>NC_141616.1:49239112-49539112 GCF_047967505.1 Dipteris shenzhenensis | reverse complement strand
CAACTCTGAATTTAGGCAAACCTGCAACAATGTTTTTCGTTTGCATAGATTTCAGCCTTTGTATATTCACGTGCCCAATGCGCTTGTGCCATATCTCAATATCTGCAATGACACCTCTCCCATGCGCAAACATAGCAGCTTTCACCTCAGGCATATCAACATCCAAGGTGAACATTCTGCCATTTTTGTTGCCTTTTGCAACCAAGCGGCACTTATTTTTCAAGTCCTCAACAAAGCATCCATCAGGATTAAATCTAACCTGCAGACCTTGCTCAACCATCTGGCCAACTGAAACCAGGTTCTTAGTGATTTTTGGAACATGAAGTACATCTGCCAAGTACTTCGTTTTGCCATCCTGCATAGCCAATGGCACTTTACCAACCTGCATAATTGGGTGCGTAGTATCATCACCTGTTTCAACATAACCTGGCTTATCCAAATTTCTAACATCATGAAACCACTCACCATGACTGGTCATGTGGTTAGAGGCACCTGAATCAACATACCAAACATCATTGCAAGCTACAGCATCTCCTGACATGGAGTTAACCATATGCTGCATCACAAAAAGGTGCTCATTTCTGTCGTCACCATGCCCACTTGATGATGCATAGTTGCTTTGCTGCAACTTCCCACTTTTGATGTCATTCTGCTTTTTATAGCATGTATTCTCCTTGTGTCCAGGCTTTCCACAATAATAGCATTCTGTGCTGCTATTTACTTGCTGGTTCCTTTGCCATGAACCACGGCCTCTTTGGCTCCCCCTGCCTCTAGAACTACCACGTCCTCCTCCATAGGACTGGTTTTCCTGTTGTTGCTGTTGGTTCTGATTTCCTACACGGCCACCAAAACGGCCTCTTCCTCTACCCCTGCCTCTACCTGTATTCGAGAAGAAAGCAGTCTCTTGAGAAGTTGAGGTGGCTGAACCACCATTCCTTTGCTCTTCACTCAGCAAGAGAGCAATAAGTTCTTGAAAATCAGGAAATGTTTCACGGACTCCAATGGATGTCCGAAACTGTGCATAATCTTTCCCAAGACCATTCAAGGTCACGGACACTAAGTCCTCATCATCAACAGGTGCTCCAATGGAGGCAAGAGAATCTGCAAGGCCTTTCACCTTCAAGGAATACTCATTTATATTCAGATTTTTCCTTTGCACATTGTGCAACTCCTGCTTTAGCTGCATCTTTCGTGCTTTGGTATTTGTGCTATACAGCTTCACCAATGTATCCCATGCCTCCTTAGGCGTCTGTACATCCTGTATATGCACAATCATAGAATCTGAAATGCTAACAGACAGCCAATACAAGCATTTTCTGGCTTTTTCATGCCATTCTTTAAAGGCCTTCAATTCAGCAGGAGTGGAAGCAGCACCCAAAACTGGTTCTGCAGTTTCACCACTGATGTAATCCCAAACTCCCTTTCCCATAAGGAAGTTTGTCATCCTGAACTTCCATGCTTGGAAGTTGTTCTTGTCAAGCTTCTCACTGACAATGGTAGACAGATTCTCAGACATTTTACAAATCACGAATTGCAACAGCAACCTGTAAACACAGCAAATGCCTCACAAGGGCAAATAGCAAAACTTCTGCAAACAGCCTCACAGGGGCAGATCCGCAACATTGACGAAAGTGGTATTTCACCACACAGTCACTTCCTAGTGACGATTTTGCATCAACAGGCAATAGGCATGAATCTGCAACTCCCAATATCTCTGCACACAGGCATACGATGCAATTTCTGTGGCACCTTTCCACCGACTAGCCGCGCAGTGGTCGCACAGCGAAAAACAGGGCCTTTTTCTGAGTGCCTGCGAAGAACTTCCGCCTTCAAAACGGGCCCCGAAACGGCCTCAAATCAAAAAAATAAAGTCACACTGCCACACCGCCACACCGCATATACTGCGCTCTTGCCACACCACGAAGGGCCTCTCAATCTGAAACAGTGCACTCCTGCACTTCTGGCTGTGCTACCTGCAGAGATTTGCTCCCAAACTTGAAATAGGAAAGCAACACTGGTCCTCTTACCAGGACACCACAAACTTGGCTTGCTTTCTTGAGCTCCTTACCACGAACAAGGCTCTGATACCATGTAAAGAATAAGGGAGAGAGATAGGAGACTCAAGTGCAGCTTTCTTCACAACACACAAAAGAGAGAGGACACAAGGTTGGAGAGTGAAGCCTTTCTTCACTTTTGCACACAACAACAATACAATAGAAGAGGGAAATACCCTATATGTCAAACCCTAGAATACGTGGTTCATATGTGAACCCAAACCAAAAACATATGTGGTAGTCTAACTACACCACGAGTACAACTAACATAGGCGGTGACATAAATGATAGTCATCCAGGAGATATATCGGGGGTAGAGCTTGATATCTCAACACTAAGGACTCAAGGATGATCATGCTACTCTGATACCAAATGTTGGAACTTGGGGAGAGAGGAGAGCTTCATCATCGAGGTGAGTGAGAACACATGAGATATTCAAATGGGTGTTCTATTCATTTGAGAGGGAAGTCCCTCTTTTTTAGAAATGGAGAGAGGGTGTCCTAAATCAATGGCACCTCTTCTACATCAATGGAGGTGATTTCTAAATCATAGGAACTCCACAATCATAGGGACCACCCCATGTGGGGGCCTTTGCATTACATCATCACTTGTGTCATGGCCTATGGCACTAAGTGTGCCTCTTCTACACATACACACACAACTATATGACTGCTAGTGGATGCACACATGCACCTAGCAAGCCCTTGATCACACACATCCCAACAACAGATAGCCATGTAATCTAATATAGATGTTGCCCATATGTCAGCCTTGATGCTCACATGACGACCTCTCATATATGTTCTCCTCTACCCCCCCCCATCCTACACAGGTACCATGCCCCTTG
The DNA here is from genome assembly GCF_047967505.1 of Dipteris shenzhenensis. Lineage (NCBI taxonomy): Eukaryota > Viridiplantae > Streptophyta > Polypodiopsida > Gleicheniales > Dipteridaceae > Dipteris > Dipteris shenzhenensis. Next base: position 49,536,211 of record NC_141616.1, on the reverse strand, counting down.
CTCTCCTGGGATGAGAGCTTATAGGCTAGACAGTGAACCCTCTACTCTAACACCCTATCTCAATGTGACATTGTGGACCCACATTGACTTGGTCTAGATTTTTGCATACAATGAGCCTCCATGTCCAACTCTGCTCATTCTCAAACACCAGGAACCAATCTAGAACACATGTACAATCAGAGCACTATCCATCAATGGCACTACTAAACTTTCTCACGAATTCATCGAAATCTTCAAGATATTTAACAGGTGCATCCAGTTGTCCCCCTCTGAAGTTGGTAACATAACAAACCCTACAAAGCACCAAGTATCATGGATCAGTTTTGACCTTGCCAACTCTACTCCCACAGTATATTCAAAATTGCTATCAACCTAAAATAGAGTTATCATAAATTCTATGTGTGAAATACAAAGAATTAAATTCATATTCCTACGTGCTATATGCAAAAAGATATGTGCTAAATGCAAACTAGTATGAATCCAAAGAAGGACACATTCCTTAGTCTTACAATTTGAAAAGAAAAAGTGTGCTAGTTCCTCCCACACAAAAGTGTGGTGATATGCAAAATGAAAAATTATATGTGTCACATGCAAAGTGTTATAATGCTAGATATAAACTCCTATGTACTAAATTCAAATTTATATGTCTTGAATGCAGTTCGAATGAACCTTAGAAAGGGCACCTTCCTTCGTCTTATAAGTTTTAGAAAAAAACTATGCAAAGTCTATCCCCATCATGATGAGATGTGAAAAATGATCACCATCGATCAAGAAGAAGTTCAACATCGATGACACTTACTGAGGAAGAATGGCAAGAACGTTATCAGCATGAGAAGCAACAACGTCAAGAAATTGAAGGTGCTCTATGCCAAGTGACGACAACTTGGAAGCCACCTATATCGATTGAGGACGAGGAACCTATGCATGCATCAGATTCCCTCGATGCATGGAAACATCATGCACGGGACCTTGAGCAAGAACTTGAGTACATGTGCAACATGTGTGACACGCATAAAGCCAACGAAGAACACCCAAATCGAGTGCTAAAAGAGATGACTGAAGTCACAAAGAAGCATATGAAGGACAGAGAGGATGAAAAAAGTGAAAGCTGTAAGAAAATAATAATACGTCTATGCTCAACAAATAACAGGATCTCGTATGCAAGAGAGAAAACAAGATAGTATGGAGAATCAAAAATTTGATTACTGTAGAACTGATACAATAGATGGTGCTGTCTCCCAACCATGTGCTCCTGTGAAAGAAGCTTCGATGATGTGCTAGAAACAGTAGAAGACGGAGGCTGGATGCTAAGGAATCAGGGTTGCTGTAGCCAGTGATGAAATGGGCTTCACGGGCTTGCTCTTATATAGCCACCAGTCATAGTCGATTAGGCTCAATTGGGTGACCGACTCAGTCCACCCAAAACGGTCGACTGGGGGTCGGTCCCGAAATAGGCCACCGACCATACGATAGAACCAATGTGCAAAATAGAGAAACTAACCTACAGTCTCCGTTCGCCATTCGAGATCATCTGAGGCTCCAAACGGGCCCCACAACCCGAGAGTGGGCTGCCTCAGGAAATGCTCCATCTACCCTCAATGCGGTCAGTCAAGGGATGCCTCCCCGCACTTGCATGTAGCCTAGTTGGCAGTGTGCCAACTCTATCTGAAGCTGTCCAGCCATCAGGCCACACATGGCCCCCATCTGGTGTCCAAACCAGGACCTACCGGATAACCGAGCTACTCAAATGCCTTCTCCTCATATGGGGGGCTTACAAGTAGAGTTAGCTAGTTCCTGGGTAGTTACACGAGAGTGGAGCATTGATATCTAACACCCCCCCTCAATGTCCACCCGCAAGTGAACTTACTTTTTTGGCCCAATGCCAAGTCGATGAAGATGCCTCTCTAGCAAGTCTCTTCCAAGAGCCTTTGTGAAGATGTCCGCAGCATTCTCTGTAGTCGGATAGTACACCAAGTCGACCTCTCCATCCATGATGAGCTCACGTACAAAGTGATATTGAATCTTAATGTGTTTTGTGCGAGCGTGGAACATCGGGTTCTTTGCACTCGCCATGCAACTCTGATTGTCACATGATAACTGCGTAGGCTTGTTCTGCACTGCGCCCATGTTCCCCAAAATCCTCCTCAACCACATGCCTTGCAAGAAGCAAGGCATGCAGATTTGTACTCGGCCTCAGTAGAAGAAAGAGCAACTATGGGTTGCTTCTTGCAGACCCATGACACAACTCTAGATCCAAGTGAGAAACAGTACTCTGTCATTGATCCCCTGCTATCCACGTCTCCTACCCAATCCGAGTCACAGAATCCGGTCAAGATTTTATCCTTGGTATAGGTGATGCCATAATCAAGTGTGCCTTTGATGTATTTCAGCACCCGCATCCCTGCCCTCCAATGGTTCTCCCCGGGCTTATTGGAAAACCTGCTTAGTACACCAGTCACAAAACTGATGTCTAACCGTGTGTTGCATAGGTAAATCAAGCTGCCCACAAGCTTTTTGTACTTCACTTCGTCCACCAGTGGTGATGAATCCTCGTTTGAGAGGTTTGCGTCAACCTCCATAGGGGTACCAATTGTCTTGCACTCAGCCATGCCAAATGCCTTCAGTATCTCTCCAGCATACTTCAGCTGTGAAATGAAGATCTGTTTCGGCCCTACCAAACTTCAATCCCCAAATAGAAATGCATTAGTCCGAGGTCTGTCATTTCAAACTCTCTTCCTAGCAAATGCTTCATCTGCGAGATCTTCTCTTCATGGTTCCCCGTTATGACAAGGTCATCCACATAAAGGACCACGATCATACACCTGCCTCCTTCTCTGAAGATATACAAATTTGCATCAGATGGGCTCCTCTTGAACCTGTTTTGCAGAAAGTAGGCATCAATTCACTGGTACCATGCTCGTGGGGCCTGTTTCAGCCCGTAAAGTGCCTTCTTTAGTTTGCAAACTTTACCTTCTGAACCGGGGATCTCAAAACCTAGTGGTTGTTTCACGTATACCTCCTCCTTGAGATCTCCATTCAGAAAGGTGGATTTCACATCCATCTGAAACACGGGCCAACTTCCCTAGGCAGCTAAAACCAAAACACTGTGAATTGTGGTTAGTCGAGCTGTGGGAGCAAAAGTATCTTGATAATCAAAACCATGTACCTATGCAAATCCTTTTGCCATGAGCCGAGCCTTATACTTATCCAACGTGCCATCGGACTTGTACTTGGTCTTGTACACCCACTTGGTGCCGATTACCTTGCGTTTTGGTGGACAATCCACGAGGTCCCAAGTATTGTTCTTCGTTATGGAGCCATACTCCGACTGCATAGCCTCCATCCACCTATCATCATCGTGTGCCTCTTCAAGACACTTGGGTTCATCAGCATGGATCACTTCTGTCATCAAAGCATAGTTGACCAAGTGTTCCTACACCCTTCTTTGCTCCTCTAATCTCTTGGACCAGTGGTGTTCGGATGGTTCCTCCTCAATGGCTGGAGGTTCTCGGTCGTCCAAAAGCTACTTTACCCACTTCAGGAATGGCCGTTGCCGTTGTGGTTCTGCAAGTTCTTCTTCATCTTCTTTGTCTTGAATCCTCCCAAGCACCGTTGGGGGAGTTCGGTCTGCTATTGGTGGTGGTACTGGATGGATATCATGGTCCTGGTTGTTTGGGAAGGAAGCATCCTCCTCCAATTGATGCGGCTGTTCTAAGAAGACCACATCGCGACTTACAATTACCTTCTTGGTAGCAGGGTTATAGAGATGGTAACCCTTCGCCTCTTCACTGTAGCCCAAGAAAATACACTTCCAGCTCTTCGATTCCCATTTGGTCCTGGTAGCATCAGGGACATGCACAAAACAGTCACATCCAAAAACTCTGAAATGTGCAGCTGAAGGTTTCTTACAAGAAAAGGCTTGCAGTGGAGACATCCCGTTCACAGCCTTCGTGTAGCTACTATTCAGGATGTAAACTGCAGCGTTACATGCTTCAACCCAGAAAGTCTTTGGCAAATCTTTCCCTTTCATCATGCTCCGGCCCATTTCGCAGATGATGCGCATCTTGCATTCTGCTACTCCATTTTGCTGTGATGTATGTGGCGGGGGTTTCTGCCTCTTGATTCCGTGACTTTTGTAGAAACTTTCGAATTCAGTGGATGTGAACTCTCCACCTCTGTCTGATCTCAACTTCTTCACCTTCCTCCCCGTTTCTTTCTCGACCATTACATGCCATTCCTTGAACCTACTAAAAGCCTCGTCTTTAGTCTTTAGGAAGTATATCCATATCCTTCTACTGTAGTTTTCGATTAGCGTCATGAAGTAGTAGGAACCACCCAAAGCTTCTATCTCCATCTTTCCACAGAGGTCCGTGTGAACGAGCTCTAGAGGAGCCTTTGCCTTGCTGGCCTCTTTAGGAAAGGGATGCCGATGTTGCTTGCCCATCATGCAAGCTTCACATACGTCGGGTAGATCTGATATTTCTGGTAGGTTTGCAATCATTCCACTTTTATGCATCTCCTTCAAAGAACTAAGGTTTAGATGACCAAACCTCTCATGCCACAGCTTAGTGTTCTTCACGTTTGCTCGAGCACTGAAAGCTGAGAGTTCGTAGATGTTGTTGCACTGTTTACCTTTACTAACGACCTTTCCTTGAAGATCCAAGATCTGTGCACCATTCTTATCGAATTGAACTTTGAGGTCCCGATCCGTGATCGCAGAAATGGACAACAAGTTCCTCTTGATATCTGGCACATAAAGAACATCGGACAACTGTTTTACAACTCCATCTGACTTGAGAGCAATTGTACCTTTTCTTTTTGCTGGACATTTTGCATCATTGCCAACTGCTACCAGGATGTCATTCCCTATCGGCTGTAGAGAGGTATATCAATCCTTCCGACTAGTCATGTGGCGCGATGCACCACTGTTAATGATCCAAGGTTCATCCATAGGTACATGAACTGCCTCCGTGCAAATCTCCTCAATTAGGATGAACAGCTCTACTGGTACTGCCTATGCGCTATTGCTGGACTCTTTCTTTACTCCATTCTTCTCATCTGCAATCTTCTTTCGGCACTCATTCTTCTTGTGCCCTACCTTGTTGCAATAGAAGCACTTGATCTTCTTCTTTCTCTTTTTATCATCAGAAGAAGATGGGTTACCAGAGTCCTTACCCTTACCTTTCTTTGATCCGCCGGTCCAGAAAGACGAATCTTCTCCAGTCCTCGTCTTTTGACGCATCTCCTCCTCCAGAAGCATCGTGCTGAAATCCTCAAAGTTGAGGGGTGGATTTCTGTTCTGCATATTTAGCACTGTAACAAGACCATCGTACTTTGGTGGGAGAATCTGTATACACCTTCGTGCTAGATTCTCGCTGGTGATGGTGATGCCAATTGCAGTCATCTGATTGCGTAGATTCTTCAGCCTGGTGATGAACTTCTCTGTCGCTTCAGACTTAGACAACTTCTTGTTCGCGAATTGAGTCTCCAGATTCTGAATCTGTGTTTGATTCGTGGTCTCGTACTGATTTTTCAAGACCGTCCATGCCTCCTCTACTGTGGTGACATGTTGAATCAACACCATGATAGAATCACTAACACTGCAGACAATAGAACACAGTGCATCTACATTTCTTCTTGTCCACGCGAGAATCTCATCTGCAGTTGGTACTATCTATTTTCTTGCATTGGCTGGATCCGGTCTCGCAACTGGCCACCCCAGTAGCAGTGTCCCAAAGCTCGTATGCACTTAGGATGGTCTTCATCTTGAACTTCCAAAGTGGATAGTTAGAGCCGTCCAACTTTTCGCTTTCGTCGAACGGTGGGATTTGCAGTCTTGTGGGTTGGGCCATCTCACAATTTGCTCGCAAATAGAAAACACACTACCAAATCTTCTTACTAGAGTCCAGGCTCTGATACCATGTAAGAAAATAATACAACGTTTGTGCTCAACAGATAACAGGATCTCGAACGCAAGAGAGAAAACAAGATAATATGGAGAATCAAAAATTTGATTACTGTAGAGCTGATACAATAGATGGCGCTGCCTCCCAACCGTGCGCTCCTGTGAAAGAAGCTTCGATGGTGTGCTGGAAATAGTAGAAGACGGAGGCTAGATGCTAAGGAATCAGGGTTGCTATAGCCAGTGATGAAATGGGCTTCACGGGCTTGCTCGTATATAGCCACCAGTCGTAGTCGGTTAGTCTCAATTGGGTGACCGACTCAGTCTGCCCAAAACGGTCGACTGGGGGTCGGTCCCAAAATAGGCCATCAACCATACGATAGAATCAGTGTGCAAAACAGAGCAACCAACCTACGATTACCGTTCTGCCCAGAGCCATCTGGGATCATCTGAGGCTCCAAACGGGCCCCACAACCCGAGAGTGGGCTAACTCGGGAAATGCTCCATCTACCCTCAGTGCGGTCAGTCAAGGGATGCCTTCCCGCACTTGCATGTAGCCTAGTTGGCGGTGTGCCAACTCTATCTGAAGCCGTCCAGCCATCAGGCCACACATGGCCCCCATCTAGTGTCCAAACCAGGACCTACCAGATAACCGAGCTACTCAAATGCCTTCTCCTCATATGGGGGGCTTACAAGTAGAGTTAGCTGGTTCCCGCATAGTTACACAAGAGTGGAGCATTGATATCTAACAAAGCAGCAAATCATCAGACACCAGTGATAGTGAATGTGGAAAAAGCAAGACGACATCAAAGGAAGAAGAAGAGATATGTGAAGACTTCACTACGACGACATCATGAGACTACTCCTTCACATGAGTTTAGCGATGAAGACAATGTGGGAAAGGCCATCTTGAAAGCACTCAAGCTTTGTGATAAGAAGTCTGGTAAGATTAATTGCAAAACTTTTTCTTTTCCAAAATATGATGGTAAAAGAGATGGACAAGCTTTACTTGCATGTATTAGTTCTTTCAATCAATACTTTTTAGGAGAATGGTACGAGGAGATCGAGAAGGTAAAACTTGCTGCGAGTCACATGACAACAGTGCACAATTATAGTGGAGTGTGGTTCTCGAAAGCACTCATGTTCCAAAGACATGGGAAGCATTCAAAGGTAAAATCAAGAAGCGCTTCCTACCTACACAGTTTGAAGAGGATACTTGCAGGAAATGGCAAAGATTGAGGCAGTTGGATAATGAGAGTGTGGATGCATACACCAAGAAATATCTTTCCTCTCTACTTTAATTGCAAACCATTGAGAAAATGTCCCGAAAGGAGCAATGTCGTACCTTTGTTGAGGGTTTACGCTCTACTATTCGTGCTGATGTACGACCATCTATAGCTTCTGATGCTATGGATTTGGCATTAGAGTCAGAAAGAAAGCAGGAAAGAAGCTTTACTACTTGCACCCCTCGAGCAAAGAAGCATACTTCATACTTCAAGCAGGAGGGTGTAAGAGGTAAAGTTGGTAGATATGATGGTAAGTCTAATTGGAAACCTGCTAAGTCACGTATTAATCAAAGAACCAAAGAACTTGTCACATGTTACGAATGCAAAGAGAAGGGACACTACTCTTATGAATGTCCAAAGAATCCACTTGCAACACATAAGACAGGTACCCAAGCAAAGAATGCTACCAACAACAACGGAGGAAATGGAGGGAGAACCAATGGATGTACCAATGGTAATAGTCAGTGCAACAACTCCGCACGAATCAACTACATTGATGATGGATCCCATGATAAATCTTTCAAGCAAGAGGGCGAGGATGAGGACAATGACACTGAAGATGCCGACTACACCCCTTCAGGTAAGTGTTATTCAAAGTAAAAGCGCATCTTATTTTCGTACTTCTTTGTTAAATATGACTGCACTATTGCATGAAAAAGAACATAGTGTCTTATTTGATGATTAAAGGAACCATGATTTCATTTCACAATGTTTAGTTGAAAAGTTAGGGCTCACAACCATCAAAACAAAATATAAAGTCAAATCAGTTTTTCAAGGATCGAATTATAATGGTTTGCAAATGGTTAAGGATCTTGAGGTGACTTTAGGGCCATTAGTTGAGAGCCGTGATTTCTTAGTCGCTCCTTTGCATGAGCAAGATCTCATTCTAAGGATGCCTTGGCGTGTCGATCATAATGCCAAACCTAATTATCTTGAACGCACCATTACTGTGACTCAAGGCACTGAGACTATGAATCTAGAATGCGACAAGAATCTTCCCTCTTGGCCTATATTGTCACATACCCAAGCTAAAAGAGCTTTGCGCAAATGTGAGAAGACATATCTGGTTATGGTCAATAGGATTGAGGCTAGTCCTGAGACTAAGAAAACTAAGCAAAAGCCTTTGGATCCTTTTCTAGCTACCTATGATGACTACTTTATGGAAGACTTACCCCTTGGCCTACCTCAATCTAAACTTGAGGATCATAAGATTGACCTTATTCCAGGTAGCGCACCACCGTGTAAATCACCATATAAACACAATCCTAATGAGCAGCAAGAGATTCAATCCCAAATAGAAGATCTTTTGGCTAGAGGCCTAATTCGACCTAGTAGCTCACCATTTGGGGCACTCGTTCTTCTTGTCAAGAAGAAAAATGGAACTTTCCGAATGTGCATCAATTATCGTGCCTTAAATAAAATCACAGTGAAAAATCGATACCCCATTCCAAGAGTTGATGATCTACTCGACAAGTTGAAAGGATCCACAATCTTTAGCAAGATCAATCTTAAGTCAGGATATCATCAAGTGAGAGTGATCGAGCCCGATATTTTCAAGACTACTTTTAGAACCCAAATTGGTCACTATGAATTTCTTATTATGCCTTTTGGATTGACCAATGCACCTGCCACATTTAGTCGGATGATGAATCATATCTTCCTACCCTATCAAGACTTTGTGGTAGTTTTCTTTGATAATATCATGATTTATAGCAAGAGTCAAGAGGAACATGAGAAACACTTGGATCTTGTTTTCTCTCTCTTATGTGAGAACCAACTATATGCCAACCCAGAGAAAAGTTCTTTTTTCCAGCCTGAAATTGAATATCTTGGACACATTGTTTTAGCTGAAGGCATTCGAGTAGATCACAGCCTAAAGATATCCATGAGTTATGATCTTTTCTAGGTCTGTGTAGTTTCTATCACAGATTTGTTAGAAATTTTGCACACAAGGCACATCCATTGACCGAACTACTGCGTAAGACTTGTGCTTTCTCTTGGAGTGAGTAGCAAACTTTAGCTTTTCAATGACTTAAGGGTGCAATGACGCACACACTAGTTTTGACCATGCCAGATTTTACGAGACCCTTCTTTGTCATGGTTATTGATGCTAGTGGACAGGGTTTTGGGGCTATGCTCATGCAAGATAACCATCCAATTGCATTTGAGTCACGTAAATTAAAACCAAGAGAGCTAAATTATTCCACATATGATAAAGAATTAGCCGCTGTGGTGCATGCCCTTAAATTCTAGAAACACTATCTTATGGGTTCCGAGTTACTCATTAAGACTGATCACCAAAGTCTTAGACATCTCCTTACTCAGCTGGTGATCTTGGATCGACACATTAAATGGGCTGCCTTTATTGACAACTTTAAACCGATGATCTGATATCAACCAAGCAAAGACAATGTAGTTGCCGATGCACTGAGCTGTTGACCTAGCATAAATAATATCTCAGTCATCGAGGGAGACCCTTTTGAGCCTATGAAGGCAGACTATCCTAATGATCGAGACTTTTCATAAATTTGGCATAAGATTAAGCAAGCTAATAGCACCCCTATGGCCTCATATTCCATTAATAATGACTATCTATTCTACGAAATGTGCTTGTGTGTTACTGCACCATTTCGACGCTTGGTACTAGAAGAGGTACATCAACCACCCTACATGGGACATAGAGGCGTCGCTGCTACGTATCAGACTGTAATTCAAGATTTTTTCTGACCTAAGATTAAAGTTGATGTTGCAACTTTTGTTGCACAATGTCTTATTTGTCAAAAATTCAAGAGCTACAAGGGCAAATATCAAGGTTTACTTATGCCTTTACCAATTCTTGATGGCCCATGGGAGCAGATTTCTATGGACTTTATTACTAGATTTCCTATAACTAGCTTAGATTTTGATATGATTTGGACTGTCATTGATAGATAGCAAGCAGGCTTCATTTCCTGTAAGAAGACCTTGACCACAGTTTAGGCTGCTCATTTATTCATCAAGCACATCTTTATATACCATGGCCTTCCAAAAGTAATCGTGTCAAACCGGGATAGTAAATTTTGTAGTAACTTCTGGACCGCACTCTTTGACCAAAGTTAGATTTTTCTACTGTTTTTCATCTCGAGTCTAATGGACAAATCGAGGTCACACAAAATACTATTTGTGACATGTTACATGCTTACATGTCTGGTCGACGACCAAGCAATTGGGACAAATTTATACACATATTACAATTTTTCTACAACAACACTAAGCACTCTACTACAAGCAAATCTCCATTCCAAATTGTCTATGGAAAGATTATTCCTACTCCATTGACCTACCTTAAGCACCAAGTAGAGGCTGCTGATCGATTTACTAAAGATTTCTCTAGCATTTTGGCTACTATCAAAAAGAATATCGAGCATGCTCAAGCTGTGTATACTGCACGTGCAAACAAGGGTAGAAAGAAAGTTGTATTTGCTGAAGGTGACCTAGTTATGTTACACAACGTATTGAGAAGCGCAGACTTAAGAGTATTGAGACACACCCTGTAGTTAAGTTTGCCCCTAAATCCTATGGTCCCTTTAAAGTTTTGGAGCACATTAATGGCAATGCCTATCGGCTCGAATTACCACCTGATTGGAAAATTCATAATTCTTTTCATGTGCACCTCCCGAAACCTTTCCAAGGAGACGACCCACCAGTTCGACCTATTTTAGACGATGCACCATTGCTTCAAGGAGAGACCCAGCTCTTAGAGCTAGACGAGATTATTGATCAACAAATCACTCAAACGAGACATGGAAACTCGTATTGTATTTATCTTCTTACATTTAAGAACCACCCCGTTGAGGATGCTAAGTGGATGGCCAAGCGATATTTTTGCCAATACCCTCATTTATTGACTACTTTTTTATAGCGCAATTGAGGGCAATTGCAATTTCAAGTAAGAGGGATGTTATGAGAATTGGAGAATCGGAATTATCCCATTAATTTAATCCTTCAATATTTAGTTTAGCGAGATCCAACATTTTTATTGTGCAGCTGATGCATGTGTGCTCGATGTTCCATAGTGATGCATGTGTGCTCCTACATGGCTGGATATACGGTTGCGGTTGTATGAGTGTGTAGCATTGTGTGCACCACTTACGCGATGACGGTATGTGTAGCATGTGTGCACCATCCGTACGATTTTATTCATGTGTAGCATCAGGTGCACCATGAGATGGTATGTGTCGCATGTGTGCACCATTCATCTGTGATTTATTGATTTTGTGTTGCTATAATACTGAAACGTTGATTGATTGTGGTGATTAATTCCAAGGTTATCTTATGCTTAAAATATTTCATTACTATTGATTGTGTGAATCTAGGGGAAGAGTAATTGATCGGGTGATGGCATCTGGCAAGCATGATCCGCCATATTTTGGGTGTGTAGGCACAACTCCAGTGATGCGGGGATGAATAAGGCTTATGCCTAATTTTTGATATTACAAAAGCTTATGTACATATTTGAAATTTGGAATATTAGTGGCTTGGCTAAGTGAATAAACTTAAGTTAGAAAAAGCTTTATTTTTAGAAAAAGCCAGCTATTCTAGAAGGTGGATGGGCTTTTTGTAAAAGGATGCATGGAGGAAAGCATATAGGCTTTTGTATGATTTTTGCTCAGAAGCTTTTTGGAGGAATATACATAAATACATAGGAGGTGGAAGGAGAGCACCACTCCTATGGGGGGAGATTGTACCTAGCACACTTGTTTTGTCTCTTCCGTTTGTGAGTTTGTGCGTATTTTCGAAGAGTGTTGCTATGTTTTTCAAGGATTTGCAGGTTTCACGAGCGTTTCCTGTCACAAACACTTTGCTAAGGATTGCCCTAGGAAGAACAAAAGGCCCAAGAAGCCCTCTGGTACAGCTATTTCCCCACGACCTCGATAGGGGGTGGTACAGGTCTAGCTTGCTCCTTGGCTCGACAGGGGGGTGGTACAGGTGGTGGTACAGCTCCTACTCACCATAGTGCTCCTCATCAATTGAGCGCTCCTTTGGTAGCACCACCTTTTACCTCTGGTGCATCACGACCTACAGGGGCACCCGCCGCATACCAGTGGGTTCGAGGGTGTGTGCAGATTCCACCTTCAGTTCATAAGAATACACTAGTGGACTTTGCTTCACCTCAGGTTGTCCCTCTAGTCTCACCTCACACAATTCGAGACGCTCAGCTTCGACCTCCTCCTGGGTTGCAGCTTCTCCCCTGGAACCAACAGTGCCAGACACTCTCCTCGAGGTAGTAGATGTCTCCGTGGCCATGCAGACATAGGTTCGTCTAGAGCAGTCCTCACTTCCTCCCTTGGAAGGGGATGGTTTACACTATTGATCCTCTTCCCTCAGAAGGGATCCTTTGCACTCCGGTGTCTAGCTTGATTCACAGGAACTCATTTTCAGCTTTGGCAGATGCTTCAAATTTCCGATGACTTTAACATGGTTGAGTTAGAATCAGACAAAAAAGGGGGTAGGGAAGGAGGACTTTACGCTTTGTAGAGAGCAGCTTGGGATGCCTTCCTTTTTCAGTACTGTGGTAGAGATACTTGGTTGGACGATGCCTTTCTTATTCAGCCATAGTCCCTTCTATTCTCTTGGTTGAATAGAAGGCAGTAGATGCCTATTCATGCATGCATTGACAAATTCTATGTAGATGATTGGGCACTAGACAGAGGTGGATTGGTATGCATTGCTGCTGGGGTTTCCACTTCAGACCACTTTCCTATTGTGCTGGCTATCTCAGAGCCTGACTTGAGAGGCCGATTTGCCAGCATCAGGATTCCAGATGCCTTGGACACAGAGGAGGACCTTACAGAGGTAGCCCTACAGATATGGGTTTTTCATGTTCAGGGTGGGCAGCCATCTCCATCACATGTAGGTGCTACCCTTTCTGGTATTAGCAACTTCTACCACTTAGTTGCTTGTACCAGGAGACGTGATATTCTCAAACATGAGATTGGTGTTTGCTAGCAGTTGGCAGCTTTGCAGAGGGAAGAGTAGAAACGACCTTCAGATTCTTGGATTCAGAAGCGCCTTGCTACAGCAAGGGCTCATCAGCAGACATTGCTTGATCAGAGAGCAGAGGACGCCTTTCATGCACGAGAGTCCTGGATTCATATGGGTGGCAGAGTCAATAAACATTTTTTCTCTACTCTTGGCCCTTGACATAGTAGAGAGAGTGTATCCCAGCTTATTGACTCACATGGGGTTTTACAGACAGATCTAGATGACGTCATGCACATAGCTTCAGATTTTTATGCCACCCTTCTTACTACAAATCCTGACACACAGGATAGAGAGGATGCTAGATAGGTTATTTGGCAAAGCATCCCTTTGTTGGTGAAATTAGATATGCATGTTTTGCTCGATGCACACTTCACCAACACAGAGTTCAGGACTGCACTTTTAACCCTTCACAAGGGGGCGTGCTCCGGTTGGATCCTAGACTACCGGATGAATTCTACACTTTTGTAAACCTACCTTGTTTGGTTGTAATACCTTCAAAATTAAATTATATCTTATTTCTTTTAAATGTTAAAATCTCCATATTTGAATTATTTTTTAAATTTAATTGTTTAGTTTAAGGCCAATCTATGAATCGATTGTATGGTTCAATTATTGAGGGGATAATGAATTCTAAACACACACACACACATATTTTTTTTTGGGTGAAAATTTTGATGCTTTATATTAAAAAATAACTATCCCAAAATGGGATGTGCCAAAATACATCAAGAGAAGACTCGTATAAGACAGCTATACATGAGAGTCTATATAATGAGTTTGCAGACAATCATAGAAAGATTTCTATAAGGAGTGCCTAAAAAAAGAGAAAGTTGAGAAGATAGAATCACTAAAGACTATAATTTCTGTTTCCATAGAGTCCAAAGTTCCTAGATGCAAATCCAGGTGAAAAATAAATCAAACTCCTATCTAGATGGATAAATCCCAAAAATCCAGAAAAACTTTCCAAAAGTAGCATTTGGAAATCTGATTCTTAAAAGCTACCCAAGGAAGCTCAAGAAATCATAGGTGGGGGGGGGATCAATGTTTTCTTGGGTGTAACCAATCGCGGAAGGGGGAATTAGAGGAAAGGGGAGGAAGAACTGGACAAATGGTTTGAGCAGCTTGGTAATCCTCAAGGGTAGGATTAACAAGGGAAGGGAAGAAGCTAGGTGTGAGGGGCTCGTAAGTCTGTGACTATTGGGTTAGTTAAAAGTGGTGAGAGACATGAGCAAAGAGACGATGAAAGGAGTAGATGTTAGACTGGAGCTCACGGAAGGTTAAGAGGGTGGTAGCAGCAAGGGTTACTGAGGTTATGAGGTTAGCATAGAGAGTGGTTAGATATGGAAAGTTGGATGTGAGATAGGCCATGTCATCTTCTGACACTTCTTTTTTCTAGTGCGATGGAATCATCAGCTGCAAGGGTGGGATGTCGGTTATGTCATACCTTGCAAATAATAGTGATGGCAACAGTCCTGAGTGCTATAAACCCGGCATGTGTAGACAGGAAAAAGATATTTTTCTCATCTTCGGACAAGTCTTGGAAAATTATGTGCAAAGTTTTGGTCTCTATGGAACATTCCCATTTGATTGTTGAATGAGCAGATATGATCCTGATTTGTAGTTGCTTCCATAGGATAAGCACTCATGCTTTGAGGTGATCTTCCACTTGTAGAGCCGCCACAAGCTCTTGGTATACCACCATTGTGCATTGTAGTGGGACTTCATTGGTGTTGTCTTCCATTGCCTCATTGTTGTGTACTAGCAATTGGAGTTCAAGCTTGGATATGACTATGTTTTGGGATTGCATCTCATCCATTTTTTCTTTATATTTATGGTAGATGGATGTATATGCCTCCTTAAGCTTTTTCATTTGCAAGGTGACCTGCGCTTGTTGAGGAATGACTTTAGTGGTATAGGACCATTGGTCCAAGACTTGTGCTTAAGAAGTGTTGACCTCTTTAGCAGTAGCAAGTTGGTCCTTTAAGATTCGGCAGTCCCATGTAAGCTCTTCAATACTGAATGTGCGTATTGCCAAATACTGTTGCATGTCTTCAAGCTTTTGTTGGCAATCCTGGAGCTCTTCTTCTTTGTGGATTAGAGTGAGTCAAGCTTGTGCCAACTCCTCCGTCCGCTGAGCATGTGTGGAGGTCAAGTAGTCATAGGAGGTCTATAGGATTGTTGTAGATTGTACTGCTGATATCAGCTGTATTTGGCTTTGGTGGAGGTTGGACGTCACACCCCTCACTGCCTTCTCTTGAGCTTAGAGAGCTTGGTTAATGCGTACTTCTTCAACCTCTTTCTCATCTATTTGCACCCGAAGTGCCCTGACCTCTATGGCGATTCTATGGAATTGGTCTTCGATTGTTGGATGTAGGTGGCCATACAAGTTTCAAGGACTAGGCCCCATCAATGGTTGTGTAGGCCGGTGGTGTTAGAGTGATAAGAATGAAGAAAGTCCCTGATGTATGTGGTTATTGTAGGACTATCCTCCAAGAATTTTAGGCTCTCATATAAACTACCCAGACTCCTTTTCTCTAAGAAAGATGTGTTGGAAAGAGCATAAGTCGATGTAGGTGGCCATACAAGTTCCAAGGACTGAAACCCTGTTGGAAGGCTGAAAGGAAAGCAAAGAGTGGACACAAACTCAGAATACTTGCATTACTTGCTTGTAGAATGAAGAAGAGTGAGGTCCTTAAGTAGGCACCTCATACATGCTCACTGACATCACTGATGACTTCAGAGCTCCACAATCATCTCCTCAATCTGCTCCTAGATTCTCTCAATCATCCTATGTGGCTCTCCACCACCTAACTGTGCTTGTGGGCACCTAATTGTGCCTCTAGCACTCACACATAGAAACATAAGGTGTGCCTGAGGCATACATCTTGAGATATCCCAACAAACCCCCCCTCAAGGGAATGCCTCAAGCTATGTCAAGGATACATCTAGTCTCATAGTTTCTCATGCCATCTCATGGTGGTCAAGGATAAATCTATGGCTAGGTTCTCATGCTAGCAAGGGTTCCCTTGGGTGTAAGGTAAACAAAAAGGGATACAAAAAGACCTTCCAATGGTTATCTTCCCTGCATGTACATGCACACAATGTCTGCAGGAGGTACCATGGAGCAAAACATACACATGGCCTACATCATATGGTGACCAGAGGTGTTTACAAAACACACAAAACACAATAATTTATTTCATTTTGGAGGACTATCCAGGCTGAGTACCTTGACATAAAAAGAGAGATCTGGAGCAATGATGTATAGTGTTAAGAAATTTCGACACTATCTATTGGCAAATGATTTTGTCTTCTACACCGACCATCAAGCAAAGGCTTCTCTTTCTGTGGTATAGTTGATCTCCGCATCATTGAGTTGTCGACTGACAAAGCAGAATGGGTAGTCTTTCTTATGTTCACTAGGTTGACAAAGCTTACTCTCAATTGCATACTTGGATCCATCAGTATGAACATGAAAATCAATATCCCAATTGGGAGATATAAGGATGGGTGTTGTGATTAGGCACCACTTTAAAAACTCAAAGGCTTGGTCGCACTCTTCTGTCCATAATAATTCCACTAATAATTTATAAAGTGGTCTGGCTATCATGGCATACTGCAAGATAAATCTTCTATAATAGCTGCAACATGTCCCATAAAGACCTGTACACCTTTGAAATTTATAGAAGGCAATTCTATGATGATTTTGATTTTGTCCACGTCAGTTGCAATCCCATGTTGAGAAACGATGTGTCCCAAAACAACTCCGTGGGTGACCATGAACTGGCATTTTGTTGGATTTAGGGAGATGCCATACTCCCTATATTTTATTAGAACTACTTCAAGACATTTGAAGTGGTCTTTTTTGTTCGATTGGATGCACAAATCATCCAAGAACACCTGTAGAAACTTATTCAAAAATGATTTGAAAGCTGTGAACGTGACTCTCTGGGATGTGGCCGGGAATTACAAAGGCCGAATGGCATGATATTACAGGCAAATATACCCCATTTTGTAGCAAATGCTATTTTTGATTGGTCTGTAGGAGCAATTTGCACTTGGTTATAGCCACTGAAGCCATCCAAGAAGCTATATATCTCGGAACCTGCCACCTTTTCCAACACTATTTCTGTTAAGGGTAGGGGATAGTGATCCCTGGTTGTGGTGGCATTCACATTCTTTAAGTTAACGCATATTCTTAGCTTCTTGTTGCGTTTAGACACGATGATGATGAGTGAAACCCTATCAGTGTACTCTATCTCATAGATGAATCTGGCATCTAAGAGTTTTTTCGGTTCGTCATAAACCATGGTGCCATATTTTGGATTTGTTCGATAAGGTGCACATACGTTAGGGTGGGCACCTTCCCTTATAGGTATCGTATGTACTGCCACTTCTTGTGAAATTCCTTTCATTTTCTTGTATGATCATGCTAAGGAGTCTCGGTATTCCATTAAGAGTGCTTTGAGCTTGATTTCATCTTGTTGTGTAAGCCGTTTCCCAATGACAATTGTTAAAGAAATTAATTTCCTTCACTTTAAGTTCAAGATTCCCATCATCACGATGGGCGCTTGGCCATGTGTTGTGGGAAGGACTCAAAGAAATTTTTTGAATTTCAGGAGGGGAATCGGGATAGAGAATTGTCAGAGGCATTGGTCGGAGCGTAGTTGCATGCAGATTTGACGAGAGGTGGAACGGGTGTCTATGCCACAAGTACAGGTGTTGATGTAGTGTTAGCGGAGTTAGAGATGTGTTAGTATTGTAGGGACCGTCGTGTTAATCATGTGTCTAAGATTGTTCCACGTGAGTAGGAAAATGTGCCGATGCAGACAGATCGTCAATAGGTCACAGCGAAAATTTATGAGTGAATTGGTACGAAAAGGGACCCACACGGGAGTGCAAATTAACGAGTACTAGGAATACCAAAATGGTGTGCAACAGACTGGAAAAATTTCCCGTAGTGTGGCATTTCCGTGTGTGAAACCATGGTTCAAACGAGGTCCAGTTTGGGTCTCAAATGGGTGAGTTATGATGTGTTGAAGTAGGGGTAAAATGTCGTCTTTTTTATTTTTGGGGGGACTGGTCCTTGGCCTTAAGCCTAGTGTGAATGGACTTTAGTGGGGTAACCGAACTAGGGTTGGTTAGTCTAACTGGCCAATTATCCTAACTATCCAATTATTATAACCGTTAGTTAGAGTAACTAGGTTAATTTCACTTAGTCAATTTAGTTAGCCTAATTGAACACTTAGTTTGACTGACCAGTTACTTCACCTAACTTAACTATAGTTTACCTAACTAACTAAGAGTAGCTAACCTACAGCTACACTAACCTGGGGATAGTAAAATTAACCTAATCTAACCAACCAAATAGTAACTAAATAGAGTTAGTAAAACCTAACCTTGTTTAATACTAATCTAGCCTAACTTACTAACCTAACCTATATACCTAACTTAACCTAGGTTAGTGTTATGGTTATGTAACTTTTAGGGTTAGTTTTTTTCCCCAAAAAAAGAAGGGATGGGCGTCGTGCGACGGTGGCGGGACGGGGTCTGTGAGGGGGTGGAGTCAAGGGGGTGGGGAGGGAGGTGTGGAGAGGAGGTGGAGAGGTGGAAAGGAGGCTGAAGCAGGTGGAGGGGGGACGTAGGCGAGGTGGGCGCGTCGCCACTGCGGCTGCCTTGCACAGAGCAAGGGCTTTAGGCCCTGAGCCCTTAGTAGAGATTGTTAGGGTGAGGAGGGCGGGCAGGGGGGATGGTGGAAAAGGGGAGGGGGGTGTGGAGGTGGGGGGGAGAGAGGGGGGGGGAAAGGGAGGGGAGAGGGGGGGGGATGGGGATGGGGAACGAAGGGGGGGGGGAAGGGAGGAGGGGGGGTGGAAGGAGGGGGGAAAAGGGAGAAGGGGGGGGGGGAGGGAAAGGGAAGGGAGAGGGTTGGAGGGGGTGGAGGGGAGATGGAGGGGTGGTGGACGGGGGGCAGGAGTGGAGGGGGGAAAGGAAGGGGGGGTGGAGGGAGGGAAGGCAGGGTGGGGAAGGTGGGGGAGGACGGGGTTGGGGAGGAGGAGGGGGGGGGGGAGGGATGGAGGGGGTGAAGGGGGGGGGTGGGGAAGAAGGGGGAAGAGGAGGGAGGTGGAGGTGGCGACGGGGGTGGTGGTGGAGAGGGAAGGGGTGTGGAGATGAAGAGGGGGATGGTGGTGGAAACTTTGACAGAAATTCAAAGGAAGAAGAAGATGGTCCCCTGCAATACTTTCAAAGTTTTTCTCGATGTAACAGTATTGTTGAGGACGAATGGACAGTGGGTGGATGGCTAGGTTATCGTTGCGAGAAGGACTCGAAATAACTCACCGTGTGAGGATGGGAGTAGGGTGGTGGCCAATGGAGAGGGGGAAGGGTTTTGCGTAAGGCTCGAAATTGGAAAGAGGATGGAGGCTAGATGTGAAAGAAGAAGAATGAGGGGTGGAGTGGGTTTTTATGCTAAACATCTTTTGGTATGGCTATTGCGAGGCATAAGCACACATCTCTTGCTGCATTGAATCCTTGGAGGTAAGTGATGAAATGTTCAAAGTTAAGACCTCTACGCATTCGTGTCCATTACCTAGCCTGATTTATTCTTCAAGTGGCTTTTTTTTAAGAAATAAAGAAAATTTCTTAAGGTAGTAACCTAAGATTGATGCTTGGAGTACGTATGTTTGGCTAGAGTTGGAAAAAAATTTCTCTCTCCTTGCCCTTGAGTGTTATGTTCGTGAAAGTTCATAGTAGTTTATTTTTTACACATACTTGCGTATGTTTACTCGTTACTTGGGACGCTAGTCTCCCCGATAGTGGTGCCAAATATTAGCTCTTTTCCACAACTTTCGCATAAAGAGCAGGGTTTTATTAGTATGCAGGGTTCTGAGGCTTTTTGTCACCTACA
This sequence comes from Dipteris shenzhenensis, assembly GCF_047967505.1. Classification (NCBI taxonomy): domain Eukaryota; kingdom Viridiplantae; phylum Streptophyta; class Polypodiopsida; order Gleicheniales; family Dipteridaceae; genus Dipteris; species Dipteris shenzhenensis. The sequence continues at coordinate 49,516,095 of NC_141616.1, read as the reverse complement.
GATATTTCGGTGTTGTCATTTGTAGTATGAGTGTAGCTTAGGACCTCAAGTCGTATTCCCATGAGAGACATAGGCTTAAGTATGGTAAGCAAACATAGTGCATGCATGTGTGAAAGGGATGTGCATCATCATTATTGGGGGAATGAAGGCTTTCGCCTTCATTGAGGACTGAAGGGTTTAGGAGGAGTTTCAGGGTTAAAGGGAGGTTCAGGGTTTAGTAGAAGGTTCCAAGGTTCAGAGAGAGGTTTCAGAGTTTAGAAGAGGTTTAAGGGTTAAAAGGAGGATCCAAGGTTCATGGTAGAGTACATGGTGGAGAACTCGTCTCCCTCGTAGATCATGGAGGTTAAGGGTTGAGGGACTAAGGGTTTAGGGGAGGCATAGGAGTGGGAGAGGAAGAAGGTGTAAGAGCATGGGGGGAGGAGAGAGAGGAGAAGGGAGGAGAGAGGAGGGAGGAGGAGGAGGAGGAGAAGGAGGAAGTAGGAGAAGGAAGGAGAAGGAGAGGGAGAGAAGAGGAGAGAGAGAGGATGGGTTGCAAGGTTGGAGAAGAGGGGAGAAGGAGTTGCAAGGTTAGGACATGCTTTTGGACATGGAGTGCAAGGTAGACACTTGGAGACAATTGCTTGGAATACCAAAGTAGAACTCAACACAATGCCCCAAAGAGTGTGGGCTTCATTCCATTATGGGGTATTTATAATAGTTGGAGAGCTTCTCTCTCTGCATGTAGGAATTGTAAGACATTCTCTCTCTACATGTAGAACTTGCATATAGAAGTTGCATGTAGAATTCGCATGTTGATGAAGCTAGCACGTCAATCACTTGGACAAAGTCATTGTGGGAAGAATTGTAGGATTCACACCCTTGAGGAGCCAGATTCATGATTTGGTTACATGTAAGCCTGGCATTAGAAGTGGACTGCGCATCCAAGAGGCCATCATCTATGGGGGAGGAGTTTTTCCTCTCTAGTTGTTCTCAACTGACTCTACCCTAGCATTTGTGGAGCAGAGCTCTATTTTTCTCAGCCCGAATTTGGTGCATCTCTTTCCTTGGTACCAGGGTTTCACAGTAGAGGATATGGACACGACCCACCATGTGCCCTGTTTCCCGGTGGTGCTCTATTTCTTGTGGCTCTCGAGGAATACAAGGCCATTCCACCCTCCATTGGACGTGCCTTTGGCACGATGTTGGAGTTCGTGCCAGATGTAAGGAAGAATGAAACGGTCGAGAGGAATAGAAGACGAAATAGTTAAGGGAATAAAATAGTGGAGGCTTAAGTTTGTAGCGCGACTACACTATCAAGGTGAGAGCAACCGCGCGATGGTTGGCCGAAATTTTGATTAATTCAAGAAGGCAATACTACATTTGCATGGTAATGAGTGATTAGAGGTGGTAGCATCTGAGATTCCCAGCCACGTCTATGGTGGCGGCTAAGACCCACCAGACTGGCAGCTAATTACCAACCACCATAGTGGCCCACAATTACTTAGCTTCCAGTTACTACCACCAGGCTTGCGTGCATGCTTACTACGAGTGCAATAAATTACCAGTCATCGGGCTTGCATGCTCAGAAGAGTACTAGAGTGCATGATGGTAATGATAGTGATTATAGGTGATTAGGCTTCATGATTTACTTTCAGTTACCACCACTGGGCTTGCATGCATGCTTACTACGAGTGCAATAAATTACCAGTCATCGGGCTTGCATGTCCAGGAGAGTACTAGAGTGCATGATGGTAATGAGTGATTAGAGTTGATTAGGCTTCATGATTTACTTTTGTGAGAATTACTGCCCGGTAGCGACGGGTCTCTTCAGCCACGTCTCTCTGGCTACGATTCCATCGGGCTGGCAGTTAAAATTATCAGCTACTACAGTGGCTTGCTCACCCACCACCGGACTTAAGCATGCACGATCACCACGAGTACAGTAAAAATTACCAGTCACCGGGCTCGCATGCCTAGTAGAGTATTAGAGTGCATGTTAATGAGTGATTAGAGATGATTAGGCTTCATGATTTACTTTTGTGAGAATTATTGTCCGGTGGTGGTAGCTCTCATCAGCCACGTCTGTCGTGGGCTACAATTCCATCGGGTTGGTAGTTAAAATTACCAGCCACCGCTCACCCACTACTGGGCTTAAGCATACATGATCACTACGAGTGCAGTAAAAATTACTACTCACCGGGCTCGCATACTTAGTAGAATACTAGAGTGCATGATAATGAGTGATTAGAGGTGATTAGGCTTTATGATTTACTTTTGTGGGAATCACGGCCCGGTGGTGGTGGCTCTCATCAGCCACATCTATCATGGTTATGATTCCACCGGGATGACAGTTAATTACCAGCCACCGCAGTGGTCTGCTCACCCATCATATGGCGTCTGCTTCATGATTACCAGTCCGTCTGGGGTGGCACCTAAGATTCCACCACGGTGGCCTGTAATTAATATGGATGGAACACGGGCTCCCGCCACCATAGTGGCTCAAACTTTATAATATATAAGATCCGTGGCATTTGGTATTTTACTACGTTGCTCTCATCTACCCTTGCTCTGCTACTTTGCTCCGCACCCCTCCTCCAGCTCTTTTTCGCCTCTGCTCTACTTTGCTCCATGCTCCCTCTCGTCACTCATCTACTCTCCTGTTCATCTGTTACTCACCCACTCATCTTCACCATGCCTACTACCACCCCTCCTCAATGCTCTGTGATCCCGATGCTATCTGCCTTCTCATATAAGATGATCGCGTTGCACTCACCTGGAGTAGAAATGTTGACGCTATTGGAGATCCTTCGTTCCCACAGTCGATTCCTCCCATATCTGCATGTCACCACCTTAGATGACATGCTCACCTCTGACCTCTTTATGGCTGTGTTGCATGGGTTCCCCCTAGACGTCGACGAAGGTCTCAGTATTTTAGAACATGCATGTAGGAATCGCATGTAAGACTTGCATGTAGAACATGCATGTAGTAGTTGCAAGTAGAACTTGCATGTTGAGGATTCCTAGCCTTATGCAAGTACAAGCGGAGCTTTGCCACTACTCTACACACACATTATGTGCTACCTAAGTCCATGTTGGCATAGAGACAATAGAGCCATTTTGTCTGAGCCGCCTAATCACTTATCATCGTGCATTCTTTTACCGTAGCTTTGTCACTTGTCACTGGGCACCGTGCCCATGCGGATCATTAAAATTGAAGTTTGGCTTGGAGAGACCACCGTGTTGGTTCTTTGCATAATAATGACGCAATCTATCATTTTGAACACCGCCACAACACAATCAGTGGCCTGACCACCTGTCATCGTGCAGCCTTTTACTACCACAGCTTTATCCATGTAAATCATAGGTTGGCTTGGAGACACCACCGCACTGGTTAATCTATTTATTATGAACACCGCATAGCTCAACACACGACAGCTCTATACTACATCGTGCATCTCTCCACTGCTTCGCACAACGCAGTCTCTGGCACCGGTTCTTGGAGTTATATAATTGTGTACAAAAGAAAATGTATTTCCTTGTGCAACCAAGCAAAATGTAATTAACGATATGGTTCTTCAAGGGTCCCCTTTAGGAGAAAGGGCCATATCGACATGCCATTTCTGTCCAGTGACATCTTGGATATTATATAATGCATGTCGATATGGCCCTTACTCCTAGAGGGGACCCCTTAAGGGCCATAACGTCAATTGCATTTTCTGAAAGTTTAATTGTGTTTTTCTAGATGTATCTCTAAGAAACCACAATGGTGGATCGTTGGACCTATGTTCGCGCTATTTTGATCATAAACCAAGAAAATTGTAGTCTTGTTTTACTGGTATTTTAGTCCTTGTTGCAGTAAATATAAATGAGGACAAAAGTATAATTCATCGAGTGAAAATTGAGAAAAAGTGATTACAATATACATCTACATCCAATAACAGGTTATATAAAAATTAACAACTTATACCATGCAGAAATTGAACAGAGGATCTTACATTTATAAAAACTCGACAATCGTTGAGAGCCTTAAAGGCCAAATGATTACAGCTAGCAATCATAACCATTCAAATATTAAAGTTAACAACAGTGCATAGAGCCTTAAATTGAACAAAAAGAGATTATATAAATGTAATAAAAACTCAGCAATTGTTGAGAGTCTTAGAGACCAAAACATTACATCCAGTGAGCCAAAAGATTGTTGAGAGCCTTAGAGGCCAAAAGATTACATCCAGCCATTGCTGAGTGGTTATGAGCCTCGTCTGAGCAAGAGAAAATTTGTACAGCTCAGTATTTCTACTAGTCTAGCTTGTTGCATTAAAGTTTTTCAGGGACTTGTTGCTTGTCCTATGGAGAGAGTAAACCTTGACGGTAGTGGGAGTTGGGGGTGCTGCCATTGACCCCTCCTTGATAGACCAAAGGTCCCCCACCAAGCTTAGACCCTCCAAGGTGAAAGCTAAAACTCTCTGCTGCGAAGAAAGGGAAAGAAAGCGAAGAGGAAAGAAAGAAGACCAAAAAAGACCCCAAGGCCCAAGTTGCTCCAAGCTCTGAAAGGGCCGACTAAAAACCAAGAAGGGCCTGAAGGAGGAGCTGAGAAGAAAGAAAGAAAGAAAGAAAGTTTATTAAAGTCTTCGGAAGACCGATGGGTCTATGAGACTGTGAAAATCCTGATACAACGAGTTGTGGTAGTGGAGCTACTAAACGAGCGTCCATACCAATGCAAAATGCAAAATGCCAAAAATGCAGAATGGCAGTACTAAGTCCTAAGTACAACATAGTCATGTCGGTTGTCGACTAAACATCAATCTCAGCATCATCATCAATATCATCATCATCCCCAGCAACAGCAAGATATCAGGATGGATGAGGCAGTGGAGGCATGAAGTCGGCAATAGAGTGCTGTCGGCTACTCAGAGGTGCAGTCCTGGCACGTCTCTTGGTCGTAGCTCTACGTCTAACCAGGGCTACTGTGACCCCCGTCGGTCGGGCTCCAACTCTAAACAAGGAGGGGATGTCTCCAAGTGTGATCTGTGAGTCGACCCTCTGGCTGAGCTGTCGGGTCACAGGCTCCGGGTCACGGTCATGTCGAGGCCTTGTCTCGTTGGGGTCCATGTGATCTAGCTGAAAGAACTCCGTGATAGAGCTCTGAGAGGGATCAACCGAGGAAGAAGTCTGCTCCTGTCTCCGTGCTCGGAGTATCCTCTCGCGGTGTCTAAGTGCCTCATGAATGAAACCTGCCAAACACCGCTGGTCTGGGTAGGAGAGGAAATGGGCTAAAATCCCATAACTATCTCTGAAGAGGCAGTGGAAACGTCCTCAGATCTCATAGTACACAGGACACCTGAAGATGAAATGCTCCTCTGTCTCAACCTCCTGTATGTCACATATTGTGCATATGCGCCGCTCCCTGTTGGGTAGTCGCTCTGCTCTGCCGCTCTCGATGCGAAGTCTGTGCGAAGAGACCCGGAACTGCCCAAGAGAGATCCTCATCGAGTGGGGTAGGTGAATCTGTGTGTATCCTGGTGGGTCAATGAAACCCTCCGCTGTGATATGTAAGAAGTGATCTCTGTAGAAGCTAAGCTTCATTGGGAGTTCACTCGGTTCCAACCAGGTCCAAAAAGTGCAACCTTCAGTGCCTGCCAAGAAAGGCCAAAAATAGCCCAAGCTCCACCAATTATCCCAGACCAAGAAGCCTCTAAAACTCGCACCAAATGCAGCTAGAGAGCTGCTCCAAAGCAGTTCAAAACACTAGATAGATAGATAGATAGATATATATTAACGTCTCTAAAAGGCCAAACGGCCTATGAGACTATAACAGTTGATACATCTGCTAGTGTTGTCTCATCAAAGAGAACAATAAAATAAATAAGCTGAAGGCTGAGAGCTACTAAAGGTACTTACAGTCAGAGGGACTGCAAGTGACCCAAAACTAATGAAATACCAAGCAAGTATTTACTAAAAGTACCAATTGATCAGCATAGGCAGAAAGCTAATCAATAAAAGGGTTGCACTAGAGAAAGTGAGCAGTTTGGACTGAAGGGCAGATCCCAAACTGGAATTCGAACTGCGAGCCCAGCGAGCGAAATGCTCCAGACCAGACCAAATCGACGCCACTTCAGAGAACAACCTTTGAGATGCTGAGTGGGAACCTTGAGGAGACGCGAACTGATGCAAGGAAGCTTGAGAGCTGCTGGCTGGAGTCTTGACAGCCTCAACCCAGCTTGAAGCTCTCAAATGATCCACCAAGAAGGGAAGCTCCCTCGCTAGGCGATGAACTGATAACCTGGCATACGGAACTGCTCCAAACCAGCCCAAAATCGCACTACAGGAGCTGCTGATAAAAAAAGAACCTGCTGGAGTTCCTCCCACTGGCTAGGGGCTGGTGCAACAGCCAGGAAGGGCTGCTGGAAGGAGCCCACGAGACCAAGGGCCAGTTGGAGAGAGGGTGCCTGGTTGAGTTCTAGCACCGTGACTGCTCCAAAATGCGAGGGGAAGTCAGGAAATCAGAAAACGAGCTGTAGGAGAAGCTAAAGGTTTGAAAGGAATGGTGGAGGGGAAGGAAAATGGAAGCAGTGGATGATATATTAGCCCACAAGATCACTACTTAAACCAATCCTACTTAATGTATGCACAAAAGCATGTATACACCCAGGGTTGAAATCTTGAAATAGATAGCAAGATATTGCAACCAAATGTCAATAGATATGTCCACAAATAGAACCAAACTGAAAAGTGAACTCATATCCTACACCCTGTGGACAGCAGCATGTTGCTCCACCCGTGCTAGATTTGAGGACTCCTCAAGCGTTGGCAATACTCATGCTCTCTCCTTTTGCTGTGTGCTTCCAAGTGACGTCTTCCCAAGATGCCTTTGTAAGTTTACTTTCTGCTCTAGTATTCTGCTCATGAGCTAAGGGCTTCTGGAACTACTTTTACTGATGCCTTCGCTGCACCCTGCTGTGCTCTAGTGCTTGGATGCACTTCTATAGGGCTGGTGTGCAATACTTATGCCACTCCATGAGGGGGGTCTCTATACAGGGCTGAATGCCCTCCTAAATCAGCTGACTGGCTAATTAGCTGGGCCAACCCAGTCTGTCCATCTGGCTGACCATAAGGCCCACTGCCCTCAAGGGTGGGTCATAATCAAACTCAAGAATGATTCTTATGTGCTGTGCATGTGGCAGCCCCTCTGTCCCTCATCATCCACCTTAACCTCCTACCGTGCCACTCCCCCATTCTTTGCTCATTTGGGGGCTTACATGTGGCGAGTTGCCTAACTCTTCAACAGTTGTAGGAGAAAACAGTGGAGAATTCCTGTTGCCAAAAAGTCTCATGTCCTTGGAAACTTCAGGTCTTTCAAAAACTCTCAAAAAAATAGTGTCAGGAACTGATTGACTGGGGTTTGTGTTTTTTTTCATAGTTCTACCACGTTTCTTTTTGTATCACCTTTGTTTCCTTAAAAGCAAGTTAAAGTCGGTTTATAATAGTTCCCCTTGCATGCACTTTCCTTAAAAATTCATATGATTGGAATATTGGATCGTCATCCACTTCTCCTATTTCCTTTCTTTGGGTTTGAGTAGTATGCCATTTTTATGTATTAAATAACCATGTATGCCACTGACCATGATGCATGTTTATGAGACGAATTGCAGTTGAAGAGTCAACTTCGTATGGAGTACTTCCACTTATCATCTTTCACCTTGGCATTGTTCATGTGGTCATTCACACAATATTATTCTCTGATGAAACTTTATGATAGTCAAAAGTACTACAAATTCACGTCAGGTCTTTGGAGACTGTTTGCTGAAGGTGCTGTTTTTTAGTGTGATTTATGGCAGCCCACTTTTCACGAGTCACACATATTTAGCCCTGTGCAATCAGTGCTATGTTCCATCTTCTTGCTTTTGATCAAGTCAGTTAATGAGAAAGACCTTCCAACATCTTTGCATGCAATAGACCATTTGTAACAACTATGCCTCCACCTATAGGCATAAATGTTCTGTCTCCATTGCACACAAGTTTCCTTATGTCTGACCCTTCAATGTCTGTAACCTGAAGAGTTTGTGTGTGACAGCGAGGCAGAAGAAAAATCAGCAAACCGAGGATATTGTTAGATTCAGTTAAAATCTCAATATAACACTATATCTTCTCATTTTGTCTTCTGAGTGAACGAACAAAGTCACAATATCTAATGGTTCTTACTACACGGATAATACCAACAGGATATTATACTTGAAGGCATCAAAAGCAAGGACAGAAAAACTTTTCATGACCATCTCTTTTTTTTTAATTGCAAAAAAAAAAGACTCATATTATTTATGTTGCAAGTATCTACTAACCTTTCCTCCAGCTTCCAGAACACATATCACACCGGATGCATGATCCCAAATCTGATAAAGAAACACAGTATGCCAAAATTTGTGGAGACCTCTCTGCTATTATTTTTCTTTTGATGGACTTAAAGTATGAATACAGATTTCTTTACAAACCTTGTGAAAGAAACCACAAGCACAAAGCATAAAATTTTCCATGGAGAGCTTAACGTAGCTGGTACATCTAGAGATGGTGTATAAACAAAGGCATGGCCTTACTTACAAGATTGAATGCAGAAGCCAAGTTCCTAAGAACTTGAACAGGATAGCAGAAGTCACGGAAGTCTAGGCCTGGAGTCTCTGCTTTATTTTATTCATTTATATGTTTTATTCTCTCATAATGTTACAAAGGAGAGGAAAAAGAGGCACCAAATCAGAGGTGGAAGCAAGCAAGGTATCATCAAACTTGCCCTACTTGCTAAAATAAACTCCATCAATTTGGAGGATCGCTCGCTGGCCTCTCTTGTTCTAAGAATTTGACTTTGAGATATCATTCCATGCCCTCAGCTCCCATAATGCTTTCCCATATGTGGTCCCTTTCTGTCATCTGACTGGCACTCTTCCCCATGTCCTTTGGATGTATAATAGAATCATAAGAAGATGTATATATCTCCATGTCCTTTGGCACTCTTCCCCATGTCCTTTGGATGTATATATGGAAGCATAATAGAATCTTCTAAATACATCTTCCTAGATGAATTCACAAACTCATCCTCTAAAACCAGAACAGACGGTGCAGATTCAACCCTCGTGGCAGTCCTCCAAATACAGCATTTTACTTTTCTTTCCTTGCTCATTGCTCCCCTTGCAGGCCTCCCAGTCTTAGATCTCTTTATGTGCAGATAAGCTGGCTTCTTTACTGGCTTTGTATTTCTTTTTACTTGGCAATGTTTATTGATTTAGTGACAGTTAAATTGATTGATGTCTCTACCTATCACCAAAGTGTTTATTGGGATGGGGTGGGACCACCTGTACCTTGGGTTTGGCTTCCACCATACTTTGAGAAGTTCTTATCCCAGTTTGCTCAGCTTTAATTAAAAAAATGTGCACTATAGGACGCTGCACCCCTGATTTACATTTGAGAAAACTGAGTTCTTCAACCTTGCACACCCTCCTACACGTACCCTCAAAAAGAAGTGACCAAATGGTGTGGAAAACAGATTCTAAACAGCTAGGACAGATACAAAGGGTACTGGTTTGGTCACTTGTGTGATTTTCAATTGATTTGACTGCTCCACCACCTCGTATAGTAGAGCCTGAGAAGTGCTTGAGAATTAGCAACCCAGCACCCTAGAAAGACATAAGCAGAAACACATCATGGGATATTTTAGCAATGGCAAAATTTTAAGTTGATGTTACCCTTGTACTGATTATCAGGGTGGGGCTCTAGCAAGTAGCCCAAGTGATTCTTGGAGAGCAAGGTGGATAGGATTTAATGACACATACAACCATGCGGTCAAAGGCAAGGTTGTCTGACATTCCCACTCATGGGAATTTCCCATGTTCAACCAATTGGGTTGGGGCTGGAATTCAGCCACTTCATGAGCTGCGTTCGGCTTCACAAAAACCAAGGCCTTGAAGCCACTATTGCTTATGTGCCTCAAGACACCGTCCTTCAACATCTCTAGGGATTGAGAAGATCATAAAGAATATCTTCGATTAGCACAAGGAAAGAGGCAGAGGATTGGTGATGGTTCAATGATGTATCCATTGTGATTGTTTCTTACTTTTGTTTCATCTCCTCCAAAATGCTTCATGTGAGTTAGCTGAGATAGATCTTTGGCTGAGCAATTTCACTCTAAATGTGAGTGAGGAAGCCAAAATTTGAGTATCAAATTGGTTTTACTGCAACAAGCTTGGACATTTTGCTGAGGCAATAAAGTGCTTGAAGCATGAAAAAACTTTAGATTTGGATTTCAATGTGAAAATCCAAGTGTACCTGGTGAAATCATCAATAAAAGTGACAAAATAGTAGAAGGAGGTGGTTGCCAAGAGAAGGCGGCCACCTAATCAATGGGTTGTGCCTCAAAAAGTACAACACATAACAAGAAGAGGTACATGGTTTGGTACGTCCATTCCCTTTGAACCCTTCTTCATGCTGCCATACCCTACCAAACCCACCTTGCTCCCATTCCAACCTCCCACTAAAAAATGTTCCACCTTTAAGGTTTGTTCTCACCATTGGCTTAAAGAGTCCAATTTTGACATTTGACACAAAAGTTATTTCCCTACTAATCATGCTCGTCAATGACCTTGACATTAAATCCCTTTGGCCATATACATAAAGTGCAATACAAATTATTACAATTGTCGGTCTTCTAAAGGGCAAACGTCAATTGACCCTTCTAAGGTCATGTTACCTCAGCTTGAGCATAACACACGTGAAAACCCAATGGATCCTCCGCACCCTAGTCAGGATCCTAAGAGAGCCCCGCCAGATCCTTTGGGCTAAGGGACAGCTCCATAAGTAGTGACCTATCATCTCCAGATCACCTATCAGAAACAATGATAGGTCCCATCGAGCAAAGGCTGGGCCAGAGCTAGGCCCAGAATCTAATAATGACCTTAGTGGAAATCTATGTTGCTTCTCCCGGTGGCACTCTCTAGATGGGCTCCACGCTAAGGCCTCCAACTATTGTCATCTACCAATTCAAGTGGTGTATGAGAAGAATGCCTATCCTATCTGAGCTCCCCATCGTGGATGGGCAAAACCACTTCTCAAGATCACACCGAATCTCTTGTAGCAGGCACCATTAGAGAGAACTCATCTCTGCGTGGGGTTGCCACAATCACCATTGAAAGAACTCGTCTCAGCGTGGGGTTGGGGATCAGTGACCCAACTCTTCCCTCTTCTCCCAACCACTTGGATACTCTACGCTGGGTAGTGACCCAGCTCTTCTCCCAACCACTCTAATATTGTGCCACTCCAAAGAGGTTAAGGCACCATTGTGTTGAGTGTCCAACTCAACTTTGGCAATAACAAACCTCCTTCGGAAATGTACAAGGATCAATGTACTCAACCCTAAAAAGAAAAGTGAGTGGCACCTTTGTTTTGGAGAAGTGGCCAAACATCAAGGGAGTTGCTCTGGTTCCAGAGCTGCCTTGATGCCAGGATGGTTGTATCAATCTCATCAGGCTTGCCTCAAGCATCCATCAGATGTGCCACTACTTGAAGCCGTTTGTTTGCTCGAGGGGGTGGCACTAGGCTCTGAGTGGCCAAGTCCACTATCCCACTATGCCCAATGTCATGGTCCAACATGTGTGCCTGTTGGTCACGCATCTTTGAATGCTAGATCAAGGGTTGGTGCTCAAACTCCTCCTTGCATTGTGGGCTGGTCCGGAGGAGGCCGGTGTAGAGGTGTTACGTATTTGGCTTGAATGATAGAATCAAAATGGAAGTCAAGGGTAAATATGCCAATAAGCTTGATGATGCAATAGCTCATATTTGGCTTGAATGATAGAATCAAAATGGAAGTTAGGGGTAAATATGCCGACACGCTTGATGATGCAATAGCAATTGCACTAAAATATGAGGATGGAAGGGCCAAAACAAGTGGTTTTGCACACCCTAGAACTCAGTATGTGTCCCCAAAGAAGCTGACTTTCCAAAGAAATTTCGTCAGGAAAGGTACAGTCAGCAAACCAATAATCAAACCAAGCATGGTAGGATAACTGTATGGCTGAAATGGTAATGTTAGGTAATTTTAGAGTGTGATGCAAAAATGCAGGAGAATTCCGAGGTTTGAGGACCTGCAGCTAGTGGGACCATCTCTCAAGTTAGAAACTACTTTATTATGTGTTTCTATTTCTAAAACTCTTAAGAATGAACCCAATAATATCCTATCTAAATCATTGCTATACAAGCATAACCTCAAATATAAAGCTGTAATTTAACATCACCTAAAACAAGTGCCTTTTTCCTATGCTAAGGAATTACCTGCAATCTCAAAATAACTGCAAACACCCAAAAACTGCACCTCAAACTTCAAATTTCAACCAAACTGAAATTAAAAATGAAATAGAGAGCTCCTTGGTTCCAAATTTCTCCTGCGCAGCCTCTACATTGCCTTTTCTTGCTTGATAACTCCGAAGTATATCAAATCTAAAAAACCTCAAAACAACCAACTATGCATCACCTTCTTCAGCATGAACCTTGTACCGAATACATTACTGCTCAAAGCCACATGTCCCACTGGAAATGCACATCATCAACTAGTTTGTCAGCGACGAACATCAACCTATGGCAGTGTCTTTTCAACCCTTCATTGCCAGGACCTATCACCGTAAGCCAAAAGACTTCATTCACCCAGTCCTATTAAGCTATGGATAGATGGGATCAAAGCTATAATGGCATTGTCCCAAGCGTCATCATCAACATGTGACGGATGGAAGATGATTGATGAACAAAAAGTTATGAATCTGTATATTCCAAACTTTGTTCATGTGCCACCCCTCAACCACGATTAAATGTAGGACCAGCTTGGTTAAAAGTTCTCCACTAACTAGGTACTAGCTCCTTCCGAAGATAAGCAATAGACTCATCTGTTTGATTGCCGTCAGACGTTGGCCTTGTAGTCTTCATGTGTACGGTTGCTGTGACACATCGTCTACCAACATCACTAATCCTCCACAATTCATGCAATCTTGACAGTAGGTTCAATGCTCGCCCTCATCTTCCCTTAGATAGCTCTAATTCAAAAGAGCACCCTTTAGGCTGCAAGTAGACCAATCGGCACAAATCTCCTTTCACCAACTTGACACTCCGATACCAATTGACAAAGACCAAAACAATTTCTTAAAGTAAGAGCTGACTTGCTATATTCTCCTCCCAGCTGTGCTCTGCAATGCTATCTCATGAGTTGAATAATTTTCCATGTTCCAATTATCGTGCAAAGCCCCCAATCTCCCTAGCCTAGAATGCCACATGTCCATTTTCAAAGCCTTCCTTAGATGCCTCCTTTACCCCTTGGAATACCTTTTACTCACTTGCCCCTTTGCACAATTTTACAAGTAGGAGCACCTAGGCCTTTGACCTTTAGACTCACGTAGTCATAAAAACAATGGGCCCACTTGCTATGGCACATAATGCAATTGGATAGGCTGAGTGCAAAGTGGCAGCATGACTAGATCGCTTTTCCCTTCCTTGCTTATCACGTCTCCCTTAAGAAAGAAAAGTAGAGCTGTTTCTTATTTTTCTCCTGTTCACTCCTTCCTAGCTCGTCACTCCTCCTTTTCCAAAGAAAATGGAGCTTTTTCCCCTTTTTCTCTTTTTCCCTCCCTTTTTTCCCTTTTCCTCCTCGCTCTCTTTGTTCATGCTATTGTGTCCCTCCTTGTTGCCTTCCTCTCCTAGCCTCCCCTCCCTGTTGTGTTTCCTTCCCTCCTCTTCTCCGCAGTTGTGTCCCCTCTTGCTTCCTATTCCCATTTGTGCCTCCACCCTTCTCGTCTACGTCTCCCACCTTCCTGTCTAGCCTTCTAGTCCCACTCCTCCTTGTGCACCTCCCTCTATCTGCACCCATTCCCGTGCATCTTTCTAACTGTGTCCCCTCTACAACGTCTGTTTGCATGAACCCCCTTCTTAGAGCACCCCCCTATTGACTAGCCTTTGTCCGAATTGATGACCAAACTTGATTCAAGATGATAACCGGAGTTGTCCAAGCTGATGACCAAACTTGGCCTAAGCGGGTGACTAGACTTCATGTGGTCCATACCGATGAACAACATAGTTTTGGTCCCAGAACTTTGTTGACGGATCTTAGTGATGCAACACATAGGAGCAACACAAAAATAGGTGGTCTTCCAACCTATCATGACGGAAGAGTGTGTCCATGAAGAGCTATTGGGCCCAACCGACCGATGGGACCCAAGTGATTGATGACGTTGAGGAGGACCAAGGATGAGGTACCTTGGATTCCCAAAGAGTCTGCACGTGGATGTTATCCTACACATGGAGGAGTTATGACGCCGCCAAGGAGTCAATGCACGTGCAAAAAAACAAAGCATCTCTAAAGACGGTGAAGTCTCCTAACGCAATGGCATAGTTAGGAGGCATCAAGGAAAGACCTATTAGATGATATCTTATCTCAACCTGCTTGAATATAAGAGTCCAAAGGATAGGGACATCTACCAATTGAGGGGAAGGAGAATAATGGATTTGAATAAAAAGATTGCTAATTGATCATGATAAGGTGAGGAAAGTAGGTGAAGAGAGAGAAGAAACAAAGGAGAGGGGGCCATCGTAGGGGATGGAGAGGAGACTCGTTCTTTTATAAATCCTTTTGGTCTTTGTTACTTAGTATCAGAGTGCCAGGCTCGTGAAAGGGGATCGTGAAAATTTTGTGCCGATTGGTCTACGCGTAGCCTGAAGGCTATTGTTTTGAATCAGAGCTATCTAAGGGAAGATGAAGACGAGCAAAACCTACTGTCAACATTGCATGAATTGTGGAGGATTAGTGAAGTTGGCAAACAATTTGTCATTGGAACCGTACACAGGAAGATTACAAGGCCAACGTCTAACGGCAATCGAACAGACGAGTTCATTGCTTAGCTTTGGAAGGAGCTAGTACCTAGTTAGTGGAGAATGCTTAACCGAGCTAGTCCTACATTTAACCGTGGTTAAGGGTTACATTAACAAAGTTTTGAATATACCCACTCATAACTTTACATTCATCAATCATCTTCCATCCGTCATGTGTTGATAATTCTTGATGCTTGGGACTATGCCATTATAGCTTTGATCCACAGCTCCTGCGAATGCTCCCACCCCCCCCGCTCCCGTCTACTTCCCTCGCGCTACGCGGCCCCCTCCCCCCTTCCCCTCCTCCCTCTCCGCCGCCTCTCTGCTCGCAGCCACCGTGCCTCCCTCCGTCCCCCTCTCCTCCTTCTCCGCCCGCCATCTGCCCCCCTCTCCTTCCTTCTCCGCCCCTCCATCCTTCCTCGCCTCCCCCACCTCGCATTGCGCTACCACAACCCCGCCCCTTTCCTCCCCTTCCCCACCTTTGCGCCACGCTGCCACCCCCCCCGTCCCCTCCCTCCTCTCCTCCTTGCTTCCCCGCCCTCCCTCGTGCCGTGCTGCCACACCCTCGCCTCTCCTCCCTCCCCTTCCCCGTCCTACGCCGCGCTGCCACCCCCCCTCCCTCCTCCTTTCCTCCCCTCCCTCGCCATTCTCTCCCCACTCTACCGCCTCTCCTCCCCCCGCTTCATCCCTTCCTCTTTCCTCCCCCGCCTCCGCCCCATTCCTCCCTCCCTCACCTCTGCCACTTCCTTTCCCCCGCCTTTTGGAGCTTTCGCAGTTTGTCGGTGCGGTATGGCGGCCGTAAGTTCAGAACCGGTGGCCCAAACGGACCCCCCCCCTCTCCTTCAACCTACTGCATAACACTGACAGAGCATCAGGTCTCCTTGGTGAAGCAGGCCGCCACTGACTTTTCCCAGACGTCCGTTTATGGGAGAGTCATTGGCTACGCCCCTTCACGAGCAGACATCAGGGACTGGTTGCAGTCCACCCTTTACCTTGAGGACAGCCACAGTGAGGAGGTCGCACTCATGCGACGTGGTATCTTCTGGCTCAAGCTCTCCTTAGCACAGGCTGTGAGCGATATGGTCAAACGGTCCCCTACCTCTGTGGGTGGAAAGATCATCCTTATGGTCCCATGGTATAGGGGTTTCAGTGTAGCGGACTTCGATGCCCGCTTCCGCATTCCCCGCCATCCTTCCCAGGCCTCGCAACAGAGCTTTGCTCGATCATCAAGGACTTGGGGGCGCACTTTGGCTGGCTCATGCAAGACACCTTCGTTGATGCGGCGGTAGCCCAAGGGGTGCCACGTGTCAAAGTGGCAGTCCTAGATCCGCAGAGTATCCCCTCGGAGTTCGAGATTGAGACGGACACAGGTGTGGTGATGCAGTGCATTATGGTCAATGGTTGCCCAGATCAGTGTTTGAGATGCCACGGCTTCGGGCACCAAGCGCGCTCTTGCCCTCGCTTCACGAGGACAAAACCTCAGATGGCCCCCATCCAGGCAACTCAGGATCCCCCCCGCCAGGCATCGACACCCCCTCCCGAAGGGGAAGGCTGGACTGAGGTCAAAAGGAAACGGAAAGGAAACAAAACGGTAACAAAAAAGCCCCCCCCTCTCTAGCAAGAGACCCCTGTGGTCACCAGTTAGCAGCAGCCCGGTAAGGGGAAGGAGAAAGGGAAGGAGAAGGTCAGCCAGCCTCCCCCTCATCCTTCACCCTGCCCCCCTCCCTCCTCCCCCCTCCTCCTCGGTTCCCCTACCTCCCCCCCCTACGGGACCCCCCCGGCACCTTTGGTTTCAGCCCCCCCCTCTCCCTCGAGCATGATCCCGCGGGAACCCCCCCATCCGCCTGCGCCGCCTGCGGCCCCGAAGCCAGCACAGACCTCCTCCGCGCCTATCCCCCTTGGCCCGGTGGAGGGAAGAGGCCCTTCCCCGCAGACGGCCAGCACCACTCCAACTCTTTCGATAGCCAGCACCCCTCTTTCTGGTTCTGATTCCTCATCTTCGTCCCCCCCACCCAAGGGCAGCTCCTAGAGCTCTACCTTTGGAGTTTTACCGAGCAGGACCTTGGGATTACTAGGATGCAGCTGGTATTGGCTCCTTCCCTACATGCTTAGACATCAACATCTTCTTCCTCCGAAAGGGGGCGGAGGGTAAGGTGTCCGTCCTTGCCCCCCATGATGGTCCTAGCTATTCCTTCACTATCACCAGCGACGGGAATGAGCAAAGGACGAATGAAAATGTTTGGGAGACGATTCGTGATCAATCCCAGGAGCAGGTATATGATTGGATCGGTAGCAGAGCAGCGGAGCTTCTTCAGCAGCAGTGGAAGGAGGGTGACGTTCGTCTGAGATGGCGCCACAGCGCCAAATGATTCCGCCTTTTGGTCATCATTCGACCGCCTCTGGAGTGGATCTACGTGGAAGGGCTCCGCCCTTGGAGGACCTCAGAGGTAGCGGGCTTCTACAATATTTCCCTGACGGAGGCTTCGAGTTGGTTAGAGAGAGCTTACCACCATGGGACGAAGGGCCTTTCCCCTCTGCTGAAGGTTTTAGAGGATGGGTCCGATGATCCGGCCTCTCCTTCGAAACCTTCACAGAAGCGCCTTCGTCTGCACACTGGACATCCTCCGACCACCTCGACATCGACCGCAAGCAGACAGCTGTTTGTGGCCCATCTCTCCTCTTCATGAGTATACGCATTATCTCTTGGAACGTCGACGGGTTCCACTCATCAGGAACCCGCGGCCCCAAGAAGATGGTGCTCAGACAGGAGCTCCAGCCAGCTTTGGTGGGAAGGGTAGATGTCCTCCTATTGCAGGAACACAAGCTTTCGGCTTCTCAAACTAGTAAGTGTGGGAAGGTCCTCATAGGACGCTCCCACACCTACTGGGAACCTTCGATTGGCGAGCAGGGGAGGAGCGGGGGTGTCTGTACCTCCATCGACGCTTCTCTAGTTCAGCATGTGTGTGGTTTTGGCACCTTGATCCCAGGACGAGCGCTTTAGGTGGGCTTGAATATTGAGGGATCCCGCATCGGCATCCTCAATATCTATGCCCCAACCGACCTTAGACAGAGAGCCTCTTTCTGGAGCTCTTTGACAGACTTATTGCCAGAGATGGATTCTTGGATTGTAGGAGGGGATTTCAATAACCTTGAGGCTTTAGAGGATCAGCAGGGACAAGACCCAGAGTTCCTCAGTATAGCTCAGGCGGAGCAGGCGGAATGGGACTCCTTGTTCGCTGTGGGAGGTCGAGACAGTTGGAGGGAGCCTTCCTTTTGCAGATGGACAGGGAGCTTGGACTTCTCTTGGGGTTACAGGAGGGAGGGAGGCAGACTTTTGGAGCGGTTGGACCGTTTCTATGTCAGTGATTGGGCGATAGGCAGAGGTGGAGAGTCAGCAGGGGTGGTTCCAGGGACGACCCTCTCTGACCATGCCCCAGTCATCCTAGTCCTAGACTCAGCCTCTCATTCCTTACCTCCCTGCTCATGCCGGATCCGAAACTCCATCTACTCCAGAGCAACGGTTCGCAGCAGGATAGTGGACCTGTGGGAGCAGGATTGGGACCCCATGGGGGATATGGCAGCTCAGGTAGCTCAGGTTCTTGCCGAGTCTAGTCTCATATGTCAACAGGAGGCAACTCTGGTCAGGCAGCAGTGGTGGGCGAAGGAGAGGGGTCTCAGACGAGACCTTGCCTCGATACAGCGGATGCAGCAGTCTTCTCCAGGCTCTGAGGAGCTCAGACGACAGGAGGTTAGAGCCCGAGCCATGTTAGAGGAGATCACCCAGCGACGCTCAGAGTTCTCATTTCATGCTTCCAAGTCGTTTTGGGCTAGGAAAGGCGACAGGATGTGCAGAGAGTTCTTCAGGACTCATGGCCAGAGGTCAGCAGGGGAACAGCTCCGATCTCTTAGAGCGCAGGATGGTAGTGTCAGGACAGATCCAGACGAGGTCAGGGACTTGGCGACAGATTTCTACAGATCCCTGTTCCAGCAGGAGCCCCCACACCCTCGTGCCCGCCGATGCAAGGAGGAGATGTGGAGGTATACGCCGTCGCTCGTGCAGCCTAGCATGAGTGAAACCCTTCTCGCCCCATTCACCGTGGCAGAGATGCAGGATGCTGTGAGCGATATTGATGGGCAGAAATGCCCAGGTGAGGATGGGCTCTCTAGAGCTTTCTTCACCACCTTTTGGGAGCAGATCCACCAGCCCTTGCTCACAGCCTTCCAGCATATCTTCTCCAGCGGACAGATGCCAGAGAGCCTTGCGACAGGCTTGATTTTCCTCATCCCCAAAGGGGGGGACCGTCAGGAGATCAGACAGTGGCGCCCTATCACCCTCCTCCCGACTGCCTATAAAATCCTCGCCAAGATGATCAGTAGCTGCATCCGACCCCTGCTACATGACTTGATCCATGACACCCAGACTGGTTTTGTCCAAGATCGTAGCATTTTGGACAACATCTTCACATTCTCAGAGGCGACGGAATAGTGGCCAGCACCTTGCCATACTCCTTCTTGACTTTGAGAAGGCGTACGACAGGGCAGACCGGTCCTTCTTGGAGGGCACACTTTCTCGTCTCGGTTTCCCGGGGACGAGTGGATCAGAGGTATTGCTAGCCTCTACAGATCGGCCTCCAGCCAGGTTATCATCAGTGGCAGGATGGGGGAGAGATTCACCCTCGAGCGCTCGATACGTCAGGGCTGCCCGCTTGCGCCCTACCTCTTCCTATTTTTTGTGGAGGCCATGGCTCACTTCCTACGAGCCCGCACCACTGGTCTTCGAGGGATGCGCCTCCCTATTTGGGACGATGCGGAACTTCTGAACTCCGAGTATGCAGATGACACGGCCCTGTATGTGCAAGATGATATCGAGTCACTGGAGCGAGTGAGACTGTCTTTAGACGTTTTTTGCCTAGCCGCTGGGGCGAAAATCAACTGGCATAAGTCAATTGGTTTTCTTACAGATCCGGGAGCCAGCTCATAGTGGGGTATTTTCCTGGGGTTTCGTTGGATCCCTAGAGGACAAACGACACGTTACCTGGGATTCCAAGTAGGGCTGGATATCACGCCGTCTCAGCAGTTCCTACCGGTCCTAGTTTCCATACGACGGAAGCTAGCCTTCTGGAGCACGGCTCGGCTATCTCTGGCAAGCAGGGCCCTTGTGGTCAATCAGGTCCTTCTAGCCACCGCTTGGTACGTGGCATCTTGCTGGTGTTTCTCGAGATCGTGCGTAGCCCAGCTGAGGAGACTGGTGCGGAACTTTCTGTGGTCTAGCTCAGATGGTTCCGGCACCACCAGAGCCCGGGTCGCCTGGCAGACGGTCATTCTCCCCCAGACAGAGGGTGGTCTTGGCATCATAGATTCAGAACTGCAGAGTCAGGCATTACTTGGCAAGTTAGTCATCCGCGGTCTGACCCCAGGAGGGCAGACGTGGAAGCTCTTGCTTTAGCATGGTCTCAGCGCGTGTATCCCCTAGAGAGGGGGTGATTGGCAGCCGTCTATCCAGTGGATTTTCACTTCAGCCCCGCTCCCCCTTCCTCCGCGGCCTCGTCTCGGTCTGGAGGAAGTTGCGGCACAGCCTCTCTCAGGTTCCCCCCAGCTGCCGAGAGGAGATAGACAGACAGCCCCTGATATGGAGCAGCTAGGTGACAGATGATACAGGTCGCCAGCTTGGAGAGAGATCCCATATCCCATGGGCGCTCTAGGCGTGTGGGCCTGCGCGCTCGCTCCGCGTTTGGAGGGACGTCTATAGCCAGTTGGGCCCAAGCGAGCTGGCAGCAGTAGTAGGTACGGCACGTGGGATCCAGGCTCGGCAGCGGAGATCGATGCTGCCATTCCTGTAGGTTGGAGGATTCCCATGATCACCAGACAGCTCCTCCCAGGAGATGAGAGGTAGCTAGGGCAGTTCACTCCCCTCGGCATTCCTTTGGTGGTTGCAGGCCTTTTCTCGGACTCCTCGATTCACTTCTTCTCCGTCACCGATGGTAGCCGTCTCCAGAGAAGAGAGGCCGTGATCGACCCCCAGCTTCCCTAGCAGCGCCTTCGCATCATAGGGCTGCAAGGGAAAGCGTGGCATATAGACCCCCTGATTGTTCAGGACCAGGACTGGAGACTCTGGATTTGGGAGGGCCGCTCCTTGACAGAGGTGGAGTGGGACCTAGGGGAGTGGCGCTGGCCACCACTGGAGACCTCAGAGAACCCTACCCCCTACTTCTCATACAGCGCGCGTACCGGTAGGCGTGCTCTGGGGGCTCTCCAGCGCAGGCTACCCACCCAGGCACATAGTTGGTATGCCCAAGGGATATCTCTGGTCTTTCTTCGTACATTCTGGAAGACTCTTTGGGCAAGTTGGCGGCCAAGGAAGATCTCTTACTTTCTTTGGATGGTGGTCCACAAGAGGCTACCAGTTGGGAGATGGCTGAGGCAGATGGGGCAGGAGGGGCACTGCCAGATGTGTTTTCAGGAGGAGTCGTCCCTGAAGCACTGCCTTTGGAGCTGTTCGCATGCTCAGACAATGTGGAAGGGAGTCATGGGGATCTTAGCAAGGGCTGCATCCGGGCTCCGCAACTTGACCATAACATTCCTTCCCTCTTCAAGCATCAATGCCCTTCATAAGGAAATCTAGAGATGCTCTCCGCATCTAGTACATGGATTCCTAGGTCACCTCAATAGAGGTAAACCATGCCATGCAACCACACTGTGGGCATCTTCCAATTGCATACTTGCAGCCCCAATCGGCTTTGCTTGCTTGGCTTGGCCACTTGGCTGTGGGATACCGGACTTTCTAATCCCCCTCTTTTGAAACCCACTCATTTTCAGGTATAGATACCGAGTTCTTGCCTACACAAACCCACTTGGCTTGCCTTTGGCATGTTCATTGTTCAGGGCTCATCCATGAGAGTGATTTGTTTGACTAGGTGGGTCTAAAGGCCAAAGACCTAGGTGCTTGTAAATTTGTGCCTCAAGGCAAGTGAGTAAAAGGTATCCCAAGAAGGGGTAAAGGGCGCATCTAAGGAAGGCTTTGAAAAATGGACATGTGACATTCTAGGCCCATCTAGGGAGATTGGGGACTTTGCAGGATAACCACGTGAAATTAGAATGTGGTAAATCATTCGAACAGAAGAGAGAGCATTACAGAGCAAGGCTAGGAGGAGAATATAGCAAGTCACCCGTGATGTGTCTGCTCTTTCTTTTAGAAATGGTGTTGGTGTTTGCCAACGTGGGGGATGGTTGCTTGGCTAACAAAGGGGGGGCATCTCCATCAAGATGACTTTGTCAGCCTATCTCATTGACGATGAACATGTCACTAGCTAGGACATCCTTGAGGCCTCTTCTCTCACTTGATGGTGCCAAGAGCCCTCACCCAAGCACATCGTTTGGGAGAGGGAGATGATTTCCAGCATCACAACCTCACACATCAAGGTAGCCCGTTGCATCCTAGCTATGAGGGGTCAATAAACTCGATTTGTGGCCACCTTCATCGGTATTCAGCATGATATCATCTATGCTCTCCATGCCATTGGGAGCTGGGTATATAGGACTCTAAGAAGACTGCTAAAAGGCATGAACAATTCTGCAAGGCTTGGCCTGTATGTATTTTCATATTCTAATAGATTGAGGCATCTATTGGTTATATATCCCTCCCCCTTGGCTATTGGCGCCCGCTTTCTAGGTACTTTTGACAGTGAGTTGAGAACATAAGAGGTAGGCTGCAAGATAGGCAGCGACCTTTTATTTTAGCGCCTCACTGATCGCTGAATTTGTACTTTCTCAAGTCTCTAGTGGATGATTCTTTTTTAATAGGGAAAAAATAATCCTATATTGCCCTCAACGCAACATAGTCATCCAGAGGACATTTCACCATGTTGGTTGACAAAAAGCCCATAGCCTCCATCCTAGTCTCTTCCTTGGGCTAGCCTACTGAAGCATGTAAGTGAGGGATTCACCTTCCATGGACCATTGCAAAGTCCAAAGGGCACCATTTCATTACTGCCTCCTTTGGAGTACATGACGCAGGATGGTCATAATAGTCCACCTTGGCTTCATAAAGTAATGCCTTAGGCTACATCATGTACTATCCTTGACCTTGCAACATGGTCACCCCACAGTCGACATCATCTCAAGTAGTGAGGCAATCAGAAGCAAATTGAACACATACATGAACCTTTGAAAGTCACTGCAGTTGGCATCCTCCATCAACAAGGCCCCTCTTGACTTTGGAGCCTTGATGGTGTCCTTGGCAAGGACTTGGGATAAGGGTTCCAGCGTAGCCATGGGAAATAATAGCTAGTAGAGGCAAACCCGGTTGCAGGGAAGGTGGGTGGGAGTGCCAGATGTTCATGGATGCAAGTGCCCAGTTTCAACTTAACATGTTGTGCAAGTGTAGGTCGCAAACCAATAGAGAAGGTGAACACCTCTCCAAGGTTAAATAAAGCGAACAACTTACACTAGACCTTAGACACTAAACAATAGATCGCATACTCTCAAGCAAGGAAGGAGCATTTTGTCCTCAACTGAGCCAATGGATCATTACAAAGGTGTTGGATAGTACAAATTCACTCACACTCATTCCAAGAATCTCAGAGACACTCTTCCAATCCAACTCTTCTACTCGTAAAAGTGAGCCCTCTCAAAGTACACTCCCAAAACCCCTCCTTGCATGTTGCCAATACTTGGCTAGGACGTGGACAAGTGGGGGAGTGGGGCTGATCCATTGATACATTGAAATTATTCAATTGCCAAAATCATAATACAAAGAAGCCCTCGAACACAATCAACAATGTCTTGTAGATGATGGAGAGAGGTAAGTAAGACATAATGGCACATATAACCCTACAGTCAAAGACAAGATTGCCTTAACATCCCCGCTGATGGGAATGCCCCAAATGCAACCAACTGAATTTGAGGTGGATGTTATCCACTTGGCAAACTGCTAAGACTTTGTGAGCTCCAAGGCCTTGAAGCCACCACTCCTCTGCATGCCTCACGACATGGTCCATCTGATAACTAGGGATAAAGGAGATCATTAAAAGAACAATAATACATTTTTTGAAGAAGTCCAAGAAATGAGGTGGTGTGTTGGTTTGCTAAGAGAGGATTGGTGGTGGCTCCATGATGTATGCACTATGTTCCCAATTGTGCTCTATGCTCTCCTCTCCTTAATGCTCCATGTGAGTTCGCTGAGATACGCCTTTGGCCTGAGCAATTGCACCCTACACTTCAGTGATGGGAGAGAGACCCTGCATCCTCCGTAGGATTCTAAAAAGCTTCCAGAGGATCATAAATTGCAAGTAGTGAGTCATCTCAAACAAAGTGCAGGAAGGATATGGCAGATTGATGAAGCCATTCCAGTGGATTCGATCGGGATGGCCTGTATTTGGACAGACACTATACATACATTGATGGCCACTTGAATGAGCATATAGGGATCCTCCAGAGCCACCTCTGCTACGAGAGCTGTGTTCCTTGGGGAATGGAGAGGCTCCCCATTCTTCTCGGAGTCTTCTACAGGGTTGCGGTGGCATTTTCAGCCTCAGCTTTGGATTTTTCCAACCTCATTTTGAGGAGTCGTCTTTTTGGGTGGTCGGTGCCTAGAGGCTGTGTAACTCAGCTAGAGAGTGGGATGTTGTCCTCATTGGATGCTATAATTCTTAGACTCGTGAAATTATCGCCAGTCCTCATTGCTAGCATTGTCCATCATCTTCTGTCTGGTGCTCTGCCTCCATAATCTGTCATACTCTCAACGCACTTGAGTCCTATACATGTTCGACACGTGCATTGCATATACTTGCATTCAACAAACATGTCACTCTAAGGCATATCACCTTGCCCAGGGCATTGATAGGAAAGGAACGGGGGAAATAGACATAGGCATTGATCAGAAGGGCACAAAGTGGGGGGTGAGATCAAGAGGGATAGTAAAGAGGACTTGCCAACGTACCTAAACATTTGTTTCACATATGCATTCTGTAAATCTCCAGCAGAATACTCAGTCCATTGTATCCATTCTCTAGGTTAGGGCTGTTGTCAAGCTCTAAGGTAAGGTTATTTTAGGTTAGGGTTATGGTAACCATGCTCTAGGTTAGAGTTATTGTCAATATCTAGCATTCCTTCCATTTTACATATGGTTATTGCGCAGGAATTGATGTTCCGTTGCTTGTCTAAATTACCTTCCCTGGACTAGTTTGATGGAGCAATACAACTGATACAGCTCCGATGGCTAGAGCGAAATACTTGCAAAGGCTGCATAGAGTATAAAATCAATGTGAGTAAACTGCTTTTTAAAACATAATATATACACTATTGAGGTTAGCAGAAGAAAGAAAACAAAGAAAATTATTTGTGATGTAATTACCTTCCACAACAAAGGTAAACTGCTCGTTCTCCCGAATTCTCTTTCAGGTTGCTTGTAAAATTTGAAGCCACAATTTCTGCCAAAGGAGATGCATTCCAATCTTCATGTTGTGACATACCAAACCATGCATCCCCAAGTAAAGCACATCCATCAACTGAATTCTGAATAAAGCCTTGCAGAAGATGATCGCTTTTTGACTCTTGTTTCAGTAATGATGAGGTAAAATCCAAAGGCTTCACCCAGCTTCCACAGCCATGGTGTGCAGCCATAATAATCCCATCATTTCCCAAACTGTCCGCCTTGGCTGGTCCCAAGATGGTGCTGATGAAATGCAAGAGACGCTTTCCAGATGCAGAATCTTTTAAATTTTTGTCGGTCAGGCATGGGCTACCCATAACTCCAAGAACCAAGCTGCCATCTACTACCAGAGCCAGGCCAATCTGAAGTTCACACATTATCAAGGATGAAAGCATACAAAAGTCTCCAAACCTTGCATTATGAATAGGAACAAAATATGTGCTGTATTATCTTCAAAAAGTCCTTTCATAAAACTTCAGACCTTAAAGTTTACAATGCATAGCATGGACTACATGCAAAGGCAACATTGCTCACATCATCAACACAAAGAAAGGTGCAGCTCACATGCATAGAGATTCATTACTTCAGCCTTCACATGTTTTTCCAGACTGCCATGCCTAGTTTAAAGCCTAAAGGCATAGGGAAAATTGGCCAACTTAACTGATGTTCTAAAGACGAGAACAATTTATCCTGTATCTGAATGCACCCAGATATCAATAAAAAAGCATTAATTTAGGGCTTATATGATATCAACAACTCTTGAGCCACACATGATTTGCGAACCAAAGTCATGATTATTGTTCTACTTCCAGCAATCATTGGGTGCTCTTTTCATTGTATGACATGCAGAAACATTGTCTCCATTATGATGACCTATGTAATCTGATATAGAGTTGAATGAGCATGATGGACATGAGTTTCAACAGTAGATGCCACTCACGAATCAGTATAGACACCCAAATTACAAGATTACCCTCTAATATATTGCTAAGATTGCCCAGGGGAATAGGGTCCTTATATTTGCTTCGTAGTTCCTCCTAATGATGATTTGTATTGGTTTGAATGTGTTTCCCTTGCATTGTATGGGCACCTGCACATGACTACTAGTAGCAGTCAGAATACTCTTCTATAGTCAGTCCTCCTTTGTTACAAATGTGTTTGCAACCTGATCCTTGGCGCTCTAAAAAATTATCACCATACTCTCTTGGACACTTTGCCTTTCAAGAGAGCTATGATCGCTCTCTCTCGAGCTCATCTCATGACCACTCTCCTCGTACTCCTCCAAACCTCCTGCTTGGCTGCCAAGTATCAAGTAGATCGAGAAGTAGTGCCAAGCAGTGATCTGTAGAAGTCCATGGCCACGTCCCACATCATATGGGCTAGCTGCCATAATGCCATCTGGCCTCCTTAGTGTCCTAATGCCCTCCCTCGATGACTGGTGCTTGTAGTTTGAAATAAGTCTTTGGTAACTTGGAAGTCTAGAATGCAGCCCTAGCATGAAATTTGTACTTTGGGCTAGCCTCCTGCATGGCCTGAATCTCTACTATGACAATCTGCATCCTCTCCACCACCCAAGGGTGGTCGTAGTCGTTGATGAGGCAAAACTTAGCTGTAACCGTTCCATCTTGACAGCTTCTTTTAGGAAGTCTTGAAGTGAGGCATGTTCAGGGAGTTTATCAACCAACCTTCTATACAATGGTAGGGGGTAATGCTTTCAAAAACCATCCCTTCATGACAGCATCATTAGGTGGCACGGACATCTTTGCCACCAAGACCCTCATCCTTGTGTACATCTCAGAGATGCTTTCTCCAGGCTTCATGGTGTCAGTGGATAATTCTTGGACAATCATGTGTTCGAATTTTTCCAACTTGAAAGTGCGTAAGAATTCCTCCCTTAGGTCTATCCACATCTGGAAGTGGTCCGGGGAAAATTGACTGTACCATACATCCGCGGCATCCTCCAATGACGAAGGGGAAGATGTGAAGGAACGCATGCTCATTCTCCTCACCTTTAGCTCTACATGCTGTGAGGAATTTCCTCACATGAGCTTCCGCATCCTCATGGAGGTGTCCTTTGAACTTTTGAGTCTTCAAGATGCAAGAGTTGGAGGGAGTTCTGATGGGGCTGTAATGAGTGTCGGTGCTCTAGAGGAGGAGACCACACCGACAACTCCTCCTGTGGAGGACCACGATGGGGAAGTCACTACTGATGTAGCCATAGAGGAAGTGTACCCAGATGGTAGTGCATACGCGGAGGGTCTCAGTGTTGCAAAGGGAAAGGGTGAGAACATAGAAGATGTGGGGGTTAAAGAGGATGGGAGAGCATTTGGGAAAGAGAGGGACGGAGTTGAAGTCATGGATGAGTAGGCAGTAGGGAGGGAAGGAGGTGGTGGAAAAGGCAACACCGGTGTGGATGGAAAGGGAGATGAAACCATCATGGCAGGTAAAGGCATGGCCGAAGCAAAAGTACCGCCCAGTGGGATAGATGTAGAAGAAAGATTAGCTAGGAGCGCGGAGCTATGCATAACAGATGAGGTAGCAGCTTGTCCACAAGTGGTCGAGGTGGGAGCAGATAGAGTCACCACTCCGGTAGAAGAGGTGGTTGATGAAGACATCGTTGCAAGAGGAGGAGAGGGGCTGCCTTGACCTTGATGAGTCCCTGAGGAGCCCTCGTCCTTAGTACCCTCTTCTTTTACATGTTCTCTGCTTTGCACTTCTTCTTCTCCGGAGTGCGGATCTACTGACCACTAGGGTTCCTGTTGATCCAAGTCAATGAGAGTGTCGATGAAGTTACTTGCTCTAGCTATTGCTCCAATGGGCTCACTTTGTGCTCAAGTTGAGGACTTCGCAAACTTACGTCGCACGTAATACTTCTTGTATTGAGTTTGGTCTGCCGGAAGTCTTTTCTCCACTCTCCTCAAGTACCTCCTAGTTCTCTCACTAGCTCCTTCAAATGTTTCAGAGCTACTCGGCATAAGACCTCTCTCTAGGACCCTAGATCACCACTTCACTTGTGCTACTCAACACCAGCAGTGTCCTACCGTGATCGCCATAAACTTTTTGAGGGGAGGGGTTCCTATCCTTCCGGAGGTGTTACCGGAGGCCAAAGGCCGCTCGCGTGAGAAGCATGAATGCTACAATGCTCTAATGCAATGGATCGCGCAGAGTGCACCGTGCAGTGGTGTGCGAGTGCCGTATGCTATACTGCACTGAACGACGATGTACGAGTGCACTATGCTAAATGACAATCACCTGAGAATTCCACAACATAAGCAGAATAAGAAAAATGAGAAAGTGACCAAGATGGCCAAAGTACATATCACTGGACCACTTTCTCCAGGTCACAAGTTGCAAGTCACAAGAACACACAGGTCTATCCCTATAGTAGACAAAGGGTACACACAAGTCTCTCCACACTCTCTCCTTGGCGAGCTCGTAGCTCCAGCCTGTATCTCTCCTCACGCTCTCCTTTCTCCCGCTCCAGTGCCGAATGCTAAATGCCCAATGCTCTGTCCCCCCTTCCCTTTCCACCTTAGCCTTCATCCTCATCTCTGCCTTGGAGGGCCCCTTCTTCGCTGAGAATCCCCCCCTTTCTTCCCATTGGTCATCCTCTTATCTCCTTAGCTGTTGAGGATAGCCGTTGCGCCACTAGCTCTCTTAATGGCTATGGCGACTTCCTGACTCCCTAACTCGCCAGCCTCTTCTAGTCAGGATGGTGTAAATTCTCCATGTGCCGGTGAGCTGGATCACCGCATCACTGAACCACTATGTAGCTGTAAATACTCCTGACTGCTCCATGTGCTAAGCTCACTCTCCATGTGCGCAGCTCTCGATGAGATCGCCTTGGGCATGATACTCCTGGTCGACCTGTGGTTGACATGTGTCGACGCATGGTTGCCTCGGATAGTACTCCTGGATGAACCCGTGTGATCAACTCCTCGTGTCGTGTGGTTGACCTGTGTTGACACATAGTCAACACCTGTCGTCATGTGGTCAACACCTGTCAACATGTGGTCAACGCCTGTCGTCATGTGGTCAGGGTTGTTTCTATTGTAACAAAGACACCTGGCCCCCATAACCTATTTGCTGTATATAAGTTAGGAACACTTGAGACAGCCTGGTCTTAAGGCCTGGATCTTCAATAGGAGCAACAACAGTTGCATCAAGAAATTTAAGGGCAATCGGCTATGTGTTTCGCTTCACCCCAACATTCTGCAATGTAAATGGACATTCCCCCAACGTTTTGAACTTTTCTGCAACCTTTAGGTATAAAGGCAGATTTGTAACAATACTCATATGTTGGCAAAGAGTTGTAACTACTTACAGTTATGAGGTCATCGGTCAATGCACCGTCCCCAATTATAAGCTCATCCCTTTGCTTGAAGGAGGTGCCGAGCTTAATAATCGTAATCACCAAAGTTGCCAATGGCAATTGGTTCCCCTCACCCTTATTGATGAGGTCCTTACAAGTTTCCTTGTGCTTGGAAATGCTGTTTTCCAAGAGAAAGTATGGCTCTACAATGAATGGAGGGATTTTTTGGATCCTATTGCATGGGTCAAATGTAAGGGTATAGTCTGAGGTGCCTCCATCATTCCTCACATTCTTTGACACACACTAAAAAGTTGACTATACACACACAGTCACCTACGTTCAATGTCTTGACAAAATCAGCATAGAAGATCTCGTCTACATGCAATGTAATGCAGCCAATACAATTCCTATCTACCAAGCAACCTTTGAAGACTACTTTGGGTAACTGACATTTTGGATTATGAAGGTACCATACTCGTTTAAGACACGACCATAAAACACTCCATTCTGAATTGACAAGTCAATATCCTGGACACATAGAGGTTTACTAGTGAATGGAGCAGGAAAAGGGGGTTTTCATCACAATTCCATGTTTCAGGAGAACCTGGAGGAGTTAAGGGAAAAGGCTCTACATGAGGGTAGGGATTAGAGGTTTCACCTCTTAGGTTCAACGTCTTTGGTTTCTTATTTTCGACAGCTCATCCCGAAACTCTCATTTAAACTCCTTTTCACAGACACCCTATAACCAGAAGATACATTCAAAGAGGGAGGAGGAGATGATTCCAACAAAGAAGCCACACCATGAATCATGGGACCGGTATTATGAGATGCTATAGGGGAAGCGTTATTGGACAAAGAAGTAGTCTCTTTCTCATCAACCAAATTTTGATCTACTATATAAAGCAAAGAAATAGGAAAATTTCTGCTACAGAGATATTCTGCTAAAATCTGACCAATTGTAGAAATGATGAAATGACCATGTACATACAATAGCCCATTAACAATTAAATTTGTATATATAAAATTTAAATAATTTTTTAGAGCTATGCTCATGCTCATGTGTGGTTGCTCAACACAATTTATGGCATGAAGTGGGCTCCCCCTGTCTGAACTTGCAACCTGCTCACCCTCTTCACCAATTAAAAGCTTCTACGCAAGATCTCTCCTGTGCTTAGTCCAGTGTTATCCTCGAAATTTGTGATTTAAGTGTGCTGAGTCCAGTATCTTCCTTGGCTTCATTTCCATCTGAACTCGTCAGGGTTTGCTGCAAGTTTCAACCCAAGCAGTAGCTGCCAGTACAAGATACGATTTGCTGCAAGTAATTGCTCATTTCCAGCCACAAGATTGGTGCCTACAGCTTGCAATTTGACTTACTTCCAGCTCCAAGTCTGGCACCTTCATCAGCTGCATTTCTAGCTTCAAGTTTTGGTGCATTCATCATCTTTTTTCAACTTACTTCAGTTCCAAATAAGTGCAATCTCTGCTCCAAAAACGTGTAGGTTCAAGTTTGGATTAGCTGCAAGCTTCTGCTCAGACATTTGTGCCAGCAATAGCCTCAGAAATGGGCCTCTAGGAAGCTTCAATTTCGAAACCATTCTGCTTGGATGGAGGGTCTGGGCGTGGATGTTTTTTCTGTAGATCCAACCATTTAAAAAAAAAAAAAATTTAAATGGCTCAAAGAGCCATCCATGAACCAGTGCACCAGGAGCCAGGACAGCATCGTTGTCTTGGCACGATGCTGTCTTGGCTCCTAGTGCACCGGATATAGCAGCGACTCTTCGAGCCCTTATTTTAAAATTTTCCCTTTTCTTTGTATGCCAAGTGCATGCAAGAATCAACAATTAAAAATAAATGGTCAAAGAGTCCATGCTCTATCCGGTGCCACAAGAGCCAAGTCAGCATTGCCGTCTTGGCTCCTGGCACACTGGACTGAGCATGGTCGTTTGGAGCTCTTTAAATTTCTTTTAAAATTATATTTGCATGTCATAACCAACCATTAAAATAAAAATAACCCCATGCTTGATCCGGGGCACTTCAAAGCCAAGATGGCAACACCGTCTTGCCTCTTGGCACACTAGATCGAGCATGGGCTCTTGGAGCCCTTTTTTTCCAATTTTAATTATATTTGCATGAAAATTGCATGCCAAGTGCATGCAAGCACCAAACATTCACACACAAAAAAGGGGGCTCCAAGAGCCGATGCTCGATCCGGTGTACCAGGAGCCCAGACCGCATTGTCATCTTGGCTCTTGGCACAATGGATCGAGCATGGCGTCTTGGAGCCCTTTTTTAAAAAAAATTTGAGTCTTCGCATACCAAGACCATGCCAGGTTCATGCAAGTACCAACCATTCCAAAAAAAAGAAGAAAAAGCAATGATCTCTCATCTAGGGCCTCACATCTAGGTTGGATGCTAGAGATTATGCTAATAGGTCATCGGCTTTGGGCACTAGGGGAGGAACATGCATTTTAGTTTCAAACTCTTTTCTTGCCTCAGTGGCTGGATATGGTATCATCACACCCTCTAGAGCATAGTGGAGCATTCTTTTAATTGGGGGACAAAAGGTTGGACTTCTCAACCTTTATGCCCCCAACAATAAAGGGGACTGTGTCCTCTTCTGAAAAAACTTCTCTCTTGGGCCGCCATTGCAAAGTTATGGAATTGGAGGTGACTTCAACATGGTGGAGATGCCTTCAGATAAAAAGGGGGGAGGAGAAGGTGGTGTTCACTCACTGGTGAGAGCAGCTTGGGATGCCTTTCTTTTTCAATTCAGTGGCAGAGATGCTTGGATAGATGATGCCTTTCACACTTTGCCTCATTCACTCCTATTCTCGTGGTCAAGACTTAGAGTGCAAATGCCCATGCTTGAGCGGATCATAGATTTTATGTGGATGATTGGGCACTAGATAGAGGGTGTTTAGTATGCATTTCTCCATGTATTTCTACATTGGGATCATTTTTGGGTGGTTATGGTGGATTTTGAACCTCATCGTAGTTGTTGCTCAACCAGTATTAGGATTCCACATGCCTTGTAAGATGATGAGGGACTCAAGGAGAATATTTTGCAGATTTGGGTGTCTCACTTGCAGGATGGTTTGGCATCACCTTCTCATGTGGTAGTAGCTCTATCTGATATTCGTGATTATCATCATTCTATTGTAAATACCAGGAGAGTTGAGATTATTAGACAGGAGATTAGCCTTAGATAACAGATAGTGGCCCTGCAGAGGAAAGAGTATAAATGGCCTACGGATGATTGGATTCGGGAACGCCTTGCTGTAGCAAGGGCTCATCAGGAGATGTTGCTAGATCAAAGAGCAGATTATGCCTTTCATGTAGGTATGTCCTTTTGATACAGATGGGGGGTAGATTCAATAAGCACTTCTTCTTTACTCTTCGCCTGAGACATGGTAGAGAGAGTGTCTCTTAGCTTATTGACTCAAACGGGGTTTTACAGTCAGATCTTGATCCCGCCTTGCACATAGCTACAGATTTTTGTACCTCCCTTTTTTAGCAAATCCACACACACCTGCCAGAGATGATGTCAGAGATAGAGTTTGGCAGGATATTCCTTGGTGAAGCCATACTTGGGAGTGTTACTTGATGCACCCTTCATCAACATGGAATTTAGGTTTGCACTTCTTGCCTACCCAAGGGCAAGTGCCTTTGACAGTACCTTATCCAAAAAGGCTGCATAAATTTAATTTCTCAATGGATGCCAATTACTCTCTTAGGCACGTTTTATAAGATTTTGGCCAAAGCTATCAGCTTGCGCTTGCAGCCCATCCTTCTCAACTTCATCCATGACCTGTAGATGGGCTTTGTTCATGGTTGAAGCATCTTTGATAGAATATTGTCATTTTGGGAGGCTTCACATTGGGCTATGCAAAGTGGCCAAAGACCTACCCTCTACTCTTGGGCTTCGAGAAGCCTAGAACAAAGAAGATTGGGATTTTTTTGGAAGGTACCCTTCTACCCTTTGGATTCTCACATGCTTGGGTTAGTGGGTTCCCCCCTTGTACAGAGCAGCCCACAGCAAGGTGCTCATTGATGGACCAAGGGAAGAGAGGTTTCAGATTTCTAGATTAGTTCACAAGGATGCCCTCTTTCCCCTTCTTGTATTTATTTGTGGCTGAAGCTAGGATCATATTTCTGAGATCTCAAGGAGATGTTATTGGGCTGAAACTCCCGTCATACAGGCTGAGGAGCTCTTGGATAGTGAACTAACTGATGATGATACCACTGTTTTATGAGATGCCACTCCATAGAACCTCAATTCTTTCAAGGAAGCCTTGGATTTATTTTTCTCGGCAACAGGTGCACATATCAATTGGAATACATCGAATGACTTTTGGCTTACTAACCAGGACACTCTAGGTTGGGGGACTGATTTGGGCTTCGCATGGATTCCAAGGGGTGTTTCTGTCAAGGATCTTCATGGGCAGCCTCCACCAGGAGGAATGTATTCTTGAGGGTGTAGAGCCGCTCCCCATTTTTCTCAAAATCCCCCATAGGGTTGAGGTGGCACTTTCAGCCTCAGCCTTGGATATTTTCTAGCTCTTTTACAGGATATTGATTTTGCCGTATTAGGGTATTGTTTCCTCATACCTCGCATGATGTACTCCTCCCTTCAACTTGCTCTCGGAGTTTCAATCATACTTAATAGAAGTCTTTTCTCAGAAGACATCTAGATGCCATACTTGTTGGTACGCGCACACATGCGAATGGTTTGAGAGATTAGGTTTTCATATAGACATGTTGCCACCCTTCCAGTACAGCACTAACGCTCCGTTTGTCCCGTTCCGAGGCAATGAATTCAACCCAATTATCTGGGAGGATCTTCTATAGCTTCACACATTCAGGGCTTGTGGCCACAGGCAAAGCTCCCTATGAAGCTCAGTTTCTATCATGACCGCTGCTTGCACATCTCGGGTTTCACCATCCCACCAGGATACACCCAGATCCACCTACCACATTCACTCAGGATTGCCCTTGGTCAGTTACATGTGTCATTGCACCGACTCAGTTTCGAGAGAGGGCGAGCAAAGGGGATTTCCACGGAGAGTCGTATCTGCACATTATGTGAGCACCATGAGGTGGAGTCAAAGGAGCACCTTCTCTTCTGTTGCCCAGTCTACTATGAGATTTGTGGACGATACCATTGCCTTTTCAGAGACAGATTGGAGGGCCTCTCCAGACGACTAATATACCCAGATTAGAGATGCCTAGCAGCTTTTATTCACAAGGCAGTCCGTTATAGAGATCGTGTCATCAGATTGAGGAGATAGGAGCAGGGGACTGTGCCCAACCCATCCCAGAGTACGATCACAAATTTCTTCCAGGCAGAGCATGTTGCTATCCCAACCGTTGTCAGTAAGAGAGGGAGAGACCCTGAGACCGAGACACGGCACACCCGACAGAGGACAGACACACAGATTACACTCATAGACATCTCCTCCATTTTCAGGCCTGGGGTGCGCCGATCGGGGTTACAGTGGTGCTTCGTTAGACGTCAGGGTAGCGGCTAGGAGGGCACGATAGGTTACTCATCCAGATAGCAGACAGCAATCCATTACGGGCTTCTTGCCTACACAGCCCAGTCCACGCCGTTGGGTATAGCTTGATGTTCTATATGTCTATTGTATTGTATTGGATCAGACTACGTTAAAGATGCCAGACTAGGACATGGAATGGAATGGAAAGGAAAAGCAAGACTAGGAAAGCATAATGGAAATGAAATAATGCGAGAAAGAGATATACAACTAAGCAAAGTACTTACAGGATCAAGAAAGGCATGAGGCTTGATGAAAATGACAATGAAAGTACAATGCCTTTATAGGATAGGCACACACAAGTGTCAAATGTATATGGGATATGTCC
The DNA here is from genome assembly GCF_047967505.1 of Dipteris shenzhenensis. NCBI lineage: Eukaryota > Viridiplantae > Streptophyta > Polypodiopsida > Gleicheniales > Dipteridaceae > Dipteris > Dipteris shenzhenensis. Next base: position 49,480,612 of record NC_141616.1, on the reverse strand, counting down.
CATAGTGACACATGGCACTCTAGGATATAAAGTAGTATAGTACTACTCTAGAACACACTAAAAGTCACTCAAATTGACTCCAGTTCCTAACACCCCCCCCATGGAGGAAAGGTGAGGGACTACTCGAATGGAACCAAGACAATGATGGTCATCAAAACTGTGCATGCCGGTCTAAAACTAGACATGGCTCCCACACAATCTCAGAGGCAAGTGAGCATGGCTCGGAGGCTAGTAAGCATAACATAGAAATCTTATCTAGCATGGCTTAGAGGCTCATCATGCATGGATGCATGATCAACTCAGAGGTCTAGGAGACCAATGCACCAATAAATAGACCTATCAAAACACATGGCTCCCACAGTACATCCCCACCTGGCTCCAAAGACTAATGCGGAACATGGAGCCATATACCAAAAATATAAAAGAAATATATCATTTGAGCAGGACTATCCAAGGCAGAGGACCTTTATTGACTCAACACACATGATTTATTGCATTCATTTTTTGGAAACACCCCAGGGCAGAGTACCCAAATATATTATACTTTAGAAAGCAAAATCATGATCTCCATCATCCTCTAGATGCGGGAGACAGACTGTGAGAGCATGATCCTGTGTCGGTAGGTCATCTTCGTCTGCATCATCACTAGTGGTGGATGCCACCCAACTGGCATGATCCTTTGATTGTTGTTGAGCAAGCTTCTGGTAACACCTGTCCTCCGTAAGACCGAGCTTGTTGCAGTTGAATGGCTTGAATGTCTTTCCTCGTGCTGGTGGATTCGATGGCCTAGGTCTCCATTTGCTGGTGGAGGTAAGTGCCTATGTAGTATCTACTGTAGGATGGAGATTCTTTGTTATGGCGATCCTTTTCAAGCAAAAGAGACACCATATCTTCAATTGTAGTCGATGCAATGCAAAGTACTTCAAGGGCATTCTCAAAGCGAGAAATCCCTTCCATACTTGTCATCAGGACAGCCATTTTGTCCTCGTCATCCGGCCAACACTTCAAATTGGAGAGTTGTTGAACTACAGATTGAATTTTTGCTATATGCGCACTCAAAGTATCAAACTCTTCCATTTTCAGCTTAAAAAATTGCATTTTCAGAAATACCTTGGAGTTGGTGATCTTGTTACCAAATATATTCTCAAGGCGTGCCCAAATCTCCTTTGCCCCTTGGACTTGAAGTCGATGTGATGAATCAATGAATCATCTAGGCAAAGCCCAATGATTGCGATGGCCCTCGAATTGTGTTGCTTCCAAATCTTTCGTGTTTGAAGCTCCGTTGATGCGTCAAGTGCTTCATCATCTTCGATGGCATCCCAAACATTCTCCTTCATGAGAAGGAGTTGCACTTTTGTTTGCCATGTGGGAAATCCGTCCCCCTTGAGTTTGTCGACAAGCAGAGAGCTGGTGGAAAGCGAACCCATAAAGCTGGTAGCTAGGAGAGAGAAGAGTGATGGATAGAATGAAGGGCACAAGCGAGCTGAGGGAGAAATTGAGGGCTGAGAAAGAAATGGGAGAAATGGCCGGCAAAAGGAAAAAAAATGACAGGCACAATGGAGATGTAGGAGAGGAAGAAATGGCGGGCAGAATACAGACACCAACTTGCGGGCAGCAACTCCAAGAGAATGTCAGGCAGAAGGAGCAAATAGCGGGTTGGAGCAGAGGTCAACGATGAAGAGGATGGACAGCTCCACATTGAGCTAGCTGCATCATGCTTAGGCTGTCAAATCATTGAGCTCCAGAACAAAATTCGCGCGAAGAAACAAATTTCGTCACTTCTTGCAAGGGCTGTAACTTTTCACAGAAAGCTCAGATTGCAATGATGCAAAAACAAAATTTGTAGTACTCAAGGTCCTCTATAACTTTGCTGAAAACACAAAGCCGTGATTCTGCTTCTAGATCCAGATAGAAGCGTCACATCGTCCGCAGGTCACAGAAAGATGTAGCTGAAGGAAGGAGAAGAGAGGTGGTAGATCATGGCATGGAAAAGAGAGCTCTAGATGGAATTGGAGAAGCCATTCCTCCAAGGGAAATGAGGGAGAGAGGCTTCAATGTCCTCAATCTCTTACCTCAACCTCTTGGAAGATAGTCTAGCTATGATACCATATGAAGATGCAAGACTAGGACATGAAATGGAATGGAATGGAAAAGCAAGACTAGGAAAGCATAATGGAAATGAAATAATGCGAGAAAGAAATATACAGCTAAGCAAAGTACTTACATGATCAAGAAAGGCATGAGGCTTGATGAAAATGACAATGAAAGTACAATGCCTTTATAGGATAGGCACACACACTCTAAGTGTCAAATGTATATGGGATAAGTCCCATAGTGACACATGGCACTCTAGGATATAAAGTAGTATAGTACTACTCTAGAACACACTAAAAGTCACTCAAATTGACTCCATTTCCTAACATATGTCTCCACGTGAGGAGGATGATTCCAAGATGGCTGTCTATGATTTTGATGGACATGTGCTATGATATCACTAACTATGTCTACACAGTCTTCTAGCATGGGTTAGGATGATCGCTCCACCCTTTTGCTCATTGTTTCAGGTTTTTCTTCAGTCTCATAGACCCATTGGTCTTTAGCAGACTTTAATAAACTTTAATAACCCCGCGAGGTCTCCTGAAGACGTTAATACACCTTTCTTTCTTTCTTTCTTTCTTTTTTTCTCTCTCTCTCCATCGCTCCTCCACGCTCCATCACTCCACCTCCACGCTTAATGCTCCATCGCTCCACCTCCACCTCCACACTCACGCTCATGCTTTGCCTCCATTGCTCACGCTCCATCTGCTCCATTACTTCACCTCCTTGCTCCTTCACCTCTACCTCCTTGCTCCATCACTTCATTGCTCCACCGCTTCTCTGCTTCATTGTTGCTGGCCTGTCTCTCCATCATTGCTGGCCTGTCTCTCCATCGCTCACGCTCATCGCTGCTCTCCATTGCTGGTCGATGCCCCATCACTCACTCCCCTTCCCTCCAATGCTCAGATTTTCCCACTAACCCCCACACAAGCCGCCTACTACTAGGGGCTCTTGCCCCCACGATCTGTCCATGGGGGTAGATCCCCTGCCCTCGCAGGCTGCGGGGTCCCTCTAGGCCCCCGTTGAAGCACAAGGGGGGCACCCTAGGCCCTCGTCAGCCCACATCCCATTCCGAGCCACCCAGCCCACCCCGATTGTGTGGGGGATGGCTCCTATGAGGAGGTGGGAGAAAAAAGAGGGGGACAGGGCCTCTCCATCTTGGCTCAGCTCAGCTCCCCTCCTCCATCAAGCTGCAGCTTGGCCTCTGTAGCACTTTTGTCCCCGAACTTGGTAATGCCGACATCAGAGGGGATAGTGTTGCCAGCGGGACCAGGGACTTCCCCATATGCCTCCTTCCTATCACCGCTACCTCTCAACCAGCCACCCTTCCCTTCATCAGTAGGTCTTGCCACACCCACACTTCAGAGACCCCATCACCCTCCTTTATCGCCCACCTATCCAACACTCCAACCACGCACTATTTAACACCACCCTGCCACATTTGTACCAGCTCGTTTTGAGTTCTAGCTGCCATGGGGCCCCGGCTTCCCCAGAACCACCCCATCAAATGCTTGCGAGAACCTTCTGGTGGAGTTACATAGTGTTCGAGCATGAGAGGTTGAGCTGATCCACTTTGTTGAGGAGGAGGCCCGCTTCGCCCAGGAGCTAACTCGCATCATACACGAGCAGGGAGGGATCATCCACGGGCGCAGACAAGATATTACGCAGCTTAGAGAGGAGGTGACTACCCTGGGGATAGCACCAGGGGGCACCCCCGTGGCTGTAGAGGCTCAGATAGCCACGATGAAGTCGGCCATTGGGGAGACATCTAGGTGGGGGATGTGGTGAATCGGGGACTTGCAAAGGCAACTGTTTCGGCCACTATCTTGGAGCAGAAGCCAAGGGTCAATAAGGCCCTCAACATAAGAGTATGGGAGGTCCCCCACACAAGTAGCATGCCCATGGATGATGCGATTGCCTTTGTGACCACTATTTTGGGAGCTCAGAGCATGCGATTGATGGGGCCTGGCAAGTGGGGAGAGATTCCAATCGGGAGCAACCGCTTGTCATTCCATTATGTGACACTAAGGCGAGACAAGTGCCCAGACGGGGCCGGTCAGGAGTCTACCATCACGAACAACAACCCATTTCCCCTCCTTGCGGAATGTGAGGGCCACATCCCGCTGTTGTAAAACATCGCTCCTCAATCTGTAGGGGTGTCAGGTTCTCATCCATAGATATCTTTGGATGGTCACGTAGGGCTAATATACGTCGGAGCACTGATAGCAGGATCTATGAGACTCAGGATACCGAGACCCTATCGTCTACCATTTGGAACTATAATAGTACCTTATGGTCAGATCTAGGGAACTTCTGAGAGTCATACACAGGATGAGACATAGTCTTCTACACAGAGAGACATCAGAGTCTAGAGTGCCCACTGCCGATCGTCAATGGCTACACATGGGATTCAGCCTTCAAAGATGAGACGAGGGAGACAGGCGGAGTACGAGGGTCTAGAGGAGTGGCAGTACTTTACAGATCATCTCTCCTTGAAGTCATCTTAGTGGAGATGAGGGATGTAAACTCTAGGTTCTTCTCGGTCCGGATCCGCCATATAGATAGCCGTGATCTTTATATATTAGTATGCTACTTTCCGCCCGAGACATCCAGACATCCTAGATTTCTCGAGCTGTGTGGAAGTCCTTCTAGTTCGGGACTTCAACACGAGGATGAGTATAGAACAAGTATCACTTTTGGACTTCCGAGATGATGCCATAAAGCTGCCAAACCTTGACCTTGATGCGGTAGGCTTGGCACGGGTATCCGCCGCTGACAGACAGGGACCAATCAGATCATACGGTCACGCATTTCTGGATATGGGTAGGATGCACGATCTTGTCATATATAATGGTCTTAAGCTATGGCCCTCCTCAAGTGTCTTCACTTGCTTTCCACATGGGGGAGGGTCTAGCGTAGTTAACTATATCATGGGATCCACTGCCTTCACATCGCACATAAATGACCTCTCTATTTCACAACCCCCCCCCCCGAGGCAGATCACACCTACCCTTTTTTCAGCATCTCCACACCCCATCTCACGGCACCATCCACCACATTGATCACACACACCACTTATCATGATATACACTTCGATCATTAGATTGCATCCGCATGCTCTGCACGGTTGTATACACTACTCGCGTATATTATCACATACCCCTATAGGACGGTGCTGCCTTGATTAGCCGAGTCTACCCTTCACGCCTTCCCATACACCACGTGCTCCACTAGACCCCCACCTCTTGGTTTTGTGCCTTGAAATAGTTGGTATGATGAGGATTGTAAGGCTCTTCGCCGACAGCTCTAACTAGAGGCTAAACATAGCCTTCTGAACGATACGCAGGTACCGTCATGTAACACGCCGGAAGAAGCAGGCATTTGTCCTCCGAAATGAGGAGTTGTTACTGAACATTTTGTTCGCCAACAACTCCAAAGAGTTTTGGCGCAAGTTCCTTGAGCGGAAATCACCTTCACCTCTCACCGACACAAGTTTGGCACACATATGCATGCAGCCCCTATGACGTTCCTCATCAGCCCGCCCCTAGCCTCTCGCACTCACCGAGCCCCACCACTTGCACTCTTTTTACCGGAGGAGCTATCAAGGATGCGGCATTGAAGCTCTACAATGGCCGAGCGAAAGATCACGAGGGACTTTATACCCAGTTTATTGCATATGGGATTAACATCCTGGCCCCGATCTTAGCAAAGCTATTCAATGACGCAGTTTGCCTTGGCTTCCCACACACATGGACCTTAACACTACCACTCCTATTCACAACATTAGGGATCCCATGAGCCCAGAAAACTACAGGACCATTATGATTGGGCATGTCATGTCCAAGATCTAGACATCTGTACTTGAGAGAGGTCAACCGGTTTGCAGAGATATAGGGAATCAGGGTAGAGGGGCAAGAAAAATTCCGACGGGACCATGGATCACATACTCACACTCAGGAGTATCATAGAGGAGGCCAGATCATAGAAGCAAAGGGTGTAATGTTGCTTTGTGGATTTTTGCAAGGCTTTTGAACGAGCCCTCCTCATAAGGCACCTGCAGAAGCTGGGGTATGAGCAGGAGATCATCTCGGCGGTTATGGTGCTTTAAGAGAGAGTCTCAGGCTGAGTTCGGATAGGTGCCGGATGGTCAGAGGAAATTATGAGTACCATTGGGGTCAAACAAGGTTGTCAGTTATCACCAATCTTGTTCGGCCTCTACATAGATGAGCTCGAGACCTTCATGGGAGCACTTAGCGGGGTCGCGTGCTCCCTCGCCACGGTACCCTGATTCAAATCCTCTTGTATGTCGATGAAGTTGTACTAATGTCCTCCTCCCATGAGGGCCTCCAGAGACATTTGGATGCATTGCACGCCTTTTGTGAGTAACATGATTTGAAGGTCAACCTTGGTAAGACCAAGGTTATGATCTTCAACACATCTTGAGCAGCCATGCACAAGGAGCAATTCACATTTTGATGGATCTCCGCCTGAGATCATCTCCCATTATACTTACATGGGTGTTGTCTTCTCTGGCCCAATTTTCACGATGAGATTGGTGATGCAAACCCGACCGAGCAGGGGATATGCCTCACTTGCTGGACTAGAAAGACAGTGCTTCCACTCATACTTTCAAGACCCTTAGACCAAGGCCCTTCTCTTTGACTCCTTGGTTCGACCAGCCGGCATGTATGGTAGCCCTTGTTGGGACCCAACCTCTTAGACATAGAGTGGGCTCGAGTAGAGCGACTACAGATCTCGTGCTCTCACGGATGATCCGGTGACAATCATCGGTGCCATATCATATCATTCAAGCCGAGTTTGGCGCTCTCCATTGCGGCTAGATGTAGCATTCCACACCATTACTTATATGCACCGTGTCCGACAGTATGGAGATTGCACATCGAGGACATAGGCTACCATGGTTGGCTCCATCTTCGTCCATGGGTCTTGCAGATGGAGGGGACGAGAGAGGCTCGTATGCACAGACACACAGGTGGTTCGAGAGATTGGGGCTCCACAAGGATAGATTACCCCCCTTCCAATACAGCCTAGACGCCCCCATCTATCCCAACCACTTCGGTACCACGAGGTCAACCAAGTCATTCAAGAGGATCTCTTATAGCTACATACATTCAACACCTAGTTGGAGCCGAGAGAGCTTCTAGTGAAGCTCACCTTCTACAGACACCACTGCCTTGACATCTCTGAGGAGGGCTTCATTGTCTCGCCAAAGTACAGTTGGATTCACTTAACGCACTCATTGAGGATCTCCATCAGGAAGTTTCGAGTATCATCACACCGACTTCGTATCGAGAGCGGACAACCTGGGGGGATACTTAGGGAGTAGCCGCCTATGTATGCTATGCAACTGGTAGGAGGTTGAGTCAGAGGAGCAGTTCGCACTTTGCTGCCCTGTGAACTATGAGATCCGTGGTCGCTATCATTGTCTCTTTAGAGACGACTTTGGGCCCCTCTCTAGACTCCTTTCGTATCTAGACCAGGGGTGCCTCGCTGCTTTCATTCATGAGGCGGTTCGACGTAGAGAGCACTTACTCAAGATACAGAGGCAGGCCTCAGACACACTGCTCGACTCTTCTCTGAGCACGATCATGGAGTTCCTCCAGTCGAATCGTACGGGCCACACAGTCACCTACATATGCGGTCGGGACCCAGAGCCTGAGGCACGCCATACTCAACAACGAACAGATCACATTGGGTGACCTCCCATTCTTGTTCAAACCCGAGACATGACCCATTGGTGTTACAATAGCCTTGGTTAGGAGCAGAGCCAGATCGCGACAGACAACACCCATAGACAGTCAACAGCGCTCCATCACTAGCTACGCATCAATAGGACCTCGCCCTCTCTAAGCTCCCCTTGACATTTACACCTTGTGAGGCCACATTGTATTGGCCAGAGCCGGCATGGCCTGGTGACGAGGATTGATCGACATGATGATGAGGATTGTGATGATGATGAGGATGCCATTTTACTGATGATATGACTATGTACTATTACGACTTAGCATTCAGCATGGGTGATGATGCTCGTTTGGTAGCTCCACCCTTTCTGCTTGTTGTATCAGGTGTTCTACCAATCTCATAGACCCATCGGTCTTCCGTAGACTATAATAAACTTTCTTTCTTGAGAGATCTACAGAGTACTTGTACCTAGTCTCTCTCTCTCTCTCTTCAATTACTTTACTTTTTAGTATTGCTTTCTTACTGTGGTTGCACCCATTCATGTTGACTGTAATATTGCTCCTGGACTGCAACTTGTCACGATCATTTTTAAAGGCCTGCAGGTCCGATAGATGTTGTCGACTTCTATGCAAAGGCTTTCCAAGAACGTGGCTCAACCCAAGAAAGTTGCTTAGGGCTCTAGGCTGATTGTTGCCCAATTGTCCTTGAACTCTTCCTTGGCTTTATCTGCAAACAAGTCAACTGGTTGAGTACGCTTGTCACACATGTCAAAACCTTGTAGGCCACATGTCCAGGTCAGCAGCCCACGCCTGGCAACAGTGTGTTGTTTGTTACTCCAATGTAAAATAAACCATCAATCAGGTCATTGATACAAGGGAAAAAGCGGGCCCCTGTCAAGGTCATGACTGGTAATCATTCTTGCACGGCAGGACATGAAGGCAAGTTGGGTCCTCGTTCAAGTGGAGCAGGTTATCGCTTCAAGATCATCCATACATGATAAACCAAAATTGATGCAGCTCAACTACCTCCACACGTTCAAATAAGCAACAAGATCCAGGTCAACCAACGAGCAATGTGAGATCCTTCTCAATGATGTATTTTGAGGTTTCAGTTTGAAATTGTTTTTTCTGAACATGTCCTGATGATGGTTAGCTTGTTTCATCGTACCTTTCCAGGCAAAAATTTAAAATTTATTGCCTCGATGAAAGTATGTATTTCAAATCCACAATTCAATTCGTGAGACATCCCATCCATACATAATCTTTGAAACCCCAATTGAGTGCAAAGTAGGCATAACAACCACAAGAACGAGTTTAAAACTTTCATTACAAAACTGATAATCCTTCATTAAAGTTTTCAAGCCACCCATCGAGACTTTTGTGATAATTAACGCCACAGGAAAAAAGCCATTCTTGATGTTCTTCTTTAGGTCCCCATATGCATTCTCAATGGACCCCCACATTTTATTATCAATTCCAAAAATGATGGGCATTAAATCAGAACAAGGGCAGGAGACATTTTGACTATACCACATACAAGGCATCTCCACCTTTCAAAAATCCACGAGTACCATCAATAGGATCAAGCACCTGCTTCAGAAGGGGTGAAAAGCAATCAAAATCATTCATGATAAAACATAAATCTTCAAGCTTATTTTAATTTGTCAAAGGCCATTAAAGTTTTCCATAAATAAATGCAAATTCAAAACAGATATTCTAAACTAGCGACTATTGAACACAAATATTATCACTTGACTCGAGAGAGATTTGGATATGGCTACCTCCACCCCATCCAAATCTCCACTAGAAGATGCCATACACAATGCCACAAAACTTGGACCCCACCCCCCCTTTACAATCCCTGGTGGAGAATCTTAAAGAATACTAGTGCTCTTAGAGATGCCCTTGATCTCCTATGTATTCTTCCATTATTGATCACTTTATTTCATGTACTGCATTTTATCCCAAAAGGGAAATCCTCCTATTAATAGAGAAACCATACCATTCTATGGCTAGAGCTACTGAGGGTAACAGGTACTTCCAAGATTGCACAATTTGCAAGTATGAAGGACCAAAGCAACAAATGGAACCTGGAATCCCAGGCTTTATATTCAATATTTGTATGTTAGGCTTTGATTTGGCCCTACTTCCATCCTGCTGGTTGATTATTGGCTAGATCAGCAGAGGCTTTTGCTGATTAATTTCCTTTCTCCTTTTACTTAACATTGAGAAGTCTCCCCTCTATCCTACGCCGCCCTTGTATCTCTTTGACAATGATCCCAATAACTACATCTGGTACAAATAAGGAATGTCCAAATAGACATTAGCATCTCTAAGATGGCACTAGTGATCTTTAAGCTACTTGAAGGTAATGAGCTTCCAAATGTTCCAAGCCCTTATATTGTACTCATTTAATGTAGGCGATGGCTTGAGGTTAGAAGAGCTAGATTGTGTAGCTGGTTGGTCTCCTTTCAGCCTAGTAAATCACACCTCAAGGAAGAGGCATAGATGTTACGTCAACCACAATCTTGGAATCCTAAGGATTACCTATGGTAAGGTGAGCAGCCATGCAGAATCGCCTTAGAGGGCTTAGGTCCACAGGCTTAGGCATTAGTGAAGAAGGAAAAGGGGAGCCCATGAGACACATGGTACCAAGAAAAGAAGCGACACATGGTACCAAGAAAAGAAGCCGCATGGAAAGTGTTAGGTGTAGGGGTGAATTCTAGGAGAGCTTGTGGTAGGCCTTGTGGAGAATGGAGTAAGAGAGGCTGAAATGGGGATTAAGTAGAAGATTTCCATGTGGCATAGGAATTATCCCACATATGGTGGGTTGTGGAGAGGTCTTGGGAAGTAGCCATACTTGTATTTGAAGGAGAGTTGTGATTGATAGAGGGGATCTTCAGTTGAGCCTCATCTTGTTTCATCACTTGGCATCTTGCTCTGAACTTGCTGATTTTTATGTGCAGCACTTCTCCTCCCATTTTGGGCATGTGGACCTTCCTTCTCCTGAGATTTTGTCTGCACCTCAGCTTCTTTTACAGCATGTCCATCCAATTCTTTCTCAAGCTCAGGCTTTGGAACTGGAACTTCCCTTCACTGAGAGGGAATTGTTAGATGCAGTTAAATCTTGTGGTAGATGGAAATCTCCAGGATGGGATGGCCTCACTGTTGAATTCTTTCTTGCTTTCTCGGATAGCCTCAAATCCCCTCTGTTGCAAATGGCTAAATCATCTTGGGAAAATCAGCAAATGCCCTTGTCATGGAAAAAGGGACTGGTAAAGTTCCTTCCTAAGAAGCAGATTTCTGATTTTATCATTGATTGGAGACCAATCACGCTCATGCCAGTCATTTACAAGATCATAGCTAAAATACTTGTTGACTGTATCAAAGGCTAGCTACATTATGGGCTGCATCCTTCTCAATATGGCTTTGTTCCTCGTAGGCATATCATGGACAATATTGCCAATGCTTATGTTGGGATTGAATATGCCAAGTACACGCAGCAGGATGTTTTACTCTTACACATTGACATTGCCAAAGCTTTTGACACAGTTCAATGGGAGTTCATCTCGCAAACAATGCGATCCTTGGGCTTTGGAATAAAAATGCAGCAGGTTATTTATTGGCTCTACAGGGATAGCAATGTTGCTTGTATTCTTTCTGGAGACATCTCTGAAGAATGGACTCTTCGTAGTTCGGTTTGTCAGGGCTGTCCCCTTAGTGCCTTACTGTTGCTACTCATCCTATGCTACAATACATTGATCACTAGTGGCTACAGATTCTCTCCATGGTTTGGAACTGGATGAAAATCGCAGCATGGTTGCTCAAGCCTATGTGTTAGAAAAGAGAGTGTGAGAGCAAGAGAGCTGAACGTAGTGCTTGCAATAGAAGAAGTGACTAATACAAGAAGTGGGATGGGTTTTGTATAAGTGACAAAACCTTATCCTTCACTAACCGTAGTTAGTGAACTAACTGTGGTTAGGGAAAAAAACCTCTAAAGGAGGGAAAAGTGTCCCTAACCTACTTATTACATTACATTGGTCACTGCTAAATTATAATAATAATTCTAACAAATGTTAGAAAAGAGAGTGTGAGAGTAAGAGAGCTGAACGTAGTGCTTGCAATAGAAGAAGTAACTAATACAAGAAGTGGGATGGGTTTTCTCTAAGTGACAAAACCTTATCCTTCACTAACTGTAGTTAGTGAACTAACTTTGGTTAGGGGTAAAAACCTCTAAAGAAGGGAAAAGTGCCCCTAACCTACTTATTATAATACATTGGCCACTACCTAGAATATGATAATAATTCTAACACCCCCCTACACTGCCAATGTGGTGTACAAGGTAGTGATCAATCACCAAAAGGAGATAAGTTTAGGGCACTGTGAAATGCCTCAAACTTGTCACGTGGAAGTGCTTTGGTGAAGATGTCTGCAACATTGTCATGTGTTGACACATAGATCATACTGATCTCCCCTACATGCAACTTCTCTTTTACATAATGATAATGAACCTCAATGTGCTTCGTGCGAGCATGAAACACATGATTCTTTGCCACTGCTATAGCACTCTGACTATCAATGAGAATTGGAGAAGAACCCTCCAATTAGAGACAAAGATCATCGAATAAACGACGCAACCAAACACATTCAACGGTCGCTGTGAAAGCTGCCCTATACTCAGCTTCACATGAGGAGGTAGCCACTGTAGATTGTTTCTTGCTCAACCAAGAAATGCAAGCATGTCCTAGAAAGAAACAATTCCCACTAATGGACTGCCTAGTATCATAGTCTTTAGCCCCAACCTGAGTCACTGTAAGCATGCATCTGCAAGTCACCCCCCCTGAGAAACATCAAGCCAAAAGACTTTGTATGTTGCAAGTAATGGAACATGCGTTTTACAGCCTGCCAATGCATAATCTTTGGGCTGTGCATATACCTGCTCACCTAAGAAACTGAAAACTGAATATCAGGTCGTGTATTGCAGAGATATTTTTTGCATCCAACAACCTAACTATAGAGTGTGACATGAATTGATTCACCCGCATCATGCATTGTAAGCTTCAGCCTCGGCTCCATGGGAGTGGACATAGGCTTGCAATCATGCATGTTGAATCTGTCTTAGAGCTTTTGAACATACTTGAACTGAGACAACAATGCCACATTTCTCTTGAATAAACTGGATCCCCGAAAAGAAATGTAACAAGCCCAAGTCTGACATATCAAATGTAGCTTTCAATTGGGCCTTGAAATCTGCAATCATTTCCTCATTTGATCCGGTGAGCAGCATGTCATCTACATAAAGAATGATGACCAAAATATCCCCCCCATCCTTCTTGATGTAGAGGGTGCTCTAAGTTGGACTATTGTGCAGCCCCTTGCTGGTCAGAAAGGCATCAATTTTGGCATACCATGCACGTGGGGCTTGTTTCAGCCCATACAAAGCTTTATTCAGCTTGCATACCTAAAGTGCATTTCCTGAAATTTCAAAGCCCGGAGGTTGTTTGACATAAACCTCTTCCAACAAGTCTCCATTAAGGAAAGCTGTTTTAATGTCCAACTGATGAACATTCCATTCAAAATTTGCAGCCATGGCTAGCTATAACTGACCTGATGGTGGTCATCCTGGATGTAGGAGCAAAAGTCTCCTCATAATCTATGCCTTTTTTCTGAGCATATCCTTTTGCAACCAGCCTTGCCTTGTACTGATCAATGGACCCATCTGGCTTTCTTTTGACTTTGAAAACCCATCGTGTACCTATGGCATTCTTACCTGGTGGCAAATCCACAACATCCCAAGTCTGATTTTTATGAATGGACTGCAACTCATCGTGCATGGCATTCATTGGAGTGACTGCTCCAATCACCTGTACTGTATTTTTACCTCTACCCCTGCCTCCAACTGTAGGAGTGACAGGTAAAGGCGTTGTATCCGGTCTTTCTTCATCTCCATTGACATAATCCCAAAGATTTCTACCAACCAAGATATTGCGAACCATGAAACTCCACAAGGAGTAGTTGGTGCCATCCAACTTATCCGCCTGTGTGAGAATCCCGAACACCTCATTTGGGTTGTTCTGAGCCATTTTCACTAGATAATTTCAGAAAAAAATACAGCAGACAAACCAGGTGAAATCCCTTCCTAGGATATAAAATGCACAAGTAAGATCTACAAAGAATAATATGCCCACAGTGACAAATACTGTCACAGCCTGTCAAAGGCTCAAATTGCACCACCCTGCTCTGCTCAATGCCCCAAAAATGTGCAAATCGAATCTGCAAAAAGTGACAAAAGTCTGCAATTGGACTCGTACTGAGTCCAAAACTGTTTGCAAACTTCCAAAAAACCCTTTACCTGCAAAATTGCAACCCAAATGCAAAAGCCCCAATTTCTTGTGGGAAATTGCATACAAAAGAGCGCAAATACTCTGAAAGCCCCAAATGTTGCACAAATTGAACTCTGCCTGCAAAAGCCCCAAATTTCACTACAAAATTGCTCTGTAATTGCGAAAGCCCCAATTTCTTGCCAAAAATTGCATCCAAAACAATGGCTGACTGCACAAATGCACCTGTGTGCATATGCAAACAAAAGAGCCCCAAAATGTACTTATAGTACGGAGCTGCAACCTCAAAGAAGCACCTTGAAGTCGGAAACAAAAGTATACAGACAACTGCAGGAAAAGCTATATGGTCGACAATGTATGGATGCCAGTGTACGGACGAAATGTACGGATTCTTGTGTATGGACGTATGGTCCTCCTTCCTATACGGACAATTGGCGCAGATATGTACGAAACAAGTAGTACGGCACCGGTATGACGGATATCTGGACTAGCTGCGAATGTACGGATGTACGGAACAGTCCGTACGCCTTGTACAGACAACAGCGCAGGAGCAGTGTACGGACGACGAGCTGCAGTACAGAAGTCCATACGTTGTACGGTGACTATACGGCGTAGGATAGTATGGCTGTACAGATGGGATCTGCGAGCAGGGAGCTTGGAGCAGGGAGAGCTTGCGGACAAGGAGCAGGGAGCAGGGCAGGGAACTAGGAGCAGGGTCTTGCTGCTCTATACCAAATGTTAGAAAAGAGAGTGTGAGAGCAAGAGAGCTGAACGTAGTGCTTGCAATAGAAGAAGTGACTAATACAAGAAGCGGGATGGGTTTTGTCTAACCGTAGTTAGTGAACTAACAGTGGTTAGGGGGAAAAACCTCTAAAGGAGGGAAAAGTGCCCCTAACCTACTTATTACATTACATTGGTTACTGCTAAATTATAATAATAATTCTAACACTATCCTGATGATTCTTTCTTTACTCCAAGGAATACTCAGCTTGATCTTTCTGATTTAATGCAAGCCCTTTCAGTTTATGGTTTGGCAGCTGGCCATCATGTTAACTTTCAAAAGCCTAAGCTGCTCCCATTGCGTTTTAAAACTGGCACAGTCTCTTATGGCCAGGGGAGATCATCCCACCCACTCAGTTAGTTCGACACCCACACTTGAATCTTATTTTGTCACTGTGAATAATGTTGAAATGGGAAGTGCATTTTCACAAACTCAAGTGGGGGTTATTTGTAGGAGCTTGTTTTGATTGCAAAAAATTTGGACATATGGCTTCACAATGCCCTTTGCGTGTGCGAAAAATGCCGCAAGATGCTATGCTTGCACAGATGCAAAACAAGGATATGGGTGGGTCTTATGCAATCAAAAGCAAAGGCAATAGACAGGTGTATATGGCGCAAGATAAAGGCAAAGCACCTGCTGTTTCTAATGGGAATGCTCCTATTTCACAGCCTTCTGACTCCTCTCCTCCTCCTGCCCCCTTCCCTTCCCCTTTCCCTCTTGCTGCCCTCCCTTTCTCCTTTCTGACGACGACTCCTCTCCTTGCTCAATCCTCTCTCTCCCTCCCTCCTCTCACCCTCTCCCTTCATCAAGTGTACCCCTATTTTCTTTTGGGGGTCTCCTGGGCCCGATGGGTCATTCTTTCGCCAAAGATTTGAGGTTGCAGGTCGTCAGGACTAGTGCAGGATTTGCAGATCCTCCGGGCACTTTGCCAGAGATTGCACAAAGAAGAAGAAGAGGTCAAAAAAGCAACCAGCTCGTACTAGGTTACGATAGAGATCAAAAGTAGGACCTATCGCTCCACAGGAAACGCCTCTTTTTCTTTTTGTGGCTGAAGCTATGAGTATCTTTCTTAGATCTCAGGCTGGTTTATATGGGCTGAGATTGCCCTTGAGACAGGAGCAGGAGCTTCTGGACTGTGAGTTGGCTGATGACACTGCCATTTTTATTGAGGCCTCCTCGTAGTCACTGGATGCTTTTCGGACAGCCTTGGATATCTTTTGCTCAGCTGCAGGAGCACACATTAACTGGCATAAATCCTTTGGCTTTTGGATCAACGATGACGAGGACACTCCAGGCTGGGGAGTTGACATTGGCTTCTCCTAGATTCAGAGGGGTGTTCTTGTCAGATATTTGGGATGCCAGGTAGGGTTGGGCATCTCTCCAGCACAACAGTTTACACCAGTACTAGAGAGTATAAGGAAAAAGCTTCTCTTCTGGAGCTCAGCCAAACTTGACCTTGCATCTAGAGTTGTGGTAGTGAACCAAGTTCTCTTGGCCACCGCCTGGTTTGTGTGTTCATGCTAGTCCGGTCTAGAGAGTGCATCACTCAGCTCATTAGACGAATCATAAATTTTTTATGGAGTGGACTCGATGGCATGGCAGATGTTGCAGTGAGGGTGGCCTGGGAGACCATTATTCTCCCTACATGTGAAGGGGGCCTTAATATCATTGACCCGGACCTGCAATGCAGGGCATTGCTTTGTAAGGTGGTGGTGAGGGGTTTCATGCCTGGGCAGAAACCTTGGAAGGACTTCTTTTTTGGACACATTCAGGCTTGCACACCTACCGTGGGAGATGATTGGGTGGACAGCCCTCGCTGGATTTTTACTTCCGCCCCTCTCAGATCTCCTGCATCTCTCATGGCTGCCATCCTGAAAGCTTGGGGCAGCTTTAGGAATACACTTCGCAGGGTTCCGCCCTCTACCCTCAAAGAGATTGATAGGCAGCCGGTCATTTGGAATGACAGTATTCTTGATGAGCATGGCAAACCATTGGGCACTTCGCATTACATGTAGTGGTCTAGGCACTTGGAAAGCATTTATCAGGCTACCTGAGGATCAGAGACTACAGTCCGTGAGTCACCTCAGAGGGGTAGCACGCAGGATTCAACAGATAGATGCAGCCATCCCGGTGGACTGGACAGTTGATATGCCTAATACTTCTGCCACTTGGATGGGAGCTTTCTCGAGGACAGCAGTTCCTCTTCAGGTGATCGCTCTTCGAGGTGTTGGGGAGGATGCACTTGTCTTTGACGTTAGGGATGGGGGTCTACTTTCTAGATCCACGGATGATATTCTTCTAGAGGTTGCCTTTCAGCCTGTCAGGATTGCTGGCTTTGTGGGTCATGGAGCGGGCTTGTAGTGGTATTTAGACCCCGACCCTCTGCTCTTGGCCCTGGGATCCTAGAGATTGTGGTTATATGGAGGTGCACCTATCAGGTGCTTACAATGGGACCCAGGAGAGTGGGAGTGGATACATCATGGACACCGAGAGAGGGGGATTCCCTTCTTTCGTTTCACGGTTGGTAATGCCAGGAGATTACAGTTAAGTAGTAGGGGTTGGATTCCCTCCAGAGCCCCCCATTGGGACAGCTTCTTCATCACCGCAGATTTGCGTAGAAACTTCTGGAGGAGGCTCTAAAAATCCCTCAGAAATAGAAAGATCATTCTTTTGTTTTGGCTTTCTATTCATGGAGGGATTGCAGTGAATCTGTGGAAATCACGATTTGGGGCTGATCCTACTTACCCTCGTTGTCATTCTGCAGAGGAGTCAATGCGACATTGCCTTTGAGACTGTAGTCAGGCAAGGACTTTTTGGAAAGGGGTTGCTCGGATACTCAGCATTTTTCATACTCCCCCTTCTTCATGACTTGGGGCTCGGTCGCCTGGTTATCCCTTACTGGGCCCCAGATGTTTTATGATGGTAAGCCTTCTTCTTGGGCACTCTCGGTCCGTAGGCAGGTAATAGAGACCTGATCTCTTCAGGATGTACCATTTACGCCCTTCAGAGCTTCTCATGCTTCAGTGGACACTTCCTGGGAGATTTTGGCTAGCATTTCCTCTTGGCATATCTGGAGAGCCAGATGTATAGAGGCCCTAGATGGCACCCATATACACCCTTCACAGGTGTTCACAGGTATCTGGATTGACACGGTTCATACTTTGATAGCCATTTGGGCTAGCATGTAGGGCCCTTCACGGGCAGCAGCCTCTTCTAGGAGGACTGTATTCCTACGAGTTTGGAGGGATTCTCCCTTTTTCTCGGAGGGTTCTACAAGATTGAGATGGCACTTTCAGCCCCAATCCTTTCTTTTTGGCTTTTGAGCTTTTCATGCATTGCATGGTGTATCCCGTATGGAGCTTGCTCTAACAGTTTTCTTTAATCAGGACGTACTATGGAGCACCTCTCGTTGTCAGGACTGACGTACAGTAGCAGTAGTGGAGATCAGACACATTCATTTCCTCCACTCATTCCCCAACACAAGGGTTCGGAAGCGCTGGACAGTCCTGTGAAGGATGACCATTTTCCTGCAACAGTAAATGATACAGAGGTGGACATTTTGTGGCCCATAGATGAGTGGAATGAAATTCTTGACCTCGCAACTTTTCTCTTTGTCAAGAATTTCATTCCACTCATCTATGGGCCACAAAATGTCCACCTCTGTATCATTTACTGTTGCAGGAAAATGGTCATCCTTCACAGGACTGTCCAGCGCTTCCGAACCCTTGTGTTGGGGAATGAGTGGAGGAAATGAATGTGTCTGATCTCCACTACTGCTACTGTACGTCAGTCCTGACAACGAGAGGTGCTCCATAGTACGTCCTGAAACACAACATAAAAGTATGGGTACCTGAAATACCCGAAAAGCATGGGTACAACTCCCATGAAATATAGAACATAAAAAAGCACGGGAAAGCATGAAATACCTCGGGGTTTCCTTGTCACAGAAGCAAAAATGTCATAGGCTTTTTTACTCAAGATTGCAAGCGATGAACTTTCAAAATGGGGATCATGAAGCCTACAAGTCAGAGCGAAGACATTAGCAAAAGCGTCGCGTGATAGTTTCTCATGTTCAAGGTAATATTTGCAGAGGATTATCAGCATCCGACTCCTTCAATCTACATTCATTCTTCATAAACCGCTTGAAGCTTTCCATAGGGTTCTTTCGTGATACAGCCGTCAGCTCCTCCACCTGCTCCTCCACCTGATCCTCCTCCTGCTCCCCCACCTGCTCCTCCTCCTGCTCCTCCTCCTGCTCCTCCTCCTGCTCCTGCTCCTGCCGATCCACCTGCTCCTCCTGACTTCTCATATACTTTCCAGAGCGAAGGCGCGAAGGAGGAAAGCTACTTGAAGACATGGCAGCCAGTCGCTTTCCAAGGAGCAGGAACCTCGGTAAAGTAATTTTTTGAGGAAAGTAAACTTTTCACTTTTTGTTTTGGGAAAATATTTAAGGATGGTAGCGTAAGAGCAAAAAAAAAAAAGCAAGCCCTCACGTTTTTCCACGTTCTTCATCTACTGATGCTTCTTCTTCACCTTCATCTTCTTACTCACATCATCATCAGCTCTTCACAATTCATCCTGGGCTGCCAGCTTCTTGTACAGTGCCGTACGCTTGTGTACCATGTTATGTGTCAACAAGTGCAGTGCTCTCGCACAAGCACAATGAGTGCTTGAGGTGCTCCCTTCTCGGGATGTTATCTCTGTGCAAAGGTGAGCAAGCACTAAGGGGTTTTGAAGTGGACAACAACATTGTGTACAGTATCAAAGTGGACAGCAACATTGTGGACAGTATCAAAGTGGACAATAACATTGTAGATAGTAAGAAAGTGCATAGTGACATTGTAGACAGTATCAAAGTGAACAGTAACATTACGGACAATATCAAAGTGGACAGTAACATTGTGGAGAGAACCCCTTCTACCAGGGCCAACCAATAACATGCTTCCAAAAGGCAGCTTTACTCAAAGAAAAATTCTACTTGAAAGACCAGGTGGCACTTTGAATACATGCAAATGCACACTACAGATAACTTTTAGCCCAGCTTGTTATCCAAAATTTGAGGTCGGCATAATTACCTTGTTCAGCATGCCTTTCAGCCGTCTGCCATGTATTATCCTCCATCTCATTCTCCCAGAATTCCCGAATTTGTGCATATTCATCACTGTCAAGGTCAGTCAAAGCCTTCTGCACATATAGTTGATCATGCCGTGAAAGTGCATACAGACTCCGTACCAATGAAACCAAATCATCAGAAACTTCAATGGGAAAAGCACAAACACCTTTCTCCAGCATGTTGAGAACCTTTGCAGATGCGAAATGGGTAGTGCCTGCATAGCTAACAGATTTATGTAAAGTTGTAGCATATCCCCAGTCCACAATGATAAATTGATCTTCAGCAATCAGTATATTTGGTACCCGAATATCCCGGTTTACTATGCACCTGTCATGTGCACACTTCAAAGTATCAACCAGCTCCCCCAGACGTGTTTGCATCTTTTTTCTAAACATAAGCTCTAAGCTAAACTGTTCACACACACGTGTGATGAACATAGCACTTGCAGGGTGTGAGTAACTACTAACAATACTAGGAATTCCCTTGATGCCCTTCAATTTTTGAAGGTTTTCAATATCTAAAGAAACACTGTGTCCTGCTTTGGCCACTTTCACAGCATATGCTTGATTGTTGACTTTTGCAACATAAACATTACTTGTAGCACCTTCACCCAACCACCTACCCAAGCGACACTCTTCCTTCTCCACCATAATTGACTTTGTACAGATTCCAAGAATATCAAGAGAGCAGCACATAAATCCAGCCAAGCTGTGTCTAACTGCTGAGAACTCACAACTCCGACAGCCATGAAATTGACCAGCCATACCAGGTCTCTCCACTTTGAACCACCTAATTTTTTTTAAATTTGTGAGCCCTACAATGACAAAATGTCTCTGCTGGGAGGCATTTCTGAGAAAAATCTGACCAACAGAGATGGCTTCTCCAACTGCACTTTTGGAACAGTAGTTGTTAGTGTTTTCTGAAGTGGATTGAGTAAAAAGAATAGCCCCAACTGACTCAGTTGTTGCCTCTTGCTGGTTCTTGATGACCAAAAAAAAGTCTGGTATTTTGGGATCACATAAAGATTTGGTGCCCTTGATGAATGCAGATTTGGCAACCTCAGGAATTCTTCTCACCTGTTTTTCAAGTAGATCTGTGAATTTTGCCTCGCAACTTTTCTCTTTGTCAAGAATTTCATTCCACTCATCTATGGGCCACAAAATGTCCACCTCTGTATCATTTACTGTTGCAGGAAAATGGTCATCCTTCACAGGACTGTCCAGCGCTTCCGAACCCTTGTGTTGGGGAATGAGTGGAGGAAATGAATGTGTCTGATCTCCACTACTGCTACTGTACGTCAGTCCTGACAACGAGAGGTGCTCCATAGTACGTCCTGAAACACAACATAAAAGTATGGGTACCTGAAATACCCGAAAAGCATGGGTACAACTCCCATGAAATATAGAACATAAAAAAGCACGGGAAAGCATGAAATACCTCGGGGTTTCCTTGTCACAGAAGCAAAAATGTCATAGGCTTTTTTACTCAAGATTGCAAGCGATGAACTTTCAAAATGGGGATCATGAAGCCTACAAGTCAGAGCGAAGACATTAGCAAAAGCGTCGCGTGATAGTTTCTCATGTTCAAGGTAATATTTGCAGAGATTATCAGCATCCGACTCCTTCAATCTACATTCATTCTTCATAAACCGCTTGAAGCTTTCCATAGGGTTCTTTCGTGATACAGCCGTCAGCTCCTCCACCTGCTCCTCCACCTGATCCTCCTCCTGCTCCCCCACCTGCTCCTCCTCCTGCTCCTCCTCCTGCTCCTCCTCCTGCTCCTGCTCCTGCCGATCCACCTGCTCCTCCTGACTTCTCATATACTTTCCAGAGCGAAGGCGCGAAGGAGGAAAGCTACTTGAAGACATGGCAGCCAGTCGCTTTCCAAGGAGCAGGAACCTCGGTAAAGTAATTTTTTGAGGAAAGTAAACTTTTCACTTTTTGTTTTGGGAAAATATTTAAGGATGGTAGCGTAAGAGCAAAAAAAAAAAAAGCAAGCCCTCACGTTTTTCCACGTAGCAATTAAAAAAAAAAAGAATTTGTAATTTGTTTGCTCGCTTTTTTTAAAGGGACCCTTGGGAAAACCAAGGTGATGATTTTTCACACATCTAGGAGGGTCATGAGGGATACAGTGATCACATACCGCGGCAGCCAGGTGGAGGTGATGTGTCATATGTATACCTAGGGATCATTTTCTCTAGCACTGGAGGTCGCTTCTCTATGCAACAGGCTGCACATGATAGATTGACTCGGGGATATGCCTCACTAGCTCTCTTGGAGCGACAGTGCCATCAGTCACACTTTCAGGAGCCCCGCACGAAGGGACGGCTTTTTGATACCATGGTCACTCCAGCGATGATGTATGCCGCCCCGGTTTGGGCCCCCATCAGCAGATTGGCAGAGGACCGAGAGACCCTTGATCCTGATGCTATCACGGATGATCCGCAGCAAACCATCAGTCCCACATCCGATCATACGAGCCGAGTTTGGCGCATCCCCCATGGTCGTGGAAGCCTTGTTCCAGACCATTACTTTCATTCAGCGGGTGAGAGCTATGGCCCCAGACCGTCTCCCTCGGTTAGCTCTAGAGTCCTCACAGAGGATTGCCTCATGTGGCACTCATCCCTCTTGGTACGCTACAGTGTGCACCTGGTTTACAGCCCATGGGCTAGAGATGGATCGGCTCCCTCCATCCCAGTACGACCCCGACTCCCCATACTGCAGATTATCCCGGATTGACCGAGACCGAGTACTGAGATGTGATCTCATTCAGGCACACGTCAGAGACACATGGATTGTACCAGCTTTGCCCACCATGATGCAGTACTACCAAAACCATGTCCTACGGCTCACAGATGATAGCTTCATACAGAGACCAAGATACATGGATATTTTTATGTCACATGCCATGCAGGTTGCTATTGGTCAGCTTCGTGTATCCTCACATACCCTCGAGATTGAGGCCGGGAGGGCAGCAGGGGTATGCCATGTAGATAGATCTTCATGTGAGGCAATAGTAATAGAAGCCACATATGGCCTTCGGGACAATGCATCGGCCACAACGTTCTTCTTTCCTGGTGTATGTACAATCTGAAAATGAAACATAGAGAGAAAATTTGCCATCCTCATATGCTTCTCCATATGCTTCTCCGAAAGCTTGGTTTGTGTAAGAAAATACCTCAAGCTTTGATTATCAGTTTTCACCATAAATTTAGCACCCAAGAAGATAATGCTTCCAAATAGTTAGTGCATGAATCATTGCCAATAACTCCTTTTCATAAATGCCCAATGAGAGTTCCGTATCACGCAAACGGCGGCTTTCAAATGCAACTGGGTGTCCTTCTTGATTGAGAACAGCGCCCAAACAATCTCCAGAAGCATCACATTCCACAAAGAATGGTTTATGCAAGTCAGGAATAATAAGTACGGGCCCACAAATGATTGCATCCTTTAGTGCAAAGAAAGCTTTCCTTTCCAGATCCGCGTCCACTTGAATGGAACCTTCTTCTTTGTTAATTCATGAAGAGGGGCAGCAATCAAAGCAAAATGCCAAATGAACCTTCTATAATATGAACATAATCCAAGAAAACTACGAACCTCATGCACGGACTTGAGTTCGGGCCAATTCTTGATAGCCTCAACCTTGGCCGGATACCATCCTTGGAAACAATATGCCCAAGATAGTGTATTTCCGAAAGGAAGAATTCACTCTTCTTAGGATTGATGTGGAGCTTATGCTTACGAAGCTCCTCAAAGACTATGGCCAAATGTACTTTGTGCTCCTCTTCATTCTTGGAATAAACCAAGATATCATCAAAGAAGACTCCTGTGATGAACGAGCGATGATGAAAATCCTGTCCATCATGCGATTGAAAGTGGCAGGGGCATTTGTAAGACCGAAAGGCATAACTAGATACTCATACAAACGAAATGATGTGCGAAATGCGGTCTTATGCACATCCTCCCTGACTTGATATGGTAGCCACTGTTCAAGAAGTCGATACGGCTGAAACATGCTGATCCATCCAATCTATCCAGGATATCGAGGAATAGGAAACTGTTGCTTCAAGTTACAAGGTACAAGTTACAGACTACTATGTCTTATATGTTAATTCTAACACAAAAAAAAGCATGTGTGTGTGTGTGTGTGTGATAGAGAGAGAGAGGGACCATCAAACTCAATTCTGACATTCCAGAATCTCCCACAAACCCCACTATGGCAAACAAGATGCCTAGTCCCACTATGATCTCAAAGGACACCATCCATGTCCAATACATCACCAGATGAGCTCTAACAGGCGGTATGCATCCACAGAGATGCATGTTCAAATGTAGGCACGACAAGTGCTTGCTGGGCTACTGCCTTTGTGACAAGGGTGGGATATATAAAGCTCTTTCATTGTTTTCAAATGTAGGCGCGACAAGTGCTCGCTGGGTTGCTACCTTTGAGACAAGGGTGGGGTATATAAACAATTATGCATATATATGTATATTTGTTAACATAAAATGCATCTTGTTTGCATATTATGTGTAAGTTGTATATTTGTTAACTTAACATGCATATTATGTTTAGCAGAAGATAAATTTGCTTATTATAAGTGAAGTGTATATTTGAATACATATTAAATTTTAAAGACCAAGCATATATATTCAAAAAGTACATATTCATTGACTATAATATTCAAAAAGTACATACTCATTCATTGTGATACCTACAAAAAAACTCTTTATCTATCTCCAAAGTTTCCATATACTAAAAAACACAACGCTTATTCATCTAACTTGGACAAGTAGTTGGCCTAATCATCAGAGTAATACTTAGAGGAGCTATCTTTAGAGGCAAAATCAACCTCACCTTGTATAATCAAGAATCAATTGTTATCCAAGTCTACACCTTTGGCTCTCAATTTCTTAGTGACCTTTGTAAAGTTGTTGGCCCAATCATCAAGGTAATACTTAGAGGAGCTATCCTTAAAGGAAACCCTAGTTAAAGTGAAATATAAGCTTGTTATAGGCTCAAAATTACCATCATCCAAGTCAATTATTTCTTAAAAATGTATTAAGACTTGAACCTTATCTAGATTTTGATGATTGCTTGAATTGTGAATTAGATCTACTACTTTGTTCAAGCGCATTGGTTTTGCACACTTGCCAAGACAAACAACATATCATCAGCCAATAGAGCTCTTGCGGAAGGGGCCAACGTGCTGCTCACTAGCGTATGATTTATAGTTCTCCACCATGACCATTTCTCCGATAAAGAGCTTGGTTTATATGCATAAAGCATTGGCAATAGATAGCATGCAGCCTTAGATGCATTAACATGTTTCAATATTGATGTTAGATGCATGTGCATCTAATATGCATCTCATATGTGCAATTAATGTGTGTGTATCTAATATACAAATATGCATAGAAATATGCAAGAATCTTCATGCACTACTGCTTGGAAAAACCCGACCAGCAGGGCTGGCCGACTAGCCCCCCTCCAGCCCCTATATAAGAGGGGCTTCCCTTTCCATTTTGGTGTGTGATTATACTAAAAAACTATAAGCTGAGTACAACAAGCTGAGTACAACTCAATATCATGTATCAAGATCACTGGTGCTATAGAGGCCTAGTGGGCTGTGAGAATTTCTTGAATCCATAGCTATCGACGAGTAGTGGTACGTCATGGCAGTGGGCAAGCTCTATGTGTGCACCGTATCAGGTGAGCCATGTCGAGGGACTCCTCGGCTAGAGCAGTTTCCATTAAGGAGGGCAGAGATAGCACCTGAACTCCGTGGTCTCGAAATTCGCCTAACCTCTGCTACCTCCGATCCATACCTCGCGATCCCCAGTCATGATCCCCAGTTATCTCGTAGCTAGTAGCTCCTCCTATGTCTCACTGTGTCCCAAGGAATCCTTAGATATGAAGAAATATGTGATAGTATGATGCATCTAGTCAGTCTGAGTCACATGTACTGCATTCTCTATCTACTGCTATCAGAGATCTGATCATTCAGTTTCAGTCCCTTGTGGCTTGTATGAGACCCTCTGCTATATTCTTTGTCGCATAGCCCCATGAGCGTCTTGCCTATGTTAATAAATCTTTCTTTCTTTCTAGCAGTTACAAACCATTGCAAACATGATCATAATAATGGAGCAGTCGTGTCAGTGGACCAAAACCCAGGAAGAGGTAGTGAAAGCAGCCTTTGATCTCATAATAAATTGGGTAGAAACATAAGAAGTGCTCCTCTATCTCTCCCCCAAGGTGCATCGCCTGCATACCCCTTTGGATATCCCTCCCGCTCTGCTTGTCTCGATGATGTGACGAGACCCGTATTTTCCCAATGGCAATCCTCAATGCATGTGAGACTCCTCGAGATATCGGGGTCTCTGATGATGAAACCATCCTCTGATATCCTCAAGAAATGATCTCAGTAGAACTGGGTCTTGGTAGGGAGCTCGTAATCTCATCTCCTAGAGGAAGTAGTGGGTAGTGCATCCAAACTATACTTAAATGGGGGAAGCCGCGATCCCCACCATCTGTAATCCATGTCTTGTGAAGCAGCGAGATATCGGTGCATACCACACAGTAGTAGCAATGCTCCTGCGAGCTCCTCCACCTCCCCCCCCCTCCATTAGCTACCTGTGCACCCTTGCCATCCACCTCGCGACTAGTTCTCCGCCTCTCCCTCGTGTCCTGCTCCTCGCTGCCTCCCATCAACCCCCCGCCATCTCCTTCACGAAGCACCCTGGTTCTGTTTTTGCTCGAGACCACACCCACCAAACCTGTGAAGCTTTGCTGCCAACCCCATCGCTTGATCACTGCTATGGTTCCCACAGTCCCAGTCATGACCTTAGTGCTACAGCCATCTTGCTCAGCTGTAATTCTACTCTGCATTGCCTTCCTATGAGTCCTGTGCAGTGTGACCTATTCGAAGGCAGCACTTTTCGGCGCACCACACTAGCAGCGTTTGACGTTCTATATATTGCATGCATATGACAGGCAGCTTGCGCATGTGAATCAAGTCCTTGAGGCTCCATGCTTGCTGCACCACACTAGCAGCGTTCGACGTTCTATATATTGCATGCATATGACAGGCAGCTTGCGCATGTGAATCAAGTCCTTGAGGCTCCACGCTTGCTGTTCAATGGTCTCATTCCCCCTTCACACCTGAGCTCCACTACTAACCTAGGGGCTACCTCTCAGTGGGGGATATTTTTTGGTTTCAGATGAATCCTCCGAGGGCCACAGACCCACGCTCGCTCTCTGGGTTTTCAAGTGGGGTCTGGATGTCACTCCAGCTTAGGAGTTCCTCTCGGTGCTTGATTCCATTGGCATTCTGAAGCATTGATAAGATCTCACTTCTAGGTCGTCGGCGGGCAGGGGCCCTAGTGGTCAATCAGTTTCTTCTGGCCACATCTACTAGCCACATCTTGGTACGTGGCCTCGTGTTGGTGTTTCTCATGTTCCTCAGCTCAAGAGGCTAGAATCCACCACCAGAACTTCCTTTGGTCAAAAGAGCGGATGGTAGTAGAGACACAAGAGCCTGTGGCAGGTATTCATCCTTTCATAGTTAGAGGGTGGATTGGGCATCACCGACGAGCTCTAGAGTCCAGCAGTCCCTCTTGGGCAAGCTTGTTATCCACAGTCTGTTGGTGGATCCTGGAAGGGCAAACGTGGAAGCTACTATTTCAGTAGGGGATCAACACTTATACGCCGACTCCTTTTGAACCTTATCCATGACATGCAGAAGGAGCACAACATCCTACACGTCTTCACCTTTTTCGAGGCAACGGAATGGGCGTAGCACAGTGGGCAGCATTTGGCAATCCTACTTCTCGACTTTGAGAAGGCTTATGATCGAGTGGATTGGTCCTTCCTCGAGGGCACCTTGGAGAGACTCGCTTCCCTTCATCGGGGCATCTTAACTTTATATAGGACACAGCTTCTAGCAGTGTCATCATTGGTGGCAAGATCGGGGAGAGGTTTTGCTTGAAGAGATCAGTGAGGCAAGGCTGTCCAACCACTCGCAGTGTAATTGTTCCTTTTCTTTGTCGAGGCTATGAATCACTTCCTTCGTGCTCGGACGATAGGGATTCGAGGAGTCTGATTGCCTTATCAGCAGAGATGAGACTCCGAGCTCTTGGACTCAGAGTATGCGGACGATACAACGTTGTATGCACAATTTGATGAGATGACATTGGAGAGGGTGAGGCTTTGTTGCCTTGGAGGTTTTCTGCATGCGGCATCCCCGTTAGTAGTGGCAGTGGCAGACACCACAGACCTCTTCTTCACAGTTATAGAGGACAGTTGCCTTAGGAGAGCGGGTGCATTGATTGACCCACTCCTCCCATGGTAGAGGATTCGAGTGGTAGGTCTTTAGGGGAAGGCATGGCAAGGTCTCGACCCCATCACCAAGCAAGGAGGAGATGGTTACGGCTATGATTATGGCTCAGCAGCCCCCTGCGGTTACACGGCTCTTTAGACACCCCCCAGTAACCAGGAGGAGATTGCTCGGCAGCCACTCTTCTGGAATGGCCCACCAACATAAGTCAGCAGTTGGGAGAAAGGTCACACATTGAGTGGGATGGTTATAGGCTGGGGGACCCGCGTGGGCCTTACGCGTATGGAGAGACACCTACAGGCACCTAGAGAGAGTGGTACTTGCGACAACGATAGGGGGTTCGTGGTGCTTAGGTGAGCAAGAGGCGTAGATGCAACGATCCTCACAGGTTGGGGATGGTGCCACCTGTGACACAGGAGTCCCATGCATGAGGACAGTTCACCCACACGGCATCTCGTTAGTAGTGGAAGGATGGCAGTTGGCAGACACCACAATCCTCTTCTTCACAGTTGCAGAGGACAGTTGCAAGAGGACAGTCGCCTCAGGAGAGCGGTGCATTGATTGACCCACTCCTCCCATGGCAGAGGATTCAAGTGGTAGGTCTTTAGGGGAAGGCGTGGCAGGTCGACCCCATCACCAAGCAAGGTGGAGACGACGGTTACGGCTATTTGCAGTGTGGATACGGTTACACGGGCTCATAGCCTTCTTTAGAAACCCCCCAGTAGCCACAGATCGGCAGCCACTCTTTTGGAATGGCGAGGTGAGGTCAATGCTTCAGAATGCCAACTCCCGTCGAATGGAATCACCGCCGGGAGGAGCTCCTAAGCTGGAGTGACATCTAGACCCCACTTGAAAACCCAGATAGCGAGTGGCTATGGCCCCCGGAGGATCCACCTGAAACCAAAAAATATCCCCCACTGAGAGGTATAGCCCCTGGCCCTGGGTTTGTGAGAAAACAACCTAGTAGTGGAGCTCAGGTGTGAAGGGGAAATGAGACCATTGAAGAGCAAGCGTGGAGCCTCAAGGACTTGATTCACCCGTGCTAGCTGCCTGTCATATGCATGCAATATATAGAACGTCGAATGCTGCTGGTGTGGTGCGCTGAAAAGTGCTCGAATAGGTCATACTGCACAGGACTCACAGGAGGGCAACGTAGTAGAATTACAGCTAAAGCAAGAGGGCTGTAGCACTAAGGTCACGACTATCTGCCAGCAGGCTCTTGTGTCTCTGCTACCATCCGCTCTTTTGACCAAAGGAAGTTCTGGCCTCTTGACCTGACATGAGAAACACCAACACGAGGCCACGTAACAAGATGTGGCCAGAAGAACTTGATCGACCATTAGGGCCCCCGCCGACCTAGAAGTGGAGAGCTTATCAATGCTTCAGAATGCCAACTTTCGTCGAATGGAATCACCGCCGGGAGGAGCTCCTAAGCTGGAGTGACATCTAGACCCCACTTGAAAACCCAAATAGCGAGTGGCTGTGGCCCTCGGAGGATCCACCTGAAACCAAAAAATATCCCCCACTGTGAGAGGTAGCCCTGCTAGGTGAGAAAACAACCTAGTAGTGGAGCTCAGGTGTGAAGGGGGAATGAGACCATTGAAGAGCAAGCGTGGAGCCTCAAGGACTTGATTCACCCGCATAAGCTGCCTGTCATATGCATGCAATATATAGAACGTCGAATGCTACTGGTGTGGTGCGCTAAAAAGTGCTCGAATAGGTCATACTGCACAGGACTCACAGGAGGGCAACGTAGTAGAATTACAGCTGAGCAAGACGGCTGTAGCACTAAGGTCACGACTATCTGCCAGCAGGCTCTTGTGTCTCTGCTACCATCCGCTCTTTTGACCAAAGGAAGTTCTGGCCTCTTGAGCTGACATGAGAAACACCAACACGAGGCCACGTAACAAGATGTGGCCAGAAGAACCTGATCGACCATTAGGGCCCCCGCCGACCGACCTAGAAGTGCAGAGCTTATCAATGCTTCAGAATGCCAACTCCCGTCGAATGGAATCACCGCCGGGAGGAGCTCCTAAGTTGGAGTGACATCTAGACCCCACTTGAAAACCCACATAACGAGTGGCTGTGGCCCTCGGAGGATCCACCTGAAACCAAAATATATCCCCCACTGAGAGGTAGTCCCTGGCCCTGGGTTTGTGAGAAAACAACCTAGTAGTGGAGCTCAGGTGTGAAGGGGGAATGAGACCATTGAAGAGCAAGCGTGGAGCCTCAAGGACTTGATTCACCTGCGCAAGCTGCCTGTCATATGCATGCAATATATAGAACGTCGAATGCTCCTGGTGTGGTGCACTGAAAAGTGCTCGAATAGGTCATACTGCACAGGACTCACAGGAGGGCAACGTAGTAGAATTACAGCTGAGCAAGACGGCTGTAGCACTAAGGTCACGACTGGGGACTGGGGACCGGCGGACTGGGAACCAAACCACAGCAGTGATCAAGTGATGGGGTTGGCAGCAAAGCTTCACAGGTTTGGTGGGTATGGTCTCGAGCAAAAACAAAACCAGGGTGCTTCGTGAAGGTGATGGTGGGGGGTTGATGGGCGAGGAGGCGCGGCAGGTCATGAGGGAGAGGCAGAGAACTAGTCGTCGCGAGGTGGATGGTAGGGGTGCACAGGTTGCTGAGGGAGGTAGCTAGAAGGGGGAGGTGGAGGAGCTCGCAGGAGCATTGCTACTACTGTCTGGTATGCACAAATATCTCGCTGCTTCACAAGACATGGATTACAGATGGTGGTTTCCCCCATAGTTTGGATGCACCACCCACACTACTTCCTCTAGGAGATGAGATTACGAGCTCCCTACCAAGACCCAGTTCTACTGAGATCATTTCTTGAGGATATCAGAGGATAGTTTTATCATCAGAGACCCCGATATCTCGAGGAGTCACATGCATTGAGGATTGCCATTGTGAAAATACGAATCTCGTCACATCAACTGGAGATCGAGACAAGCATAGCGGGAGGCATATCCAGAGGGGTATGCAAACTATGCACCTTGAGGGAGAGACAAGAGGAGCACTTCTTATGTTTCTGCCCAATTTATTATGAGATCAAAGGCCGCCGCTTTCACTACCTCTTCCTGAGTTTTGGTGCACTGACACGATTGCTCCATTTTTATGATCAGGTTTGCAATGGTTTGTAACTGCTAGAAAGAAAGAAAGAAAGAAAGATTTATTAACGTAGGCAAGAGCCCTCATGGGGCTATGTGACAAAGAATATAGCAGAGGGTCTCATACAAGCCACAAGGGACTGAAATTGAATGATCAGATCTCTGATAGCAGCAGAAGGGACTGAAATTGAATGATCAGATCTCTGATAGCAGCAGATAGAGAATGCAGTACATGTGACTCAGACTGACTAGATGCATCATACTATCACATATTTCTTCATATCTAAGGATGCCTTGGGACACAGTGAGACAGAGGAGGAGCTACTAGCTACGAGATGATTGGGGATCCACGGAGGTAGCGGAGGTAGGCGACTTTCGAGACCATGGAGTTCAGGTACGACCTATCTCTTCCCTTCTTAATGGAAACTGCTCTAGCCGAAGGAGTCCCTAGACATGGCTCACCTGATACGGTGCACACGTAGAGCTTGCCTGTCGCCACGACGTACCACTACTCGACAGCCACGGATTCAAGAAATTCTCACAGCCCACTAGGCCTCTATAGCACCAGGGATCTTGATACATGATATTGAGTTGTACTCTGCTTATAGTTCTTTAGTACAAAGAAAGTCATCGAGGTCCCTGAGATCTCTGGGTTGGCCACCGCCACTCCCCAGGATCCCAGTCTATAACCGTCCCTCCTACAACCAGAGCCTCCATTGCTGAACTTGAAATCCTGCTTGGTGATGGGGTTGACCTACGATGCCTTCCCCTAAAGACCTACCACTCGAATCCTCTGCCATGGGAGGAGTGGGTCAATCAATGCACCCCCTCTCTTGAGGCGACTGTCCTCTGTGACTGTGAAGAAGAGGACTGTGGTGTTTGCCAACCGCCATCCTGCCACTACTAACGGGATGCTGCGTGGGGTGAACTATCCTCATCGAGTGGCATGGACTCTTGTGTCACAAGTGGCACCATCCAACCTACGAGGATCGCTGCGTCTATGCCTCGCGCCTAAGCACCATGAACCCCCTACTACTATCACAAGTGCCGCTGTCTCCAGGTGCATGTAGGTGTTTCTCCATACGTGTAAGGCCCGCGCGGGTCCCCCAGCCTGTAACCACCATCCCACTCAATGTGTGACCTTTCCCCCAACTGCTGACTTGTGATGTCCCTCACCTCGTCATTCCAGAAGAGTGGCTACCACAATCTCTGGCTGTGGGGGGTTTCTAAAGAAGGTTGAGCTGCGTAACCGTCTCTGTCTCCACTCTCTGTCTCCACGTTGCTTGGTGATGGGCTCGACCTGCCACGCCTTCCCCGAAAGACCTACCACTCAAATCCTCTACCATGGGAGGAGTGGGTCAATCAATCCACTCTCCTGAGGCTACTGTCCTCTACAACTATGAAGAAGAGGATTGTGGTGTCTGCCATGCCACTATGGTGTCTGCCAACTGCCGTCTTGCCACTGTGTGACCTTTCTCCCAACTGCTTACTTGTGTTGTCCCTCACCTCGCCATTCCAGAAGAGTGGCTGCCAATTAACTCCTCCTGGCTATTGGGGGATGTCTAAAGAAGGCTGAGCCGTGTAATCGTCTCCACACCGCAAACAAGCTGAGTCGTAACTGCTGTCTAAGCCGTAACTGTAGTCTCTAGCTTGCTTGGTGATGGGGTCGACCTACCACGCCTTCCCCTAAAGACCTACCACTCGAATCCTCTGCCATGGGAGGAGTGTGGGTCAATCAATGCACCCGCTCTGCTGAGGCGACTGTCCTCTACAACTGTGAATAAGAGGACTGTGGTGTCTACCAACCGCCATCCTACCTCTACTAATAGGATGCCGCATGGAGTGAACTATCCTCATCGATTGGCATCGACTCATGTGTCACAGGTGGCACCTTCCACCTGGTAGGATCGCTGCGTCTACGCCTCACTTGCCTAAGCACCACGAACCCCCCTGTCGCTGTCTCCAGGTGCCTATAGGTGTCTCTCCATATGCGTAAGGTCCGCGTGGGTCCCCGATGAGAGCCTTAACCATCCCACTTAATGTATGACCTCTCGCCCTTGTGCTGGGTGTCCCTCACCTAGCCATTCCAAAAGAGTGGCTACCGAGACTTCCTCCCTGGCTGCTGGGGGGTGTCTAAATAAGGTTGAAGCTGTAATGTCTCCACACTGCAAAGGCTACAGATGAAGGGTGAAAAAGGGCGAGTGAGTGGGGCCATCGTGAAGATCCATCGAACTGCTAAGGACAGCAACCACTCTCCCCCTCTCCACGGAGTATAAGTGCTGATCCCCTGCTGAAATAGTAGCTTCCACGTTTGCCCCAGAGGTATAGACTATGGATAACGAGCTTGCCCAATAGGGTTTGCTGCCTCTGTAGCTCGTCGATCCACCCTCTATACGAAAGGATGACTATCTGCCAGACTGTGGGGTCTCTGCTACCATCCACTCTTGACCAAAGGAAGTTTCGGGGACTAGAGTCTCTTGAGCTGATGAGCCACACATGAACATGAGAAACACCAACACGAGGCCACGTACCAAGATGTGGCCAGAAGAATCTGATTGACCACTAGGGCTCTCGCCGGAGGGCTCTCGCCGGCGGTCGACCTAGAAGTGAGAGCTTATCAATGCTTTAAAATGCCATCTTCCATCGAATGGAATCAAGCACCGGGAGGAACTTCTAAGCTGAAGTGACATCTAGAGGCACCTGAAAACATAGATAGCGACTCCTGGTCCTGGCCCTCGGGGGATCCACCTGAAACCAAAAATTATCCCCCACTGAGAGAGCCCCTGGGTCTGTGAGAAAACCAACTGATTTGTTCCAATTGATTTTCGCACCTGCGGCCATGCAGAAAACCTCCAAGGCAAAAGCCTCACCCTCTCCAATGTCATCTCATCATCCTGTACATACAACATTGTATCGTCCGCATACTTTGAGTCCAGGAGCTCAGAGTCTCATCCCTGATGATAGGCAATCGGACTGCCCAAATCCCTATCGTTCAAGCACAAAGGAAGTGATTCATAGCCTCGACAAAGAAAAGAAACAATTACGTTATTAGTGGGCAGCCCTGCCTCACTGACCTCTTCAAGCGAAACCTCTCCCCCATCTTGCCACCAATGATGACACTGCTGGAAGCGATGTCCTATATAAAGTTAAGATGCCCCGAATCCAAGTTGAAGGGAAGCCGAGTCTCTCCAAGGTGCCCTCAAGGAAGGACCAATCCACTCGATCATAAGACTTCTTGAAGTCGAGAAGTAGGATTGCCAAATGCTGCCCACTATGCTACGCCCATTCTGTTGCCTCGAAAAAGGTGAAGACGTCCAGGATGCTGCGCTCCTTCTACATGTCATGGATAAGGTTCAAAAGGAGTCGGCGTACTCGAGCACTGATATCGGCAGCCATTCCAGAAGAGTGGCAATCTCCTCCTGGTTGTTGGAAGGCTGTTGGCCATAATCCCCGTCTCCACACCGCAAACTAGATGAAGGGTGAAAAAGGGCGAGTGAGCGGGGCCATCATGAAGATCCATCGAACTGTTGATGACAACCACTCTCCCCCTCTTCATGGAGTATAAGTGCTGATCCCCTGCTGAAATAGTAGCTTCCATGTTTTCCCCTCTAGGATCCAACAGACTGCGGATGCCAAGACCTTGTTCACCAAAATGGGTGTGAACCTCACGTGTGAAACATCTTAGAGTGTGGATAAGCGCAAGGCACCAGCAAGGCCACTAGTGATGAAGCTCCCAGCTATGAATAGAGTACCCTCATGAGCATGAGGGCAGATTGTGGATAACAAGCTTGCCCAAGAGGGACTGCTTGGACTTTGGAGCTTGTCGGTGATGCCCAATCCACCCTCTGCTGACTATGAAAGGATGACTATCTGCCAGCAGGCTCTTGTGTCTCTACTACCATCCGCTCTTTTGACCAAAGGAAGTTCTGGACTTAGTTAGCCTCTTGAGCTGAGGAACATGAGAAACACCAACACGAGGCCACGTACCAAGATGTGGCCAGTAGGATGTGGCCAGAAGAAACTGATTGACCACTAGGGCCCCTGCTGACGACCTAGAAGTGAGAGCTTATCAATGCTTCAGAATGCCAACTATGGAATCAAGCACCCAGAGGAACTCCTAAGCTGGAGTGACATCCAGACCCCACTTGCAAACCCAGATAGCGAGTGGGTCTGTGGCCCTCGGAGGATCCATCTGAAACCAAAAAATATCCCCCACTGAGAGGTAGCCCCTAGGTTAGTAGCCCCTGGCCCTGGGTTTGTGAGAAAACCAACTGGTAGTGGAGCTCAGGTGTGAAGGGGGAATGAGACCATTGAAGAGCAAGCGTGGAGCCTCAAGGACTTGATTCACACATGCGCAAGCTGCCTGTCATATGAATGCAATATATAGAACGTCGAACGCTGCTGGTGTGGTGTGCCGAAAAGTGCTGAGGTCATACTGCACAGGACTCATAGGAAGGCAACGCAGTAGAATTACAGCTGAGCTAAGGTCATGACTGGGGACTCTGCTGTCTGGCAACCATAGCAGTGATCAAGCGATGGGGTTGGCGGCAAAGCTTCACAGGTTTGGTGGGTGGGGTCTCGAGCAAAAACAGAACCAGGGTGCTTCGTGAAGGAGATGGAGGGGGGTTGATGGGAGGCAGCGAGGAGCAAGGCACGAGGGAGAGGCGGAGAACTAGTCGCGTGGATGGCAAGGGTGCACAGGTTGCTAATGGAGGTAGCTGGAAGGGGGAGGTGGAGAACTAGGTGGATGGTAGGGATGCACAGGTTGCTGAGGGAGGTAGCTGGAAGGGGGAGGTGGAGGAGCTCGCAGGAGCATTACTACTATTGTCTGGTATGCACAAATATCTCGCTGCTTCACAAGACATGGATTACAAATGGTGGTGGCGTGGCTTCCCCCATTTTAGTATAGTTTGGATGCACCACCCACACTACTTCCTCTAGGAGATGAGATTACGAGCTCCCTATCAAGACCTGATTCTACTAAGATCATTTCTTGAGGATATCAAAGGATGGTTTTATCATCAGAGACCCGGATATCTCAAGGAGTCTCACATGCATACGCGTAAGTCCCCCTGCCTATAACCATCCCACTCAATGTGTGACCTTTCTCCCAACTGCTGACTTGTGACCTCGCCATTCTAGAAGAGTGGCTACCAACAATCTCTGGCTGCTAGTTAGGGGGTTTCTAAACAAGGTTGAGCCGTGTAACCGTCTCCACACCGCAAACAGCCATAACTGTCTCCACCTTGCTTGGTAATGGGGTCTCCGACCTGCTACCACGCCTTCCCCTAAAGACCTACCACTCGAATCCTCTGCCATGGGAGGAGTGGGTCAATCAATCCACTCTCCTGAGGTGACTGTCCCCGATGCAACTGTGAAGAAGAGGATTGTGGTGTCTGCCAACCGCCACTACTAACGAGATGTCGCGTGGAGTGAACTGTCCTCATCGAGGACTGGCATGGGAATCCTGTGTCACAGGTGGCACCATCCAACATGCGAGGATCGCAGCGTCTATGCCTCGCTTGCTCACCTAAGCACCATGAACCCCCCTATCGCTGTCGCAAGTACCGCTGTCTCCAGGTGCCTATAGGTGTCTCTCCATACGCGTAAGGCCTCTAACCATCCCACTCTCAATGTGTGACCTTTCTCCCCCAGCCTCTAACCATCCCACTCAATGTGTGACCTTTCTCCCAACTGCTAACTTATGTTGTCCCTCACCTGCTGGCCATTCCAGAAGAGATCTCCTCCTGGCTACTGGGGGGTGTCTAAAGAAGGTTGAGCCATGTAACCGTCTCCACACCACAAACAGACACCACAAACAGGGTGATGAGCTGTAACTGTAGCCGTAGCCGTCTCCACCTTGCTTGGTGATGGGGTCCGAGACCTGCCACGCCTTCCCCTAAAGACCTACCACTCAAATCCTCTGCCATGGGAGGAGTGGATCGACCGATCAATGCACCCGCTCTCCTGAGGTGAAAGTCCTCTATAACCGTGAAGAAGAGGACTGAAGAAGAGGACTGTGGTGTCTGCCAACCACTGTCCTGCCACTACTAATGGGATGTCGCATGGAGTGAACTGTCCTCATCGGCTGGCATGGACTCCTGTGTCACAGGTGGCACCATCCAACCTGTGAGGATCGCTGCGTCTATGCCTCGTTCGCTCGTTGCCTAAGCACCACAAACCCCCTGCTGCTATCACAAGTGCCACTGTCTCCAGGTGCCTGTAGGTGTCTCTCCATACGCGTAAGGCCCACGCGGGTCCCCGAGCCTACTAACCATCCCACTCAATGTGTGACCTCTCTCCCAACTGCTTACTTGTGATGTCCCTCACCTGGCCATTCCAGAAGAGTGGTGGCTGCCGACGATCTTGGCTATTGGGGGGTGTCTAAAGAAGGCTGCTGTCTCCACACCACAAATAGAGGCTACGGATGAAGGGTGAAAAAGGGTGAGTGAGCAGGGCATCACCGTGCTGTAGAGTCAGCAAGCCCCATTTCATTATCCGCAATCTACTGATGATCTCGGAGGGGCAAATGTGGAAGCTACTATTTCAGCAGGGGATCAATACTTATACTCCATGGAGAGGGGGAGAGTGGCCGCCATCAGCAGTTCGATACAAAAGGATGACTATCTGCCAGGCTATGGGGTCTCTGCTACCATCCGCTCTTAACCAAAGGAAGTTTCGGGGACTAGAGTCTCTTGAGCTGCTGATGAGTCACACATGAACATGAGAAACACCAACATGAGGCCATGTACCAAGATGTGGCCAAAAGAATCTGATTGACCACTACGGCTCTCGCCGACCAACCTAGAAGTGAGAGCTTATCAATGCTTCAAAATGCCATCTTCCATCAAATGGAATCAAGCACCGGGAGGAACTTCTAAGCTGGAGTGACATCCAAACCCACACCTGAAAACATAGATAGCGAGTGGTCTTGGCCCTCGAGGGATCCACCACCTGAAACCAAAAAATATCCCCCACTGAGAGAGCCCCTGGGTCTGTGAGAAAACCAACTAATTTGTTCCAATTGATTTTCGCACCTGCGGCCATGCAGAAAACCTCCAAGGCAAAAGCCTCACCCTCTCCAATGTCATCTCATCATCCTGTACATACAACCCTGTACATACAACGTTGTATCGTCCGTATACTCCATGGAGAGGGAGAGTGGCTGCTATCCTCAGCAGTTCGATGGATCCTCACGATGGCCCCACTCACTCGCCCTTTTTCATGATGGCCCCACTCACCCTTCATCTGTAGCCTGTTTGCAGTGTGGAGACATTACGGCTCAACCTTATTTAGACACCCCCCACCAGCAGCCAGGGAGGAAACTCGACAGCCACTCTTCTGGAATGGCCAGGTGAGGGATACCCACCAGCACAAGTCAGCAGTTGGGAGAGAGGTCACACATTGTGAGTAGGATGGTTAGGCTCGGCGGGGACCCACGCAGGCCTTACACGTATGGAGAGACACCTTTAGGCACCTGGAGACAGTGACAGGGGGGTTCATGGTGCTTAGGAAAGTGAGGCATAGACGCAACGATCCTATTAGGTTGGATGGTGCCACCTGTGACACATGAGTCCATGCCAGTCGATGAGGTCCATTCACTCCACGCGACATCCCATTAGTAGTGGTAGGATGGCGGTTGGTAGACACCACAATTCTCTTATTCACAGTTGTAGAGGATAGTCGCCTCAGCAGAGCGGGTGCATTGATTGACCCACTCCTCCCATGGCAGAGGATTCGAGTGGTAGGTCCTTAGGGGAAGGCGTGGTAGGTCGACCCCATCACCAAGCAAGGTGGAGACGATTACGGCTACAGTTACATTTCAGACAGTTACGGCTTAGCATGTTTGCGGTGTAGAGACGATTACGCGGCTCTCAGCCTTCTTTAGACACCCCCCAATAGCCAGGAGGAGTTGATCGGCAGCCACTCTTCTGGAATGGCGAGGTGAGGGACAGCACAAGTAAGAACTTGGGAGAAAGGTCACACATTGAGTGGGATGGTTATAGGGTAAGGGACCCGTGTGGGCCTTACGTGTATGGAGAGACACCTGGGTGGATTGGGCATCACAGACAAAACCCAAAGTCACCCAGAGTTAGCAGTCCCTCTTGGGCAAGCTTGTTATCCGCAGTTTGTTGGATCCCAGAAAGGCAAACATGGAAGCTACTATTTCAGCAGGGGATCACAACACTTATACTCTGTAAAGAGGGGGAGAGTGGTTGTCGTCAACAGTTCGCGATGGATCTTCATGATGGCCCCGCTCACTCGCCCTTTTTCACCGTTCATCTGGTTTGCGGTGTGGAGACGGCAATTACGGCCAGCAGCCTTCTTTAGAAAACCCCCCAGCAACCAGGAGGAGATTGATCGGCAACCACTCTTCTGAAATGGCTGCCGATAGTGCTCGAGATTTCGACTCCTTTTGAACCTTATCCATGACATGCAGAAGGAGCACAGCATCCTGGACGTCTTCACCTTTTTCGAGGCAACAGAATGGGCATAGCACAGTGGGCAACATTTGGCAATCCTACTTCTTGACTTCAAGAAGGCTTATGATCGAGTGGATTGGTCCTTCCTTGAGGGCACCTTGGAGTCTCCGCTTCCCTTCAGCTTGGGATTCGGGGCATCTTAGCTTTATATAGGACATAGCTTCCAGCAGTGTCATCATTGGGTGGCAAGATGGGGGAGAGGTTTTGCTTGAAGAGGTCAGTGAGGCAAGGCTGCTGCTGCCCACTAACAGCTGGCCCACTAACAGCGTAATTGTTCTTTTTCTTTGTCGAGGCTATGAATCACTTCCTTCGTGCTCGGACGATAGGGATTTGGGGAGTCTGGCCGATTGCCTATCAAGGATGAGAATCTGAGCTTTTGGGACTCGGAGTATGCGTATGATACAACGTTGTATGTACAGGATGATGAGATGACATTGGAGAGGGTGAGGCTTTGCCTTGGAGGTTTTCTGCATGGCCGCAGGTGCAAAAATCAATTGGAACAAATCAGTTGGTTTTCTCATAGACCCAGGGGCTACCTCTCAGTGGGGGATATTTTTTGGTTTCAGGTGGATCCCCCGAGGGCCAGAACCACTCGCTATCTGTGTTTTCAGGTGGGTCTGGATGTCACTCCAGCTTAGAAGTTCCTCTCGGTGCTTGATTCCATCCAATGGAAGATGCCATTTTGAAGCATTGATAAGCTCTCACTTCTAGGTCCGCCGGCGAGAGCCCTAGTGGTCAATCAGATTCTTCTAGCCACATCTTGGTACGTGGCCTCGTGTGGGTGTTTGTCATGTTCATGTGTGGCTCATCAACTCAAGAGACTCTAGTCCCCGAAACTTCCTTTGGTCAAGCAAGGATGGTAGCAGAGACCCCAGAGCCTGGCAGATAGTCATCCTTTCGTACAAAGGGTGGATCGATGAGCTACAGAGTCAGCAAGCCCTATTGGGCAAGCTCGTTATCCACAGTCTATACCTGATCCCGGAGGGGCAAACGTGGAAGCTACTATTTCAACATTCTTCTCTGCCTCTCATTCTACCTCGTAATTCTACTGTGAAGCTTGGGCGACTACAACATGAACAAAATGAGCGACTTTGCAAGGCATTGAAAAGGTCGTGAAGCTCCTACCAGCGCTTCCAGGTTGTGGGAGATGCCCTAACAAGATGATGAGATGGCATTGGAGAGGGTGAGAGGTTTTTTGCATATATTGCATGCATATGCGCATGTGAATCAAGTCCTTGAGGCTCCACGCTTGCTCTTCAATGGTTGCTCTTCAATGGTCTCGTTCCCCCTTCACACCTGAGCTTCACACCTGAGCTCCACTACCAATTGGTTTTCTCACAAACCCCAAACCTAGGGTTTAGGGTTTAGGGTTTAGGGGCTACTAACCTACGTCTTCACCTTTTTTGAGGCAACAAAATGGGCATAGCACAGTGGGCAGCATTTGGCAATCCTACTTCTCGACTTCAGGAAGGCTTATGATCGAGTGGATTGGCCCTTCCTTGAGGGCACCTTGGAGTCGGCTTCCCTTTAGCTTGGGATTCGGGGCATCTTAGCTTTATATAGGACATAGCTTCCAGTAGTGTCATCATTGGTGGCAAGATGGGGGAGAGGTTTCGCTTGAAGAGGTCAGTGATGCAAGGCTGCCCACACTCACAGTGTAATTGCTCCTTTTCTTTGTCGAGGCTATGAATCACTTCCTTCGTCGGATAGGGATTTGGGGAGTCCGATTGCTTATCAGGGATGAGACTCTGAGCTCCTGGACTCGGAGTATGCGGACGATACAACGTTGTATGTACAGGATGATGAGATGACATTGGAGAGGGTGAGGCTTTTGCCTTGGAGGTTTTCTGCATGGCCGCAGGTGCGAAAATCAATTGGAACAAATTAGTTGGTTTTCTCACAGACCCAGGGGCTCTCTCAGTGGGGGATATTTTTTGGTTTCAGGTGGTGGATCCCTCGAGGGCCAAGACCACTCGCTATCTATGTTTTCAGGTGTGGGTTTGGATGTCACTCCAGCTTAGAAGTTCCTCCCGGTGCTTGATTCCATTTGATGGAAGATGGCATTTTGAAGCATTGATAAGCTCTCACTTCTAGGTTGGTCGGCGAGAGCCGTATATCGGCAGCCATTCCAGAAGAGTGGCAATCTCCTCCTAGTTGTTGGGGGGTTGTCTAAAGAAGGCTGTTGGCCATAATCCCCGTCTCCACACCGCAAACTAGATGAAGGACTAGATGAAGGGTGATAAAGGGCGAACGGGGCCATCATGAAGATCCATCGAACTGTTGATGACAACCACTCTCCCCCTCTTCATGGAGTATAAGTGCTGATCCCGTGCTGAAATAGTAGCTTCCACGTTTGCCCCTCTAGGATCCAACAGACTGCGGATGCCAAGACCTTGTTCACCAAAATGGGTGTGAACCTCACGTGTGAAACATCTTAGAGTGTGGATAAGCGCAAGGCACCAGCAAGGCCACTAGTGATGAAGCTCCCAGCTATGAATAGAGTACCCTCATGAGCATGAGGGCAGACTGTGGATAACAAGCTTGCCCAAGAGGGACTGCTAGACTTTGGAGCTCGTCGGTGATGCCCAATCCACCCTCTGACTATGAAAGGATGACTATCTGCCAGCAGGCTCTTGTGTCTCTACTACCATCCGCTCTTTTGACCAAAGGAAGTTCTGGACTTAGTCCAACACGAGGCCACGTACCAAGATGTGGCCAGTAGATGTGGCCAGAAGAAACTGATTGACCACTAGGGCCCCCGCTGACGACCTAGAAGTGAGAGCTTATCAATGCTTCAGAATGCCAACTTCCATCGAATGGAATCAAGCACCCAGAGGAACTCCTAAGCTGGAGTGACATCCAGACCCCACTTGCAAACCCAGATAGCGAGTGGGTCTGTGGCCCTTGGAGGATCCATCTGAAACCAAAAAATATCCCCCACTGAGAGGTAGCCCCTAGGTTAGTAGCCCTAGCCCCTGGCCCTGGGTTTGTGAGAAAACCAACTGGTAGTGGAGCTCAGGTGTGAAGGGGGAATGAGACCATTGAAGAGCAAGCGTGGAGCCTCAAGGACTTGATTCACATGCGCAAGCTGCCTGTCATATGAATGCAATATGAATGCAATATATAGAACGTCGACGTGGTGTGCCGAAAAGTGCTGAGGTCATACTGCACAGGACTCATAGGAAGGCAACGCAGTAGAATTACATAGTAGAATTACATTTGAGCAA
This sequence comes from Dipteris shenzhenensis, assembly GCF_047967505.1. Taxonomy (NCBI): domain Eukaryota; kingdom Viridiplantae; phylum Streptophyta; class Polypodiopsida; order Gleicheniales; family Dipteridaceae; genus Dipteris; species Dipteris shenzhenensis. The sequence continues at coordinate 49,437,411 of NC_141616.1, read as the reverse complement.
GATGGCTGTAGCACTAAGGTCAAGATTGGGAACTCTGCTGTCTGGCAACCATAGCAGTGATCAAGCGATGGGGTTGGCGGCAAAGCTTCACAGGTTTGGTGGGTGGGGTCTCGAGCAAAAACAGAACCAGGGTGCTTCGTGAAGGAGATGGAGGGGGGTTGATGGAAGGCAGCGAGGAGCAAGGCACGAGGGAGAGGCGGAGAACTAGTCGCGTGGATGGCAAGGGTGCACAGGTTGCTAATGGAGGTAGCTGGAAGGGGGAGGTGGAGAACTAGGTGGATGGCAGGGATGCACAGGTTGCTGAGGGAGGTAACTGGAAGGGGGAGGCGGAGGAGCTCGCAGGAGCATTGCTACTATTGTCTGGTATGCACAAATATCGCGCTGCTTCACAAGACATGGATTACAGATGGTGGTGGCGTGGCTTCCCCCATTTTAGTATAGTTTGGATGCACCACCCACACTACTTCCTCTAGGAGATGAGATTACGAGCTCCCTATCAAGACCCAATTCTACTAAGATCATTTCTTGAGGATATCAGAGGATGGTTTTATCATCAGAGACCCGGATATCTCAAGGAGTCTCACATGCATACGCGTAAGTCCCCCAGCCTATAACCATCCCACTCAATGTGTGACCTTTCTCCCAACTGCTGACTTGTGATGTCCCTCACCTCGCCATTAGACTAGAAGAGTGGCTACCATCTCTGGCTGCTAGGGGGTTTCTAAAGAAGGTTGAGCCACGTAACCGTCTCCACACCGCAAACAGCCATAACTGTCTCCACCTTGCTTGGTGATGGGGTCCCCGACCTGCTACCACGCCTTCCCCTAAAGACCTACCACTCGAATCCTCTGCCATGGGAGGAGTGGGTCAATCAATCCACTCTCCTGAGGTGACTGTCCCCGATGCAACTGTGAAGAAGAGGATTGTGGTGTCTGCCAACCGCCACTACTAATGAGATGTCGCGTGGAGTGAACTGTCCTCATCGACTGGCATGGGAATCCTGTGTCACAGGTGGCACCATCCACCATGCGAGGATCGCTGCGTCTATGCCTCGCTTGCTCACCTAAGCACCATGAACCCCCCTATCGCTGTCGCAAGTACCGCTGTCTCCAGGTGCCTATAGGTGTCTCTCCATACGCGTAAGGCCTCTAACCATCCCACTCAATGTGTGACCTTTCTCCCCCAGCCTCTAACCATCCCACTCAATGTGTGACCTTTCTCCCAACTGCTAACTTATGTTGTCCCTCACCTGCTGGCCATTCCAGAAGAGATCTCCTCCTGGCTACTGGGGGGTGTCTAAAGAAGGTTGAGCCATGTAACCGTCTCCACACCACAAACAGGGTGATGAGCTGTAACTGTAGCCGTAGCCGTCTCCACCTTGCTTGGTGATGGGGTCCGAGACCTGCCACGCCTTCCCCTAAAGACCTACCACTCAAATCCTCTGCCATGGGAGGAGTGGATCGATCAATGCACCTGCTCTCCTAAGGTGAATGTCCTCTATAACCGTGAAGAAGAGGACTGTGGTGTCTGCCAACCACCGTCCTGCCACTACTAATGGGATGTCGCATGGAGTGAACTGTCCTCATCGGCTGGCATGGACTCCTGTGTCACAGGTGGCACCATCCAACCTGTGAGGATCGCTGCGTCTATGCCTCGTTCGCTCGTTGCCTAAGCACCACAAACCCCCTGCTGCTATCGCAAGTGCCACTGTCTCCAGGTGCCTCTAGGTGTCTCTCCATATGCGTAAGGCCCACGCGGGTCCCCGAGCCTACTAACCATCCCACTCAATGTGTGACCTCTCTCCCAATTTCTTACTTGTGATGTCCCTCACCTGGCCATTCCAGAAGAGTGCTGGCTGCCGACGATCTTGGCTATTGGGGGGTGTCTAAAGAAGGCTGTTGTCTCCACACCACAAACAGAGGCTACGGATGAAGGGTGAAAAAGGGTGAGTGAGCAGGGCATCACCGTGCGGCATCACCGTGCTGTAGAGTCAGCAAGCCCCATTTCGTTATCCGCAATCTACTGATGATCTCGAAGGGGCAAATGTGGAAGCTACTATTTCAGCAGGGGATCAATACTTATACTCCATGGAGAGGGGGAGAGTGGCCGCCATCAGCAGTTCGATACAAAAGGATGACTATCTGCCAGGCTCTGGGGTCTCTGCTACCATCCGCTCTTAACCAAGCTCTTAACCAAAGGAAGTTTCGGGGACTAGAGTCTCTTGAGCTGGAGCCACACATGAACATGAGAAACACCAACATGAGGCCACGTACCAAGATGTGGCCAAAATAATCTGATTGACCACTACGGCTCTCGCCGACCAACCTAGAAGTGAGAGCTTATCAATGCTTCAAAATGCCATCTTCCATCAAATGGAATCAAGCACCGGGAGGAACTTCTAAGCTGGAGTGACATCCAAACCCACACCTGAAAACATAGATAGCGAGTGGTCTTGGCCCTCGAGGGATCCACCACCTGAAACCAAAAAATATCCCCCACTGAGAGAGCCCCTGGGTCTGTGAGAAAACCAACTAATTTGTTCCAATTGATTTTCGCACCTGCGGCCATGCAGAAAACCTCCAAGGCAAAAGCCTCACCCTCTCCAATGTCATCTCATCATCCTGTACATACAACGTTGTATCGTCCGCATACTCCGAGTCCAAAAGCTCAGAGTCTCATCCCTGATAAGCAATCGGGGACTCCCCAAATCCCTATCCGACGAAGGAAGTGATTCATAGCCTCGACAAAGAAAAGGAGCAATTACACTGTGAGTGTGGGCAGCCTTGCATCACTGACCTCTTCAAGCGAAACCTCTCCCCCATCTTGCCACCAATGATGACACTACTGGAAGCTATGTCCTATATAAAGCTAAGATGCCCCGAATCCCAAGCTAAAGGGAAGCCGACTCCAAGGTGCCCTCAAGGAAGGGCCAATCCACTCGATCATAAGCCTTCCTGAAGTCGAGAAGTAGGATTGCCAAATGCTGCCCACTGTGCTATGCCCATTTTGTTGCCTCAAAAAAGGTGAAGACGTAGGTTAGTAGCCCCTAAACCCTAAACCCTAAACCCTAGGTTTGGGGTTTGTGAGAAAACCAATTGGTAGTGGAGCTCAGGTGTGAAGCTCAGGTGTGAAGGGGGAACGAGACCATTGAAGAGCAACCATTGAAGAGCAAGCGTGGAGCCTCAAGGACTTGATTCACATGCGCAAGCTGCCTGTCATATGCATGCAATATATGCAGAAAACCTCTCACCCTCTCCAATGCCATCTCATCATCTTGTTAGGGCATCTCCCACAACCTCGTAAACCTGGAAGCGGTGGTAGGAGCTTCACGACCTTTTCAATGCCTTGCAAAGTGGCTCATTTTGTTCATGTTGTAGTCGCCCAAGCTTCACAGTAGAATTACGAGGGGTAGAATGAGAGGCAGAGAAGAATGTTGAAATAGTAGCTTCCACGTTTGCCCCTCCGGGATCAGGTATAGACTGTGGATAACGAGCTTGCCCAATAGGGCTTGCTGACTCTGTAGCTCATCGATCCACCCTTTGTACGAAAGGATGACTATCTGCCAGGCTCTGGGGTCTCTGCTACCATCCTTGCTTGACCAAAGGAAGTTTCGGGGACTAGAGTCTCTTGAGTTGATGAGCCACACATGAACATGACAAACACCCACACGAGGCCACGTACCAAGATGTGGCTAGAAGAATCTGATTGACCATCTGATTGACCACTAGGGCTCTCGCCGGCGGACCTAGAAGTGAGAGCTTATCAATGCTTCAAAATGGCATCTTCCATTGAATGGAATCAAGCACCGAGAGGAACTTCTAAGCTGGAGTGACATCCATACCCACCTGAAAACACAGATAGCGAGTGGTTCTGGCCCTCGGGGGATCCACCTGAAACCAAAAAATATCCCCCACTGAGAGGTAGCCCCTGGGTCTATGAGAAAACCAACTGATTTGTTCCAATTGATTTTTGCACCTGTGGCCATGCAGAAAACCTCCAAGGCAAAGCCTCACCCTCTCCAATGTCATCTCATCATCCTGTACATACAACGTTGTATCATCCGCCGCATACTCCGAGTCCCAAAAGCTCAGATTCTCATCCTTGATAGGCAATCGGACTCCCCAAATCCCTATCGTCTGAGCACGAAGGAAGTGATTCATAGCCTCGACAAAGAAAAAGAACAATTACGCTGTTAGTGGGCAGCAGCAGCCCTGCCTCACTGACCTCTTCAAGCGAAACCTCTCCCCCCAATGATGACACTGCTGGAAGCTATGTCCTATATAAAGCTAAGATGCCCCGAATCCCAAGCTGAAGGGAAGCGGAGACTCCAAGGTGCCCTCAAGGAAGGACCAATCCACTCGATCATAAGCCTTCTTGAAGTCGAGAAGTAGGATTGCCAAATGTTGCCCACTGTGCTATGCCCATTCTGTTGCCTCGAAAAAGGTGAAGACGTCCAGGATGCTGTGCTCCTTCTGCATGTCATGGATAAGGTTCAAAAGGAGTCGAAATCTCGAGCACTATCGGCAGCCATTTCAGAAGAGTGGTTGCCGATCAATCTCCTCCTGGTTGCTGGGGGGTTTTCTAAAGAAGGCTGCTGGCCGTAATTGCCGTCTCCACACCGCAAACCAGATGAACGGTGAAAAAGGGCGAGTGAGCGGGGCCATCATGAAGATCCATCGCGAACTGTTGACGACAACCACTCTCCCCCTCTTTACAGAGTATAAGTGCTGATCCCCTGCTGAAATAGTAGCTTCCATGTTTGCTTTTCTGGGATCCAACAAACTGCGGATAACAAGCTTGCCCAAGAGGGACTGCTAACTCTGGGTGACTTTGGGTTTTGTCTGTGATGCCCAATCCACCCAGGTGTCTCTCCATACACGTAAGGCCCACACGGGTCCCTTACCCTATAACCATCCCACTCAATGTGTGACCTTTCTCCCAAGTTCTTACTTGTGCTGTCCCTCACCTCGCCATTCCAGAAGAGTGGCTGCCGATCAACTCCTCCTGGCTATTGGGGGGTGTCTAAAGAAGGCAGAGAGCCGCGTAATCGTCTCTACACCGCAAACATGCTAAGCCGTAACTGTCTGAAATGTAACTGTAGCCGTAATCGTCTCCACCTTGCTTGGTGATGGGGTCGACCTACCACGCCTTCCCCTAAAGACCTACCACTCGAATCCTCTGCCACGGGAGGAGTGGGTCAATCAATGCACCCGCTCTGCTGAGGCGACTATCCTCTACAACTGTGAATAAGAGAATTGTGGTGTCTACCAACCGCCATCCTACCACTACTAATGGGATGTCGCGTGGAGTGAATGGACCTCATCGACTGGCATGGACTCATGTGTCACAGGTGGCACCATCCAACCTAATAGGATCGTTGCGTCTATGCCTCACTTTCCTAAGCACCATGAACCCCCCTGTCACTGTCTCCAGGTGCCTAAAGGTGTCTCTCCATACGTGTAAGGCCTGCGTGGGTCCCCGCCGAGCCTAACCATCCTACTCAATGTGTGACCTCTCTCCCAACTGCTGACTTGTGCTGGGTATCCCTCACCTGGCCATTCCAGAAGAGTGGCTGCCGAGTTTCCTCCCTGGCTGCTGGGGGGGGTGTCTAAATAAGGTTGAGCCGTAATGTCTCCACACTGCAAACAGGCTACAGATGAAGGGTGAAAACGGGCGAGTGAGTGGGGCCATCATGAAAAAGGGCGAGTGAGTGGGGCCATCGTGAAGATCCATCGAACTGCTGAGGATAGCAGCCACTCTCCCTCTCCATGGAGTATACGGACGATACAACGTTGTATGTACAGGATGATGAGATGATGACATTGGAGAGGGTGAGGCTTTTGCCTTGGAGGTTTTCTGCATGGCCGCAGGTGCGAAAATCAATTGGAACAAATTAGTTGGTTTTCTCACAGACCCAGGGGCTCTCTCAGTGGGGGATATTTTTTGGTTTCAGGTGGTGGATCCCTCGAGGGCCAAGACCACTCGCTATCTATGTTTTCAGGTGTGGGTTTGGATGTCACTCCAACTTAGAAGTTCCTCCCGGTGCTTGATTCCATTTGATGGAAGATGGCATTTTGAAGCATTGATAAGCTCTCACTTCTAGGTTGGTCAGCGAGAGCCGTAGTGGTCAATCAGATTCTTTTGGCCACATCTTGGTACATGGCCTCATGTTGGTGTTTCTCATGTTCATGTGTGACTCATCAGCAGCTCAAGAGACTCTAGTCCCCGAAACTTCCTTTGGTTAAGAGCGGATGGTAGCAGAGACCCCATAGCCTGGCAGATAGTCATCCTTTTGTATCGAACTGCTGATGGCGGCCACTCTCCCCCTCTCCATGGAGTATAAGTATTGATCCCCTGCTGAAATAGTAGCTTCCACATTTGCCCCTCCGAGATCATCAGTAGATTGCGGATAACGAAATGGGGCTTGCTGACTCTACAGCACGGTGATGCCCTGCTCACTCACCCTTTTTCACCCTTCATCCGTAGCCTCTATTTGTGGTGTGGAGACAGCAGCCTTCTTTAGACACCCCCCAATAGCCAAGATCGTCGGCAGCCACCACTCTTCTGGAATGGCCAGGTGAGGGACATCACAAGTAAGCAGTTGGGAGAGAGGTCACACATTGAGTGGGATGGTTAGTAGGCTCGGGGACCCGCGTGGGCCTTACGCGTATGGAGAGACACCTACAGGCACCTGGAGACAGTGGCACTTGTGATAGCAGTAGGGGGTTTGTGGTGCTTAGGCAACGAGCGAACGAGGCATAGACGCAGCGATCCTCACAGGTTGGATGGTGCCACCTGTGACACAGGAGTCCATGCCAGCCGCCGATGAGGACAGTTCACTCCATGCGACATCCCATTAGTAGTGGCAGGACAGTGGTTGGCAGACACCACAGTCCTCTTCTTCACGGTTATAGAGGACATCCACCTCAGGAGAGCAGGTGCATTGATCGGTCGATCCACTCCTCCCATGGCAGAGGATTTGAGTGGTAGGTCTTTAGGGGAAGGCGTGGCAGGTCTCGGACCCCATCACCAAGCAAGGTGGAGACGGCTACGGCTACAGTTACAGCTCATCACCCTGTTTGTGGTGTGGAGACGGTTACATGGCTCAACCTTCTTTAGACACCCCCCAGTAGCCAGGAGGAGATCTCTTCTGGAATGGCCAGCAGGTGAGGGACAACATAAGTTAGCAGTTGGGAGAAAGGTCACACATTGAGTGGGATGGTTAGAGGCTGGGGGAGAAAGGTCACACATTGAGAGTGGGATGGTTAGAGGCCTTACGCGTATGGAGAGACACCTATAGGCACCTGGAGACAGCGGTACTTGCGACAGCGATAGGGGGGTTCATGGTGCTTAGGTGAGCAAGCGAGGCATAGACGCTGCGATCCTCGCATGTTGGATGGTGCCACCTGTGACACAGGATTCCCATGCCAGTCGATGAGGACAGTTCACTCCACGCGACATCTCGTTAGTAGTGGCGGTTGGCAGACACCACAATCCTCTTCTTCACAGTTGCATCGGGGACAGTCACCTCAGGAGAGTGGATTGATTGACCCACTCCTCCCATGGCAGAGGATTCGAGTGGTAGGTCTTTAGGGGAAGGCGTGGTAGCAGGTCGGAGACCCCATCACCAAGCAAGGTGGAGACAGTTATGGCTGTTTGCGGTGTGGAGACGGTTACGCGGCTCAACCTTCTTTAGAAACCCCCTAGCAGCCAGAGATTGTTGGTAGCCACTCTTCTAGAATGGCGAGGTCACAAGTCAGCAGTTGGGAGAAAGGTCACACATTGAGTGGGATGGTTATAGGCAGGGGGACTTACGCGTATGCATGTGAGACTCCTTGAGATATCCGGGTCTCTAATGATAAAACCATCCTTTGATATCCTCAAGAAATGATCTTAGTAGAATCGGGTCTTGATAGGGAGCTCGTAATCTCATCTCCTAGAGGAAGTAGTGTGGGTGGTGCATCCAAACTATACTAAAATGGGGGAAGCCACGCCACCACCATCTGTAATCCATGTCTTGTGAAGCAGCGAGATATTTGTGCATACCAGACAATAGTAGCAATGCTCCTGCGAGCTCCTCCGCCTCCCCCTTCCAGCTACCTCCCTCAGCAACCTGTGCATCCCTACCATCCACCTAGTTCTCCACCTCCCCCTTCCAGCTACCTCCATTAGCAACCTGTGCACCCTTGCCATCCACGCGATGTGATCAATACGATGCATCATTATGATGTTAAATTGGTGTCATAACGATGTATTCATTACGATGCATCATATTTATGCCACTTATTATCATTATTGTGCACAGATTGATGTCCTTGTTGATACTGTATGTGTAGATAGATGATCACGATGAAGGTGAGGATCTATGTTGTTCTATATACCAGATGTTCCAATCTTAGGCCAAGAACCTGGCGTGTGTGGCATCTCTTATTAGCTGTTGATACTGTGTGTAGATAAATGATCACGATGAAGGTGAGGATCTGTGTTCTATATACCAGATGTTCCAATCTTAGACCAAGAACTTGGCGTGTGTGGCATCTCTTATTATGGAAGATTTGCTTTACAGGCCCATTTTGCTCGCAAAAAGCACGCTTGGAAGCTTAATAACTTAGACCAAGAACTTGGCGTGTGTGGCATCTCTTATTATGGAAGATTTGCTTTACAGGCCCATTTTGCTCGCAAAAAGCACGCTTGGAAGCTTAATAACTAAAGTGACAACCTTGACATCATTATGAGGCATCATCATGGCATCATTATGATGCATCATCATCATGTCATCATTACGATGTATCATAATGATGACATTGTAATCCTAATGCAAACGCAAAGCACTTAAGACTTGGATCCTTAACACCATCAACCCGATTCACAAAGCAGGGGATCCCATGGACCCAGGGAACTACAGGAGTATCATGATTATCATGAAAATCATGATAATTATGACAATGAAAACTTCAAAATCATGACAATTATGCTAAGAAAATTTGAAAATCATGAAAATCATGAGACAATGATAACAATGAAATTATAAAAATCATCACAGTTTTGATAATGGAAATTATGAAAATTTGAAAATCATGACAATCGTGCCAAGGAAATTTGAAAATCGTGACAATCAATCATACCAATAAGGAAATTTGAAAATCATGACAATTTTGACAATGGAAAGCATGAAAATTTGAAAATCATAACAATCATATGCCCAAGAAATTTTAAAATCTTGAAAATCATGACAATGAAATTTTGAAAATGATGACAATTATGTCAAGGAAATTTTAAAATCAAGAAAATTTGAACATGAAGATAATCATGCCAAGGAAATTTAAAAATCAAGACAATCATGCCAAGGAAATTTTGAAAACAATGAAAATCATGACAATAAAGACAATCATGAAAATAATGACAATGAAAATTTAAAAATCATGGCAATTTGGACAATGGAAATCTTGACAATAATGAGGACAAGAAGATAAATACTCTAGTCCCTTGAGTCTTGTCTCTCATCACAATAAGCAAGATGCTTTAGGACTATAGAAGTAGTATTACAAGAAATGGGAAAGTATGAAAGCAGGTAAAGAATTTGTGGATTTATTATTTAATTTCTTGTTGTTGCTTATGGGAAGTGTGATCGAACTGCTTGTCGCTGCAAACCAAGCGTGACAACTTGATGGGAGGGATTACCAATCTCTACTAGAGTGTCAAGAATCCCTCCAAGGAGAGCAGACACTGTTGGAAGCTATGTCCTATATAAAGCTAAGATGCCCCGAATCCAAAGTTGAAGGGAGTCTCTCCAAGGTGCCCTCAAATCCACTCGATCATAAGCCTTCTTGAAGTCGAGAAGTAGGATTGCCAAATGCTGCCCATTATGCTACACCCATTTTGTTGCCTCGAAAAAGGTGAAGACGTCCAGGATGCTGCGCTCCTTCTGCATGTCATGGATAAGGTTCAAAAGGAGTCGGCGTACTCGAGCATTGATATCGGCAGCCATTCCAGAAGAGTGGCTGCTGATCAATCTCCTCCTGGTTGTTGGGGGGTTGTCTAAAGAAGGCTGTTGGCCATAATCGCCATCTCCACACAACAAACCAGATGAAGGGTGAAAAAGGGCGAGTGAGCGGGACCATCATGAAGATCCATCGAATTGCTAACGACAACCACTCTCCCCCTCTTCACGGAGTATAAGTGCTGATGCCCTGCTGAAATAGTAGCTTCCACATTTGCCCCAACAGACTGCGGGATCCAATAGACTGCAGATAAGACTGCGGATAACAAGCTTGCCCAACAGGGACTGCTGACTCTGGAGCTCGTCGATGATGCCCAATCAACCCTCTGACTATAAAAGTATGACTATCTGTGCCAGCAGGCTCTTGTGTCTCTGCTACCATCCGCTCTTTTGACCAAAGGAAGTTCTGGCCTCTTGAGCTGACATGAGAAACACCAACACGAGAACACGTAACAAGATGTGGCCAGAAGAACCTGATCGACCATTAGGGCCCCCGCCGGCTGACCTAGAAGTGGAGAGCTTATCAATTGCTTCAGAATGCCAACTCCCGTCGAATGGAATCACCGCCGGGAGGAGCTCCTAAGCTGGAGTGACATCTAGACCCCACTTGAAAACCCAGATACTATGGCCCCCGGAGGATCCACCTGAAACAAAAAAATATCCCCCACTGAGAGGTATAGCCCCTGGCCCTGGGTTTGTGAGAAAACAACCTAGTAGTGGAGCTCAGGTGTGAAGGGGAAATGAGACCATTGAAGAGCAAGCGTGGAGCCTCAAGGACTTGATTCACCCGTGCTAGCTGCCTGTCATATGCATGCAATATATAGAACGTCGAATGCTGCTGGTGTGGTGCGCTGAAAAGTGCTCGAATAGGTCATACTGCACAGGACTCACAGAGGAGGGCAATGTAGTAGAATTACAGCTGTGAGCAAGAGGGCTGTAGCACTAAGGTCACGACTATGTGCTAGCAGGCTCTTGTGTCTCTGCTACCATCCGCTCTTTTGACCAAAGGAAGTTCTGGCCTCTTGACCTGACATGAGAAACACCAACACGAGGCCACGTAACAAGATGTGGCCAGAAGAACCATTAGGGCCCCCGCCGACCGACCTAGAAGTCGAGAGCTTATCAATGCTTCAGAATGCCAACTTTCGTCGAACGGAATCACCGCCGGGAGGAGCTCCTAAACTGGAGTGACATCTAGACCCCACTTGAAAGCCCAAATAGCGAGTGGCTGTGGCCCTCGGAGGATCCACCTGAAACCAAAAAATATCCCCCACTGTGAGAGGTAGCCCTGCTGGCCCTGGGTTTGTGAGAAAACAACCTAGTAGTGGAGCTCAGGTGTGAAGGGGGAATGAGACCATTGAAGAGCAAGCGTGGAGGCTCAAGGACTTGATTCACCCGCATAAGCTGCCTGTCATATGCATGCAATATATAGAACGTCGAATGCTGTTGGTGTGGTGCGCTGAAAAGTGCTCGAATAGGTCATACTGCACAGGACTCACAGGAGGGCAACGTAGTAGAATTACAGCTGAGCAAGACGGCTGTAGCACTAAGGTCACGACTATCTGCCAGCAGGCTCTGCTACCATCCGCTCTTTTGACCAAAGGAAGTTCTGGCCTCTTGAGCTGACATGAGAAACACCAACACGAGGCCACGTAACAAGATGTGGCCAGAAGAACCTGATCGACCATTAGGGCCCCCGCCGACCGACCTAGAAGTGCAGAGCTTATCAATGCTTCAGAATGCCAACTCCCGTCGAATGGAATCACCACCGGGGAGGAGCTCCTAAGCTGGAGTGACATCTAGACCCCACTTGAAAACCCACATAGCGAGTGGCTGAAACCAAAATATATCCCCCACTGAGAGGTAGTCCCTGGCCCTGGGTTTGTGAGAAAACAACCTAGTAGTGGAGCTCAGGTGTGAAGGGGGAATGAGACCATTGAAGAGCAAGCGTGGAGCCTCAAGGACTTGATTCACCTGTGCAAGCTGCCTGTCATATGCATGCAATATGCATGCAATATATGCATGCAATATATAGAACGTCGAATGCTGCTGGTGTGGTGTGCTGAAAAGTGCTCGAATAGGTCATACTGCACAGGACTCACAGGAGGGCAACGTAGTAGAATTACAGCTGAGCAAGACGGCTGTAGCACTAAGGTCACGACTGGGGACTGGGAACCGGCGGACTGGGAACCACAGCAGTGATCAAGTGATGGGGTTGGCAGCAAAGCTTCACAGGTTTGCTCGAAACCAGGGTGCTTCGTGAAGGTGATGGTGGGGGGTTGATGGGCGAGGAGGCGCGGCAGGTCATGAGGGAGAGGCGGAGAACTAGTCGCGAGGTGGATGGTAGGGGTGCACAGGTTGCTGAGGGAGGTAGCTGGAAGGGGGAGGTGGAGGAGCTCGCAGGAGCATTGCTACTACTGTCTGGTATGCACAAATATCTCGCTGCTTCACAAGACATGGATTACAGATGGTGGTTTCCCCCATTTTAGTATAGTTTGGATGCACCACCCACACTACTTCCTCTAGGAGATGAGATTACGAGCTCCCTACCAAGACCCAGTTCTACTGAGATCATTTCTTGAGGATATTAGAGGATAGTTTTATCATCAGAGACCCCGATATCTCTCGAGGAGTCACATGCATTGAGGATTGCCATTGGGAAAATACGAATCTCGTCACATCAACTGGAGATCGAGACAAGCATAGCGGGAGGCATATCCAGAGGGGTATGCAGGCTATGCACCTTGGGGGAGAGACAAGAGGAGCACTTCTTATGTTTCTGCCCAATTTATTATGAGATCAAAGGCCGCTTTCACTACCTCTTCCTGAGTTTTGGTGCACTGACACGACTGCTCCATTATTATGATCAGGTTTGCAATGGTTTGTAACTGTTAGAAAGAAAGAAAGAAAGAAAGATTTATTAACGTAGGCAAGAGCCCTCATGGGGCTATGTGACAAAGAATATAGCAGAGGGTCTCATACAAGCCACAAGGGACTGAAATTGAATGATCAGATCTCTGATAGCAGCAGAAGGGACTGAAATTGAATGATCAGATCTCTGATAGCAGCAGATAGAGAATGCAGTACATGTGACTCAGACTGACTAGATGCATCATACTATCACATATTTCTTCATATCTAAGGATGCCTTGGGACACAGTGAGATAGAGGAGGAGCTACTAGCTACGAGATGACTGGGGATCCACGGAGGTAGCGGAGGTAGGCGACTTTCGAGACCATGGAGTTCAGGTACGACCTATCTCTTCCCTTCTTAATGGAAACTGCTCTAGCCGAAGGAGTCCCTAGACATGGCTCACCTGATACGGCGCACACGTAGAGCTTGCCTGTCGCCACGACGTACCACTACTCGACAGCTACGGATTCAAGAAATTCTCACAGCCCACTAGGCCTCTATAGTACCAGGGATCTTGATACATGATATTGAGTTGTACTCTGCTTATAGTTCTTTAGTACAAAGAAAGTCATCGAGGTCCCTGAGATCTCTGGGTTGGCCACCGCCACTCCCCAGGATCCCAGTCTATAACCGTCCCTCCTACAACCAGAGCCTCCAATTGCTGAACTTGAAATCCTACTTGGTGATGGGGTTGACCTACGATGCCTTCCCCTAAAGACCTACCACTCGAATCCTCTGCCATGGGAGGAGTGGGTCAATCAATGCACCCGCTCTCTTGAGGCGACTGTCCTCTGCGACTGTGAAGAAGAGGACTGTGGTGTTTGCCAACCGCCATCCTGCCACTACTAACGGGATGTTGCGTGGGGTGAACTATCCTCATCGAGTGGCATGGACTCTTGTGTCACAAGTGGCACCATCCAACCTACGAGGATCGCTGCGTCTATGCCTCGCGCCTAAGCACCATGAACCCCCTACTACTATCACAAGTGCCGCTGTCTCCAGGTGCGTGTAGGTGTTTCTCCATACGTGTAAGGCCCGCGCGGGTCCCCCAGCCTCCTGTAACCACCATCCCACTCAATGTGTGACCTTTCTCCCAACTGCTGACTTGTGATGTCCCTCACCTCGTCATTCCAGAAGAGTGGCTACCACAATCTCTGGCTGCTGGGGGGTTTCTAAAGAAGGTTGAGCTGCGTAACCGTCTCCGTCTCCACGCCGTCTCCACGTTGCTTGGTGATGGGCTCGACCTGCCACGCCTTCCCCTAAAGACCTACCACTCAAATCCTCTACCATGGGAGGAGTGGGTCAATCAATCCACTCTCCTGAGGCTACTGTCCTCTACAACTATGAAGAAGAGGATTGTGGTGTCTGCCATGCCACTATGGTGTCTGCCAACTGCCGTCTTGCCACTGTGTGACCTTTCTCCCAACTGCTTACTTGTGTTGTCCCTCACCTCGCCATTCCAGAAGAGTGGCTGCCGATTAACTCCTCCTGGCTGCTGGGGGATGTCTAAAGAAGGCTGAGCCGTGTAATCGTCTCCACACCGCAAACAAGCTGAGTCGTAACTGCTGTGTGTCTAAGCCTGTGTGTCTAAGCCGTAACTGTAGTCTCTAGCTTGCTTGGTGATGGGGTCGACCTACCACGCCTTCCCCTAAAGACCTACCACTCGAATTCTCTGCCATGGGAGGAGTGTGGGTCAATCAATGCACCCGCTCTGCTGAGGCGACTGTCCTCTACAACTGTGAATAAGAGGACTGTGGTGTCTACCAACCGCCATCCTACCTCTACTAACAGGATGCCGCATGGAGTGAACTATCCTCATCGATTGGCATCGACTCATGTGTCACAGGTACCTTCCACCTGGGAGGATCGCTGCGTCTACGCCTCACTTGCCTAAGCACCACGAACCCCCCTGTCGCTGTCTCCAGGTGCCTATAGGTGTCTCTCCATATGCGTAAGGTCCGCGTGGGTCCCTGGATGAGAGCCTTAATCATCCCACTTAATGTGTGACCTCTCGCCCAACTTCTGTGGGTGTCCCTCACCTAGCCATTCCAAAAGAGTGGCTGCCGAGATTTCCTCCCTGGCTGCTAGGGGGTGTCTAAATAAGGTTGAAGCCATAATGTCCCCCACTGAGAGAGCCCCTGGGTCTGTGAGAAAACCAACTGATTTGTTCCAATTGATTTTCGCACCTGCGGCCATGCAGAAAACCTCCAAGGCAAAAGCCTCACCCTCTCCAATGTCATCTCATCATCCCCTGT
Source organism: Dipteris shenzhenensis (assembly GCF_047967505.1). NCBI lineage: Eukaryota > Viridiplantae > Streptophyta > Polypodiopsida > Gleicheniales > Dipteridaceae > Dipteris > Dipteris shenzhenensis. The sequence goes on along the minus strand of NC_141616.1, from coordinate 49,422,242 downwards.
ACATACATCCTGTACATACAACGCTGTATCGTCCGCATACTTTGAGTCCAGGAGCTCAGAGTCTCATCCCTGATAGGCAATCGGACTGCCCAAATCCCTATCGTTCGAGCACAGTTCGAGCACAAAGGAAGTGATTCATAGCCTCGACAAAGAAAAGAAACAATTACGCTATGAGTGGGCAGCCCTGCCTCACTGACCTCTTCAAGCGAAACCTCTCCCCCATCTTGCCACCAACAATGATGACACTACTGGAAGCGATGTCCTATATAAAGCTAAGATGCCCCGAATCCAAGTTGAGAATCCAAGTTGAGGGAAGGGAAGCCGAGTCTCTCCAAGGTGCCCTCAAGGAAGGACCAATCCACTCGATCATAAGACTTCTTGAAGTCGAGAAGTAGGATTGCCAAATGCTGCCCACTATGCTACGCCCATTCTGTTGCCTCGAAAAAGGTGAAGACGTCCAAGATGCTGCGCTCCTTCTACATGTCATGGATAAGGTTCAAAAGGAGTCGGCGTACTCGAGCACTGATATCGGCAGCCATTCCAGAAGAGTGGCAATCTCCTCCTAGTTGTTGGGGAGTTGTCTAAAGAAGGCTGTTGGCCATAATCCCCGTCTCCACACCGCAAACTAGATGAAGGGTGATAAAGGGCGAGTGAGCGGTGGGGCCATCATGAAGATCCATCGAACTGTTGATGACAACCACTCTCCCCCTCTTCATGGAGTATAAGTGCTGATCCCCTGCTGAAATAGTAGCTTCCACGTTTGCCCCTCTAGGATCCAACAGACTGCGGATGCCAAGACCTTGTTCACCAACAAATGGGTGTGAACCTCACGTGTGAAACATCTTAGAGTGTGGATAAGCGCAAGGCACCAGCAAGGCCACTAGTGATGAAGCTCCCAGCTATGAATAGAGTACCCTCATGAGCATGAGGGCAGACTGTGGATAACAAGCTTGCCCAAGAGGGACTGCTGGACTTTGGAGCTCGTCGGTGATGCCCAATCCACCCTCTGACTATGAAAGGATGACTATCTGCCAGCAGGCTCTTGTGTCTCTACTACCATCCGCTCTTTTGACCAAAGGAAGTTCTGGACTTAGTTAGCCTCTTGAGCTGAGGAACATGAGAAACACCAACACAAGGCCACGTACCAAGATGTGGCCAGTAGATGTGGCCAGAAGAAACTGATTGACCACTAGGGCCCCCGCTGATGACCTAGAAGTGAGAGCTTATCAATGCTTCAGAAATGGAATCAAGCACCCAGAGGAACTCCTAAGCTGGAGTGACATCCAGACCCCACTTGCAAACCCAGATAGCGAGTGGGTCTGTGGCCCTTGGAGGATCCATCTGAAACCAAAAAATATCCCCCACTGAGAGGTAGCCCCTAGGTTAGTAGCCCTAGCCCCTGGCCCTGGGTTTGTGAGAAAACCAACTGGTAGTGGAGCTCAGGTGTGAAGGGGGAATGAGACCATTGAAGAGCAAGCGTGGAGCCTCAAGGAATTGATTCACATGCGCAAGCTGCCTGTCATATGAATGCAATATATAGAACGTCCGAACGCTGCTGGTGTGGTGTGCCGAAAAGTGCTGAGGTCATACTGCACAGGACTCATAGGAAGGCAACGCAGTAGAATTACATTTGAGCAAGATGGCTGTAGCACTAAGGTCAAGATTGGGAACTCTGCTGTCTGGCAACCATAGCAGTGATCAAGCGATGGGGTTGGCGGCAAAGCTTCACAGGTTTGGTGGGTGGGGTCTCGAGCAAAAACAGAACCAGGGTGCTTCGTGAAGGAGATGGAGGGGGGTTGATGGAAGGCAGCGAGGAGCAAGGCACGAGGGAGAGGCGGAGAACTAGTCGCGTGGATGGCAAGGGTGCATAGGTTGCTAATGGAGGTAGCTGGAAGGGGGAGGTGGAGAACTAGGTGGATGGCAGGGATGCACAGGTTGCTGAGGGAGGTAACTGGAAGGGGGAGGTGGAGGAGCTCGCAGGAGCATTGCTACTATTGTCTGGTATGCACAAATATCGCGCTGCTTCACAAGACATGGATTACAGATGGTGGTGGCGTGGCTTCCCCCATTTTAGTATAGTTTGGATGCACCACCCACACTACTTCCTCTAGGAGATGAGATTACGAGGAGGAGGAAGGGAGAGTAGATAGGATTAGATGTCACATCAAAAAGTGCATAGTAGTGGGTGGATGGAGACTTATATAGTCCCTCCACATTTTCCACCTGAAGGGCCTCTAACTTGGCCTCTTTTTCCCCTTCATTACAGCCATTCCTTCCCATAGAATTTTTCCCTCAAAATTTCATATGCGGGCTGTTAAATCGGTGCAGCAAATAGCAAATAATAATCAGCCCGGTAGGAGATAGGGATTTTGTCCTCAACAATGCTCTCTGGCTGCCATGAGTTCTCATCCTTAGGGAGTCCCTGCCACTTGATAAGATACTTGGTGTAGACTTTGTTTCGGAGTACGTGATCCCTGAAACCCATGATGCGCTCCGGAACAGAGAATGTGGCCCTCCTCATCCATAGGTGGTAGCTCAGGAAGGACTTGGACATGCTGTCTGACATGTGGCTTCAGCAAGGACACATTGAAAACATTATGAATCCTGGAGGTCCTGGGTAGCTCCAACTCATACACCACCTCGCCAACTTTGCGGATGATCCTGTAGGGACCGTAATACCTATGAGCAAGCTTCGTGTTGGTGTTACCCTTCAACAAGGCATAACTGTTCTTATGGAGGCGTAAGTGCACATAATCCCCTTCTTCAAAAGACAGATACCTCTTGTGTTCATCTGCATACTTCTTCTGCTTGGCTTGGGCATCCTGCATATTCTTCTTAGCCAATTGCAGAAGGGCATCCATACTCTCCAAGTCATTTCTTGCTTGCTGATTTTTCACAGCCATGTTTGCCATAAAAGACAGCATACCCACTGTGCATCCATACATAGCCTTGAACGAGCTCATGCCAATAGAGATGTGCTTGGTATTGTTGTAACAAAATTCAGCAAGTGCCAACCACTTATCCCAAGACTTCTATGTGTCATGACAGAAATGCCTCAAATACTCCTCCAGCCATTTGTTCACCCTTTCTGACTGTCCATCCGTCTCAAGGTGGTAAGCAGTGCTAGGTGTAAGAGAAGTACCCACAGCTGTAAATAATTCCTGCCAAAAGTGACCCATAAATTTTGCATCTCTGTCGCTGACAATCTCCCGAGGGAAACCATGGTGCTTAAAAACATGCTCGATGAACTGCCAAGCAACTTGTGATGTTGAATAACGGGTCTTAGTGGGTATGAAATGGGCCTGCTTTATCATTCTGTCAACCACCACAAAAATGCTATCCCATCCTCGCTCTGTGAAAGGAAACCCTGTGATGAAATCCATAGCAATGTGAGTCCATTTGCCTTCTAGAATAGGTAATGGCTGCAAGAGACCCGCGGGTAACCGGCTGTCCACCTTATTTTGCTAGCAGGGCAAACATTCACTGGCAAATTTAACTACATCCCGCCACAAGCCATCCCAGATAAAACTATGTTTAACCTTTTCATATGTCTTAGTAATACCCGCATGTCCTGCCATAGGAGATGAGTGCATTTCCTGTAAGACCAGCAGTCGGTACTTTGAATCTGGCACCAAATATATTATGTCCTTGCACCACAACAGCCCATTATGCAGCTTAAATTCAGCATGCCCCTAGCTCGATGGCCTCTGTAACTCCACAAATATGGAAGCTGCCTTAGAATCCTGCATGTATTCTTCTTGAATACCATGAATCCACTCCTGGTAGATGGTAGAAATGGCAGACAAACTGCAAGCCCACATACGGGATAAGGCATCTGCAACCACGTTTTCTTTCCCCTTCCTGTACTCGATGTCAAAATCATAAGACTGAACCTTAGCCAGCCACCTCTTCTATTTCATTGACAAGTTGGACTGCATAAGGAAACACCTGAGTGTCCTATGATCTATCTGAACCTTGATTTTGCTACCATACAGGTAGTGGTGCCATTTTTCGAAAGCATGGAGGATAGCCAACATTTCCTGATCATACACATGATAATCTAGTTCCTTGGCATCCAATTTCCTGCTTTCAAAAGCAATTACCCCGTGTTCCTGTCTTAGCACAGCCCCTAATCCTTTGCCACTAGCATCTACCTCTACAATGAAAGTATGTGAAAAATCAGGGCATACCAACACAGGAGCATGAGTAAGGGCAAGTTTCAGGTTCAAAAGGTCTGTCAGAGGGGCTGCCCGCTTGGCAAACTTGTGAATAAAGTGCCTGTAGAAGGAAGCAAGACCTAGAAATCCCCTCAACTCAGTAGGGTTGTGTGGCTGCGGCCAGTCCACAATGCATTTCACCTTTGCAAGATCCACTCGAATGCCATCCTTGCTCACAGAATGACCAAGATACTCAACCTCTTGTGCCATAAAAGTGCATTTTCTGGCCTTAGCATAAAGCTGATGCAACCTCAAAATTTCCAGCACTTGCTTGACATGTCTGATGTGCTCATGCTTATCCTTGCTGTAAATGAGGATGTCATCAAAAAATACCAGCACATATTTGAAAAGGAGAGGCTGCAAAATCTTGTTCATGAGTGACTAGAAGGTAGCTGGTGCATTGGTCAATCCAAAAGGCATCACCTTGAACTCATACAGTCCCCTCTTTGTGCGAAAGGTTGTCTTGTGCTCATCCCCAGCTTTCATTCTAATCTAATGATAGCCGGACCTCGAATGGACCTCGAATCAATCTTAGTGAAAAACTAAGCACCCTTGAGTTCATCCAACAGGTCATCTATCCTGGGGATTGGAAACCTGTTCTTGATGGTGACCTTATTCAAGTCTCTGTAGTCAATGCACATACGGTAAGAACCATCCCTCTTTTTCACCATGAGTATAGAGGATGCAAAAGGAGAAGTGCTATGAGTGATGAAACTCTCCTGAAGTAAGTCCCTCACTTGAGTTGCCACTTCTTCCCGTTCTACCTTAGAGAGTCGGTATGGGGCCTTATTGATTGGCTTACTACCAGGTTCTAGGACTACGGCATGATCTACATCTCTTCTCGAAGGCAACTGTGATGGCAAATCAGCAAACACCTCTGCAAACTCTGAGAGCAATCTCTGCAGATCACAATCATCAACACGAGGAGTGCCACCCTCTTTAGTTACTGACACATTTAATGCATATATGGCGCTGCCCCTCTTGAGCTCTCTGGCCAACTGTCTTGCTGAAATGACCTGCAATTTAGGAGCTGTAATACCATGCAATGTAACTGATCCATCCTTGTGGACAAAGCTGAGTGTTAAGGCATTGAAATCCATGCTGATTTTGCCCAGTGATTGCAACCAATCACAGCCCAGGACAACATCTATTGGGCCCATGTCAATTGCCAAGAGATCACCTGCAAAAGTATAGTCATCAGAGAACATAATCCTTGCATCTTGGCAACAAGATCTACCGATCATATGCTGCCCATTGGCCACTTCTACTCTCAGCCCATGGTCTATCTCAGTAGCAATCAGCCCAACCGTCTGTAAGGTCTTGCAGTTAACAAAACTGTGGGTGCTACCGCTGTCCACCAACACATGCACAATCCTGCCATTAATCATCCCTATTAATCTGATAGTGTCAGCACTTTTGGCACCCATTAGGGCATGCATGGAAATAGTATAAAGTGTTGGTTGGGCATCCCAATAAACCTTATTCTCGTTCACGAGAGCATTACCACCTGCATCTTCACGTGCATAAAAAGGTACCGCATCCTGATGCTCCACAGAAAAGAGTGTTGGCCTACGGCCTCTCATGCCACCAGTAGGCAGAATCTCATACGAATACGAAGCATGAGTGTCATGCGCAGTAGCACCACCAGGATCAAAAGGAAAGTCGATGTCCTTCGTGGCTCCAGTGTCAGGAGTCTCATCTACATCATGTGTATTTACCATCTCATCTTGAGATGTACGCAAAGCTGCATGCATCTTGTCGGGTGATATTTCTGAAGCTTGGAAACTCCGTTGTTCAGTTCGCCAAGGCTGTCCTCTTAGTGCTATTTTATATGCTATATCCATGCATCCTATGCTTCAATATATTGATCATTTGGTGGCGACGCGACTGACATGTTAAATGGTTTGGAGATTCCTGGAAGTCGCCCTTTGGTTGCTCAGGATTATGCATATGACTCTTTTTTTATGCCACAGAATACTGAAAGAGACCTATCTTCGCTTATGCGCTCTCTCTGTGTATGGGTTGGCTGCTGGTCTTCATGTCAATTTTCAGAAATCTTGCTTGTTGCCTTTGCATTCAAAAGATTTGCATAGTCTGGCATGGCTAGGGAAAATTGTCCTAGACACTCAGATGGTACGCCATCTCGGTTATCCTCTGGGTTGGACGATTACCCGTCGTCAACAGATTGACTGGGTTCTTGCTAAATTAAAGAAAAAGCTGGAATATTGGCAGTTAGCTACTTGGCCGTTGCATGTCCGGCTTGTGCAATCTATTTTGGTGGCCTACATTCAATTTTATTTGCCATTGATCTTTTTTACCAAAGGAGATCTTACCTCTTTTATGTCCACCATCATGAAAATTTTATGGCAGGAAAAGCATGGCAGGGAAAGTCTACGCTTGCTTCCAATACAGCAGTTATGTTCACCAAAATTGCATGGGGGGTTGAATATTCTCAATATTCGTGTGCACATTCTGGCTCGTAAGGGGAAAATGATGCTACAAATTATACATGGTGACACCATTCTTGCCAATAGTACATACACCGTAGCATGCTTTCACCTAGACACACACACACACACACACACACACACACACAGAGAGCAGGGGAGGGGGGGGGGGTATTGCTATATGCTAGTCACATATTTTTCATACAAGTGCATTTGAGTTACTAGCACTTTTGCTTCGGCAAATCACTACTACTGCTTTTGGTTATAGGCAAAATGGGATTTTTTGTTGGGTAGTATTGAAGGAAAGGTCAAAGGTTGCCCTCTTGTTTCTTAAATGTTTTTGGATTGGAAACATATTCTCTCCCATTTGGTTTGGAATGCTCGTGATTCTGTGTAGGGTAACTCTTTGCGAGCTGAGAGCATCCACTAGTCACGGGTTTTTTCTCCACTGTTGGCTTTGCAGGAGCCCAAACGCTCATATTTTCTTAATTCAAAAGGGATCTCTTCTATGGCTGATGTCATTCATGATGATGATGGCACTCTTCTATCTTTTCCTCTGGCTGCTGGCAAATATAGTTTAGGAATGCATTATCGCCCTCTATGGTAGGCCATTACTAGGATGATTCTCCCTTTTCAGCCGGTACCACCTTTAGAACTTCAAGTCAGGCTTCAGGACTGGACTCTTATTCCAACACACTCGTCCTTTCGTCCTTTGAAGCTGTCTCATATTACAGTTTCATCTTTGTATAAAGTTTTGTTGGCTCCACCTTGGGCTTCAGACAGGGCCAATCAGATTTGGAGATTACATCGTCCAGTCAAATGGTGGAGAAAAAGATTGAGAAAGATTTGGCATTCTAAGATCCCTCTTCGCCAACAGGTTTTTTTAATGCATGTCTTATTGGGGGGTTTTCCATCTGGACAACTTCTTTCTTGCAAACATATTGCTCCGTCTATTTGTCGTTGGTGTTTAGCTCCGCGCGAATCTGTTTCTTATATTTTCTGGCATTGCCTTGAGACACGTGACTTCTTGGGCATCCTTCAGCTGGGATTGTGACTGAGATTTCCTCAGGCTTCTTTTGGGAAGCTTTTTTGGCTTTTTGGCATATATCCTCAATGGTCAGATTTTGAGTTGTTCTTTACCTGGGTTCGCTACTGGGCACTTTGGACCCTTTGGAAGGACAGAAATCATAGGGTCTTTGTTGATCCATTTCTTTCAACTTTCTCTTTTTTCAAGTACTCTTTGCAGCAATCTTTCTACGATTGATTGCAAACACAATACATAGACCATGATGTGTACTTGTCATATATTGAAATCTTCTCTTGATGTATTTCAGCACATTAGAGAGAGAGAGAGAAAGAAAGAAAGAAAGAAAGTGTATTATTGTCCACTAAAGGCCAAAATGGGCCCATGGGACATCAAGAACTCTGCATACAAGATAGCACAAAATCAACGTGCCACAAAGAAGAGGCATCGTCGAATATCATCTAAGTGCTACGCAATACAATGCAAGTGAAAGTACATAATGTCAAATCTGAGCCTAAATACAAAGTAAACTAGAGAGAGAGAGAGAGAGAGAGAGAGAGAGGTGTTTATTAACATCTATGAGACCAAATACAGCCTATGAACCCTTTTAATGAATCATATTGAAAGGATTTGTCTTGTGTGCTCTTAATAAGATGTCTAACTATGACATTGTGTGGCAGATGTGTATTACATGAAGCTGATCTTAGAAGGAAAGTGGGTAGACCATGAGACAATTATTAAAGAAAAGGTCTTAAGATCGATGGAAAAACTTGGTACAATAAAGCAAAGGTGTATATAGTTATGCTAATCATGTAGAGCAAGGGATCACAAAACCATTGACACGGCTAAAACTTGGTACACTAAAGCAAAGGCCTATATAGTTATGCTGATCATGCAAAGCAAGAGATGAAATTTGTAAGAAATCCGAAAAGTAGGCTCAAGAGCAATGAAAGCAAGTTTGCATATGTGACAACAAATTAATAACAGGAAAACAACGAAGTTTACTTTTACTTCAATCATCGTTACTTACCCAGAATGTTGGGTTTCGTTTGGACGATAAGCTGCTTGCACTATAAACATCACCTCCTCTATCAATTGCATCTAGGATAGTATGTCTACTCACACATTCAACTCTAGGAGAAGAAACACGAGACACAGCCTTTACAACCATATCCACTAAAGGAGTTTTCTCAGGCCCTGCATCTCGTTGGCTCTCTTCTAGTTCCACTCTCAAGTAACTAGCATCCTCCTCAGCAACCAAGGGAACAGAAGGGAAGAGAAACCCAAGCTCTGCAATTGAGAAGAAATGTAAAGTAAAAATCCACGTATTGACTTTATAAAGAAAATCAAAAGACGATACTAGGCTATGTTGACTAATGTGTTTTGCACAATGTACATGTAAAAGTCAAGATAAGTAAAGAAAAGATTGTGTTCCAACGTCATAAATAAATTCAAAGGAACTACAATACTATGGCAATAATGTAATTTGTTAAAATCTTATTACCATGGTACATGCACAAATCAAGGTAGATAATCAAAACTTAATATTCTTCTTCCATGGTCTACTTAAAGACACAAACAATTGATGAGGCCTTGAGTCTATAGGAAGTGGAAATGGTGGAGAGATAGAAAATGAGGGGTGATCCTGAATTGAAGTTACAAAAAATGAAAGTACAAAGGGCTGGCAGCATGACAACACCCTACAACCCTAGGTAAACCCTAGAGTTTAAAACTCACTAAACCCAAACTCAACCACTAACTATGGTTATGGTACTTCATACATTGAGAACTGCCTTTAATATTATAATATTTCGAACACTCCCTTGCATTGACAAAACCCTGGTGTACTAAGAATGATCTCAATCACAAAATGAAAGTAAGCCCAAAACTATGTGGACGGCTTCAAACTTTTCTCTGCATAGGGCCTTGGTGAAAAGATCCGCAACATTCTAATGTGTAGGACAATAGATCAAAGTAACCACTCCTGCATGCAATCTCTCTGTGACATTATGACAATGAATTTCCACGTGTGTTTCGTGCATGCATGAAACATAGGATTCTGTGCCACTGCAATAGCATTCTAATTGTTAATGAATATTGGAGTAGATGGCTGCAAACCACCATAAAGATCTTACATTAATCAGCCATACACATTCAATTGCAGTTGGGAAGGCTGCCCTATACTCAGCTTCGCAATACAGTGAATTGTTTCTTGCTCAACCAAGCCAATGAAGAAACAATTTCCACTATTGAAATGTCTGGTATCATAATCTGCAATCCAATCTGAATCATTGAAAGCATGTAAGTCAAGGTCACCTCCCATGGCATAGAATAGACCAAGAGACTGAGTACCCTGCACGTATCTGAAAGCACACTTTACAGCATCCCACTGTTGTGTCTTCAGGTTGTGCATATACCTGCTCAACTGGGATACACTGAACTGAATATCTAGAAAATCCCAATCTACCCTGTCATAAGCTTTTTCAAAAGCCAAGAGTGGAATGGCTAGTTTCTGGCCGCTATGCATCATTTAGGATTCTCAGATGCATGGATTAAAGGGGTCTCCTCTTTGTACAGATCAGCCCACAACTAGGTGCTTATTAGAGGGAATCAGGGGGAGAGATCCCAGATTTCTAGATCAGCCCGTCATCAGGGATGCCCTCTTGCCCTTTTCCTTTTCTATTTGTGGCCAAATCTATGAACATTTTTCCAAAATCACAAGCTTATATTTTTGGGCTGAAGCCTCTCCTGAGACAATGAAAAACTCCTACATTGTGAGTTGCCGGATGACCCTGCTATTCTTTGGATGCCACTCCTCTGACTCTCATTTCTTAAATCTGATGAATTAGTGTGCTTGGGAGCTGCTGCTTCTCCCCGACCCTTGCTTCCCCCCCCTCCCTCAGCCCCTCCCTCTCCCTCATCCCCTCCCCCTCCTTCTCTCTCAGCCCCTCCCCCTCTCCCTCTCCCTCTCTCCCTTAGCCTGGCCCCCCCTCCCTTGCCCCCTCAGCTCGCCGTCTCAGCCTACCCCCTCAGCCTGTCTCCTCCCTCCTCTACCCTGGCTCCTCTCTCCTCCCCTACCCCGCCCCTTTCCCTTCTCTACCCCGCCTCCTCCCCTCTTCCTCTCCTCCTCTACCCCGCCTCCTCTACGCTCTCCCCCTCCCTCTTCTTAGCCCCTCCCCCTCTCTCTCTCCATTAGCCCCTCCCTCCCTCAGCCCCTCCCCTCTCCCTCTCTTCCCTTCCCGCCTCCCCCGCCTCATTCTCCTTCTTCCTGTCCCTCTCCCCATTCTTTCTTCTCCAGCAGAAGTTTCTTTAAAAGGATCGGCCGGACCGCATTTGTGTTTGAGTCGACCTCTCCTCACCGATTGACAAATGGATCCCCATTTAGTCAATCAACGTTTGCTTCCATCGGCCACGAAGACTGTTATTCTTTCAAAAGACGAGCTACAACAGCTCAAGAAAGATACGGAGCTTGAGTATTCCACTTCACTCTTCGCTCACATCCATGGGTCTTACCCTTCTAGATTGTAGGCCAAAGACTGGATGCTTTCCGGGTTACCTAGAGATCTCGCAAGTCACCTTACAGATGTACGCTTGCTTGGACGAAGAAACTGGACGAGGTTTCTTCCAAATGGTCTATGATTCTTTGGATTCAGCAACTACAGTGCTCAAGGCTAGCCCCTTAGCACTTAGTTCTAGGAGTATTTTCTTGATGCCCTATTCATTGGGTTTTGATCTTGTGGAGGAGGATAGCTAGGTCACTTCTCTTTTCATCAAGTTCCCCAACCTCCCGCAAGTGTACCATCGACTCCTTGGATCTATTGGAACCGTGTTCGGTCTAGTCACAGAGATCCCCCCCCTACCTGGCCTACCCTCATCGGTAGCAGAGGTGGTCAAGTATGATGGGGTGCCACAAGTTAGGGTCATTGTTTCTGACCCTAACATGACGGATGACCATATCATGCTTCAGTGTAAAGATGGCTCACTCTTCAGACACGGAGTCGAGATTGCAGGGAGACAGGACCAATGTAGGATCTGCAGGATTCCTGGGCATTTTGCTAGAGATCGCCCAAGGAAAAAGAAAAGATCCAAAAGGTCTTCTTGTGCAGCCCCTCCTCGTACCACTCCTTCGGCACTGACTGCACATTTTGCACCTTTGACACATGCTACTAGACCTTCGACAGACCGTCTTGGACCCTTGGCACCAGCCAATCAACCAGGACCTTCAGTACCAGCACGCCCAGGACCTTCAACACGTCCTCCTCCTGTGGTCTCATGTTGGGTACCACTGAGGGTTGTCGCTCCTACTTCACCTCAGGAGGACGCCCCAGGTGCCACGGACCATTCTTCTTTGCAGGCAAGGAACATCCCTATCATAGTTTCAGGTGTTGATGTGGTCACCCCCCCTTCCCCCCTGTTGCAGAGCAAGAGGGACTACCCACTCTTGATTCACCGTTAATAGAGTCAGTGCTGACACCCATGCTGATATTCAATCCCCTGACCTCCCCACCTGAGCAGCCCCCTTCCTCTTCTCCTCGTCGTGCTACCTCTTTTGATAGAGGTAAGGGGGGTTATCTCTGCAGCACCATCGAGTGCAGGGATTCTTCGCACTCCGGCACCAGGCATGATACATAGGGATTCCTTTTGCAGCATTGGCAGAGATGATAGAGTTTGATATGGAGGAGTCGTCTGTACCCTCCACTCTAGGGGAGGTTGCTATCAAGATTCCTATCGACAACAAATCTGCCCCCTCTACAAGTGTGGGGGTCCTTTCTCCCGTTGATTTTCCTCCACTTGATAGGACGAGTTTTTCTTAGGAGAGGGTCGTCCCAGGTCGGTTAAGGTATTTCACCCGACTTTCTCTCGCCGATGAGGATTGTCAACTAGAATGTGCAAGGCCTCTAGGTGGTGTGCCACACCGTCACCATAGGCAGCTGATTCGTAACCAGCTTCATCCAGGTGTTACTAGGGACCCCATTGACATACTTTTTCTTCAGGAACACAACTGAATGCTAGAGATTGTGCCAAGTCCGGCAAGTTGCTTTCTGGACATACGTTTTGGTCGCACGCCTTAGGCACTAGGGGAGGTACTTGCATTTATGTTTCTTCTTCTATGCTCCCCTTGGTGATTGGACACGGGGTTATTGTTCCCCCAAGAGCCTAGTGGATTATTCTTTTGATTGGTGGGCATACGGTTGGCCTATTAAACCTTTACGCCCCCAAGATCAGAGGGGATCGTGTCCTTCTATGGAAGCACCTGCTCTCTTGGGCCTCCATTGCAAAGTCATGGACTATTGGAGGTGATTTCAACATGGTTGAGATGCCTTCAGATAAAAAAGGAGGCAGAGGAGGTGGCATTCACTCTTTGGAGAGAGCAGCATGGGATGCCTTCTTGTTTCAGTTCAATGGCAAACATGTTTGGTATGATGATGCTTTTCACACTGAGTCACAGTCACTCCTGTTGTCATGGTTGAACGGGAGGGTGTAGATGCCTATCCATGCACGGATTGACAGATTCTATGTTGAAGATTGGGCTCTAGATAGAGGTAGGTCAGTATGCATTAGCACTGAGGTGTCCACTTCAGACCACTATCCGGTTGTCTTGATGGTTTCAGAGCCTCGTTCAAGAGGCCACTCTACCAGTATTAGGATTCCATATGCCTTTTATGTAGAGGAGGACCACGGAGGCCATTTTGTATATTTGGGTTTCTTACCTATAGGGTGGACAGCCATCCCCGTCACATGTGGCTATAGCCCTCACTGACATTAGCAATCTTTTATCACACAGTTGCTCGTACTAGGAGATGTGAGATTCTCAAGCGAGAGGTTGGTATTCGCCACAGCAGTTGGTAGCCCTTCCGAGGAAAGAGCAGAAACAGCCTACAGATGCTTGGATTCAGGAGCGCCTTGCTGCAGCAAGGGCTCATCAATAGACACTCTTAGATCTCTTGTATTCCAACAAGTTTTTGAAGCATAAACCTAAATTTGTTAGCAGGTGGAGTGGACCTTACTTCATCTCCAAACTTCTGCCTAGTGGTGGTGTGTATTTGGCCACTTTGAAGGTATGGTGGTCCCAACCCCAGTGAATGGTTCCAGAGTGAAGAGATATCAGCCTGCGTAAACTCTTCTATAGGACTTTGTATATACCCTTTTCAAAAAAAAAGAAAAAAATTGTGGTTGTTCAATTAGTTGGCTTTCTTTAGGTTTCACTCTATCCCGCTTTTTCAATACATTTTTCATGCATTTCTCCCCTTAATGGTATTTCATGGGGTGTCACAGTGGGTCACCTTTAAGCTTCACAACAGAAGTCCTTCTTGGTCCTATAGCAGGCGAACGCATGTTCTACTTGCTTCATGCTTACAAGACTTGGGATATATGTCATATCATAACTCAATCACTTGGGACAACGATACAAGACTTGGGTCATAGGTCATATCATGACTCTATAGTCCCCCCACTTGGCTATTAGCCCCAGTTCTTGAGATCCCCTAGGCAGTGAGCTGGGATTCTCTGGAACAGGCCGATTTTTCTTTCAGCCTTTTTTCATTTTTTTTCATACTCAGCACCTCGGGGCTGTTGTCTTGTATGAAATCTTTCGAGCATTAATAGAAGGTTCCTTAATCACGTGGAACAAGGATACATGACTTGGGACATATGTTATATCATAACTCAACCACTTGGAAAAAGGTTACAAGACTTGGAACATGCATCACTTGGACAAGGATACAACATGACGCAGTCACCCACCAACTTGTGCATTGTGTCATATCTACAATCAGTCCATGGTGCGATGGTTTTCTTTCCATGATGGCACAAGACAAGGGAGACAGGGCGTGGTAGTATCCACACTTCCTCACTTTTCTCATTCTCTCTCTAAAAGCACTCTCTTTCTAGATACACACTCTCGCTCTCTCTAAAACTTTTCACGTTCTCTCTCTATATGCACTCTCTCTCTCTAGAAAACCTTACTCACTCTCTCTCTAAATACACTCTCTCTAAATGCACTCTCTCTAGAGAATATTTTTCTCATTTTCTCTCTCTAAATACACTCTCTAGATGCACTCTCTCTCTAGAAAAATGTTCACTTTCTCTCTAAATGCACTCTCTCTAGGAGACTTTTCTCACCTTCTCTCTCTAAATGCACTCTCTCTAGGAAACTTTTCTCACTTTCTCTCACTAAATGCACTCTAAAAAACTTTTCTCTATTTCTCTCTCTAAACGCACTCTCTAGACTCGCCCTCTCTCTAGAAGCCAACCTTAGTGCACACAACCACCTTCTCTCTCTCTCCTGTGCACAACACCCTTCTCTCTCTTGGTGCACAACCACCTTCTCTCTCTTATGTACAACACCCCTCTCTCTCCTGTGCACAACAACCTTCTCTCCTCTCTCCTGTGCGCAACACCCCTCTCTCCTATGGACAACAACCTTCTCTCTCCTCTCTCCTGTGCACAACACCCCTCTCTCTTCTATGCACAACATCCTTCTCTCTCCTGGTGCACATGGCCCTTCTCTCTCCTAGTGCACAACCACCTTCTCTCTCCTGTGCACAAGCCCCCTCTCTCCTCTGCCCAACAACCTTCTCTGTCCTGGTGCACATGGCCCTTCTCTCTCCTGGTGCACAACCACCTTTTCTCTTCTCTGCATAAGACCCCTCTCTCTCCTGTGCGCAACAACCTTCTCTCTCCCGGTGCACATGGCCCTTCTCTTTCTTGGTGCACAACCACCTTCTCTCTCCTATGCACAAGCCCCTTCTCTCTCATATTATACAACCATCTTCTCTCTTGTGCACAACACCCTTCTCTCTTTTGGTGCACAACCACCTTCTCTCTTCTGTGCACAACACCCGTCTCTCTCTTGTGAACAATAGCCTTCTCTCTTCTGGTGCACATGGCCCTTCTCTCTCCTGGTGCACAACCACCTTCTCTCTCACGTGCACAAGCCCCCTCTCTCTCATGTGCATAACAACCTTCTCTCTCATGGTGCACATGGCCCTTCTCTCTCCTGATGCACAACCACCTTCTCTCTCTTGTGCACAAGACCCTTCTCTCTCCTAGTGCACAACCCTCTTATCTCTCCTGTGCACAACACCCCTCTCTCTCCTGGTGCACAACCACCTTCTCTCTCCTGTGCACAACACCCCTCTCTCCTGTGCACAACAGCCTTCTCTCTCTTGGTGCACATGGCCCTTCTCTTTGCTGGTGCACAACCACCTTCTCTCTCCTGTGCACAAGCCCCTTCTCTCTCTAGGTGCACAACCACCTTCTCTCTCCTGGTGCACAACCACCTTCTCTCCCTTGCGCACAACACCCTTCACTCTCCTAGTGCACAACCACCTTCTCTCTCTTGTGCACAACACCCTTCTCTCTCCTTATTTAAAAAAAAGGGTGCTTCTCTCTCTTGGTGCATGGAGACCAACCTTCTCTCTCAGGGTCAAAAGGACATGCCTTGTCCTTTAGCTTCGATGATGGGTGAACAAGGAGGCACGGTGCCCAACAGGTCTAGTCTATGATCCAAATACAATTCCACAAAACTTCCTGGATACCAATAGGTGGTGCACCAAGTATGACCACATGGTACCATCAATGATCAAATCCACCCTCAGTGATGGCAAGAATTCCAAATGACTCATGGTTTGCCATTGCAAATAAAAATTCCGCAAAAAATTAATTGCCTTGTAAATGTAAAAGCCTCAAGGCTACAATGCAATGAGTTGGCTGCTCAAGAGTGGATTGCAAATTTGCAAATAAAGCCCAAATTTGGCTGAACCAAGCAAAGATCACTGTAAGTATCAGCAAATCCGGCAAAAGGCCCAAAATCTAAAAGGGAAAAATTACAAAAAAGAGGGCAAACGTGGAAAAGCCCCAAAATAATAGTGCAAATATGACCAAAGAAAAGAACCGCATGCCCGGCCAAGCCAGAGTCTGCTGCAATTTCTTGCCAATGTCTTTGAAAACCTCCAATTTCATATCGAAGCAGCCAAATGTCATTGCTATTTGGGCAAATGTGACAAAATAACCTCCAAACCTGAAAGCAACCTGCAATAGACCCAAAAGCCCCCATTTTGGAGATGAAATTGAGCCAAAAAAGGGCAAATACTGCAAAAGCTCAAAAGCCCCAAAGTACATCCTGAAGTCTGCAAATGTACTTCTGCAACAACAGCAAATGGGGGCTGAACTACAAGAAAAACAAGCTGTTTGGAGCTGTACGGAGGTCCAAAGTCACAAAATGGTGAACGGATAGGTACATAGTGTCTATACGGACAGATCGCAACCAAAATCAATAAATTCATATGACTATAGGGATTGTACAGACGTCCATACGGATCGTACAAACATGTATGGACAGCAGTGGAATGACGACATTTTTGTAGGAACAAGTCAAAAACTGCTAAAAATGTTGAAATGGCACCTGAAAACATAAAAAAACAGTAGTTAGATTGTTCTTCTTCTCCAAAAACAGACACCTAAGCTCTTTCCAGCAAATGATGACTGTTTTTTGCAACGTTTTTCCATACGGAGCTCCAAAACTCTTGTTTCTATCAAGCTTCATAGGATGCCATACTCTTCATGGCTTTAAGATACCCACTATGCAAATTTGCAGTTGTGAAAATTAATCTCATATTTTAAAAAAAGGTCACATCCATGCCTTTGAGCATAGACTGAGCTGCCTCAACCAGATGTATGACCTTCCTACTCTGCCACTCCATTCTATCGAGAAGTGTAGGTAGTGGTGAACTGTTGTGTGCTACCAATCTTTCTACAATATCTTTTGAACTCGTTGCTTTTATAGTCACCCCTTCTGTCTCAGATCTAAACCTTTTTATCTTCTTGGTTCAATTTCTTGAATTCAAGGCTCTTGTTGAAAAAAAGGTGGCAAGGTCTCATTTCTTGCTCAAGGAATACGCCAAAACCTTCCAGGAATAATTCTGCTATACATTTATTTCCAGTAAAAGCTTGGTGTTCATAGGCCCAACCAAGTCTGTGTCACAAGATAAGAAGGACTACTACCTTTTTCTACTAAAATCTTTGAAAGGCAACATGTGCATCTTCCCATAAAGATGTAGCCCTCACAAAACGAGATGTGTGGCTGTACAGGACCCAAGGCATCCCCCATGTTAAGCCTTTTTAGCGTGCCAAGGCTTTTGGGATGGATGCGAGCCATCCTCTTGTGCCA
Source organism: Dipteris shenzhenensis (assembly GCF_047967505.1). Lineage (NCBI taxonomy): Eukaryota > Viridiplantae > Streptophyta > Polypodiopsida > Gleicheniales > Dipteridaceae > Dipteris > Dipteris shenzhenensis. Next base: position 49,404,383 of record NC_141616.1, on the reverse strand, counting down.
AAGGTTGGTAGTGAGCTGTTCAAATGTAGGACATACCTGTTCTGGCTTCATCAATTTATACATGTTCCATATTTGCTGCTTGAGCCAACAACCCTAGCAATTAACCCTTTATTGTACATTTTAGCTTTGTGAAAAACACATCCCACCATCATATTAAGCTGAATTGAAAGCAAGTTCTTTTTTAGCACTAGCACATATATTATATTTCACACATTTTTATGTGAAGCCAACACTGGAATTGTGCCATGTCCTTTCATATCCAACTTATAGGCATGTGCAGCCTCATTAAAGCAAACTGTGGACTGATTTATTGATTGAAATCATCTCTTCTCACTGAGTCTATCAACTATAAATCAGAGATGGTAGCGTTTGAGAATAGGCAACTTTCATTTGCTAACATGAGATGCTCATGTCCATGGGGTGCTCAAGTAGACACAGATTACCCTCATCCAAAGCATTGAGGATGGCATTCCCATGATAGTGAGAAACCTGCATTTTTTGTGGCTACTCATGAGTGGACTGGTTTCTCACCCTCAAGAGCTTCAGATGGATGGTCCATACATGCATCCAAAACATCATATGGTGGCTACATGAAATACTTATTTGAAAATGCATCTATCACGGCTTGTGACTGCAAATGAATATCCCCTTCCTGAGGTAAATACTCATCACAAGTGCCTGCTTTCACATAGTTCTGGCTACCCATCTAAAGGCATATCATCAATTATATTTCTTGTAAAGAGATGTTCTAACTTCTGACAATAATTGATTCGCTCATTGTTTGATGGCTGATTTGCATTATTAGAGGTGTCATGGACTGTGTTCCCTTCTTGTCTTATCTTCTTGCATTCATTCTCATAATGTTCCATTTTCCCAAAATAATTGCATTGCTCTTTTGTTAGGACTTAATTCCACTGCTTGAGCCTTGTGCATTATTATTGGCATATGCATTGCCGCTGCCACCTCTCCTGCATGAGAGGTAACCAAGAATTCGAGGTGGTTGGCATATGGTCTTTATCCTCCATAATCTCACAAATAGCTGCCAATTGCTCGCAGTGATGCTCTTTAGAATCAGTGGAGAGTGAATCTCTGCATCCTCAAAGAATGAAGCTGTTGAGCTGCAATACTCTACCTACACTGTTCATCTTAAAGGTATCCTACAATATCTGAGAATTCGATACTTGCAGTCAGAATAGATAAGGCTTGTCCATCGTTTGCAATCTATTCTTCTATTTTCCTGGCATTTGCAAGTGGCTTTGTGGATGTGTCTTCAACAATCTTCCACAAGCTCTTTCTTGTGAATAATGCAGTGTAGACCATAGTTGCATCCGTACATGCATGAATGGTTTTTCCATATGCCATCTGTACATATGGCTTTCTGTACAAGGTTTTTTTTTTTGGGGATGGGGGGTGTGATGTGTGGGGGGGGGGGGGGGGGGCGGGGGGGTTTCTTTTGTTTGGGGGGGGGGAAGGGATCGATTTTGTGCCTGTCCAAAACCTTGAAAAACGCATTTTTTAGCACTACTCTAATCCGTACGCTGCTAATCCGTACTCCGTACATTGTTGGCTGACTTTGGCTGTGGTTGGCCTCAAGGATGGTCTCAAGGAGGAGGAGGAGGATGGCACTGATGCAGATGATGATGAGGATGAGGATGAGCAAGAGAATGAGGATGAGGATGCAGGCTGCAGCTTGAGGCTTGAGTCTCATCAGTTGTGAATCGTGATGCATTTCAATTTTCAGCTTTATTTCCGGGCTGTGGCAACCTTGTCTTCTATGATGTTTTGCCTTTGATGTTTTGGTGTAGTACCTACCTCCAGTTTGTACTACCTACTGCCTTTGATCATGATGTTTGATGTAGTATTGATCTATCATTGACACTATGTATCAGAATCCAGATTCCAGATGCCTCTGGTCTCTGAAGGGCCGTGGCTGGACTCTTTGAACTTTCATGAATCGTAACTTTAATATTAATACAAGTTTGAAGTCTGAAGTTTCAATTTGAAAGTTTGTAGCTCTATGTCAATGTAATGTGTACAATGTATATTTTTCTAAATGTTTTTGAGTAAAATTAGGGTCACCTATGTTTCAGCCCTAGGGGCTGAATCATACTCCAATCATACTTCCATACTCGTATGACGTATGCGTATGGTAACGTATGGAAAAAACTATGGTGTAGACTGAACAAACACAACTGTACAGACACATATTTCATAGTTTTTGCCAGTCAAAGCAGCTGCCATAGAGGGCTCCTCGGTTATATGCACCTATTCTTATAGCGTGCCTTATAAAATATGAGTTTGCTTGTTGCAAATCGCTTGAAGTGTGTGCAACGTGCTTGCTGCCCCATGCTGTGCGCAGTGCTTGTACATCTTCCTTGCGAGGAGTAAGTTTTGGCAAGGAAACCTCTCGTACTTGCCATTCTGCCTCTGCATCACCTATAGATTCACAAGTGCACATCTCTGTGTGTGCAAGACTACCCTCAGAGAGAGACTCTGATACCATTCGTGAAGTTTGTGACAATGGGGAGAGCTCAAAGGACACAAAATTGATGAAATCTTGAGAAGTTACGTGAATTGCACATAATTTTGGCATACAAGAACAGTGAGATTTGTAGGATTCCTAAACCCTAAAAGTAGATTAAGTCCTAGAGAATAGTGCCACATGGAAGGTTCCAAAACTGATTATTGCACCATTCTCCCGGGACCCTATACTCCTTCATTGAGCTAGAGGCAGATTCTTGATCTGAACTCATATACACCCTAGAAGAGCATTATTCTATCAATAATGATCATAAATCCAACATTGCCTCCATAAAATGCTGAAATCCCTTGCACCCATTGCTCTGAAAATCCCATCTATACATAATACCCTCTAGGAAGGTCCATCCACTTTATCGTAGGACATGGATCCAAGAGGAGGATTGCGAGAGGCTGAGACTCCTCCCATGCGCAATCACTGGCCTTCCAAAAAGTGAAGAGGCTCCTCTCCTGTACAAAACCAGCTTATGTCACATGGATAATGCCCAGGAGGTGAGGGAGAAGCTGCAAACTTGAGACCTTAGCTAAGATCGTGATAGTCCAGCTATTCTATGTTGTCATTTCTATTGGAGAGTTTGTATACTACCTTTCTTTGAATGGTTTTTATGTCCATATGTTATGTAGACTTCCTAACGTACACTTGTAACATGTTGTGTAAGGATGGCTTCTCATACGATATAACTTGCACACAACACATGTCTAGCATTCTATTTTTATGAGTATGGCTGTATTCTATATCAAAATTTAGCATTTACTACATTGCTTGATACATATTAAAAGGAGATGTGGCATAGTTAAACATTCGTTTTTAGAAAAACCTTATGCTTATGGAGTAAGAAGGAAGGTCGCCAAAATGATAGTGTATATCTTCTTTTAAATTATGAGTGAAAAATCATTTTATAGCACTGTCTCAAGCTTAAAGCCAATCTTTCATTTTGTATGCTAGTGAAGTCGATTTCTTATTAAGAAAATGTTCGATTTTTTAAGGGAGGGAAAAAAGGATTTGATGTAATAAGCAATAACACTGCAAAAATCACATTTACAAGCTACACGATTTTGACTTTTGTTTTGGTCTTAAGAGTCATAAATATCCATACCCATACTGACAAGAGATTGCACTGCAAAATCTGCTATAGTCACAGGGCTAAGATCGCTCTTGTTCAATTGTTCCTTGCCATTCACGATCATGGATTCATGCACCTGAACAAATTCAAACATATTACACATTTTTTTAATGAATAAGGAAAATATGAAAGTAACCAACACAAACCACCACACCTAAAACAAGAGACATTAGAATCTCAATTGCATGAATTTTTAAGAAGGAATTTCTATGATATCCCATTTTCGTCTATCCATGTGTCTCTTACAATCACTCCTCGTTTCACCTTTTAGTATTTTAAATAGAAAATTCCTCTTCTAATATAAAAATTGCAATGGATTACAAAACCACAATTTTTCGAAATAAGATAAATAGCGAACCTACAAGATGAGCAAACGAGTGTATATTGAGTGAAAGAAAAGATGGAATGAGACAACCTTAAAAGCAAAAGGAGAATCAATGTGTAAGAATCATAGAAGAATGAGAAGATCAGGACTTAAGTTATGCAAATGAAAGGAATATAAAAGGGAGCAACCTAAAAGAAGAGAAATAACAACATATCACAAAGGGGTTGAGTTGTACGACAAGAAATTGGAGAGATTAGCTTAATACAAAGAGAAAAAACATAACCAACATATTTGATAGCACTTAGCCCTGGTATGTGTCTTGTAGGTTAGGTCAACTCATAGAATTGACTTCATGGTCAACCATATGGTTAACTTGGAGGCAATATAGGCCACCCCTTTGTACTTTCTCATTATCCATTTGAAAGTACTTCGAGTTCTTTCATCTATTGTCTGCTTCCTTTGCATTGCATCTCCATTTCATTGCTCCCCGCACCCAACAGTGGTATCAGAGCATCTAGATCCCAACCACCCTACCTCCCTCGTTGGATGCTTCCTTTTTGCGTCGATTCTTTCTTGGAGCACCTTGGCATTCAACAATTGGACGTTTCCATTTGCTGCTGGTTGCTGCATTTATTCAGATTTGATCCTGGCCTATCACTGAGTGTCGTCACGCTATGTTTGGAGCATTTCCATTGCTAAGGCAGCCATTCCTGAGGGAACATGGTGGAAAGAGGGAGAGAGAGAGGTAAGGCTAGGGAGAGAGGAAGTGATACTCAAAAGGAGACATAATGAAATGGAAATGAAATGACTAGAGCAATGAACAAAAAGGAGAGTACTCACATGTAGACCAAAGAGGTTGTAGCTTGATACTTGATTTGACACTAGACAAGTACAGCTCTTATATAAGAGCGCACACACACACATATGAACACTTATGCATCCCATATGGGATAACTCCCAATATGACACGTGGCATCCATAGGAAACACTAGACTAGAACTCACACTAGAACACACATTTTTGACTCACTTTGGCTTCATATTCCAACAATTCCCACATTGTTCCATGCTACCATCCTTGTACAATGGGCACCACGCTGCTGTCAATTTGTCTGTACAAAATTTGTACCATTTGCCGCATGGTACTTGTCGCATAGCGCCACATACAACCGTACGGTACCTGCCCGTACATCTTCCATGCATTGACGCAGTTTTCTGTACATCTTCCATGCATTGACGCAGTTTTCCGTACAGCTTGCGCTCCTATTCGAATTTGTCCTACGATTTGTATGTACACCGTACGGTAGTATGCCGTACCGTTTACGCAGCCAGTACACTCGCCATACAACTATTGCATACGATTGTCAAATCATCCGTTCATATCGTTATCAGCTGACGTACATGTCTGTGCATCTGTTGTACAATCAACCTGCGCTATCCGTACAACCTGCAAATGTTTGCCGTACAACTACAAATTCTTCTATACACTTTCTTCATTTCTGTCGTACAGCAACAAATTTGCAATCTTGGGTTAGAAATAGGTGCTTTTGTGAGCTTGGGTTAGAAATAGGTGCTTTTGTGTCACATTTACAGGTTTGGCAGTGACATTTGCTTCTTTGGTCACAAATTTAGGGCTTTTGCAGTATTTTCCCTTGTTGGCTCAATTTCATCTTTAGAAATTGGGGCTTTTCACATTGGACTTCAATTTTGCAAAGGACAAGGCTTTTGGCAATTTTGCAGTCACTTTTCCACTCATTGTGAGTAAGAATTTCAGGCATTTGCTATTTTTAGCAGGTTTGGTAGATTATGGGCGTTTTTTAGGCAAGGGGCGTTTTTTTTGTTAGATTATGGGCGTTTTTTAGGCAAGGGGATTTTTTGAGTTTAGGTGGATTATGGGCGTTTTTTTTGTCAATGGATCAGGATGCTTCCAGAGGATCAGAGAGCTTGTTTAGTTAGTCACCTCAGAGGAAGTACAGCCAGGATGCAGCCATAGATGCAGCCATACCAGTGGAGTGGATGGATACAACCATTTGCCTATTTTTGAGTTCACCTGGTTGGGGGCTTTTTCGAGGATAGGTATCGCTCTGCAGGTTATAGCCTTGCGGGAGCCACATGAGGATACCCTTGTCTTTCAGGTTCATGCAGGAGGCAAACTCTACAGATCTTCAGAGGACATTCTTTTGGAGACTCCTTTTCAGCCTGTCAGGATTGCAGGATACATGGAGATGGGAAGAGACTCACAGTGGTATCTTGATCCAGACCCCGTTCTCCTGGCTATTGGAGCTTGGAGGCTTTGGTTGTATGGAGGTTCCCCTATTAGATCCTTGTAGTGGGATCTAGAGGAATGGGAGTGGATAGTTGCAGGGCACCGAGAGAAGAGCATCCCTTTCTTTCGTTACATGGTCAGAAATGCCAGGAAATTCCAGCTCAGTTGTAGAGGTTGGAGGCCCTCTAGAGCTCCTCATTGGGATACTTTTCAGATTTCTGCAGAGATGCATAAAAACTTAGAGGAGACTTTGGAAATCCCTCAGGAATAGGTAAGTCACGTTATTCATCTGACTTACTATTCATGGAGGGATTGCAGTGAACCTGTGGAGATCCAAGTTTGGGGCAGACCCTACTTGTCCTCGATGCCACTCAGCAGTTGAGTCAGTGCAGCACTGCCTTTGGGAGTGCACTCAGGCGAGGATGGTTTGGAAGGGTGTTGCTAGGATACTTTGCACTTTTCATAGAGCACCCTTCTTCATGACCTGGGGATCAATTGCTTGGTTGTCACTCACTGGTCCATAGGCTTTCTTCGAGGGACATGACACGGACACAACTTATTTGGTTCGATGACATCTTGTGGAGTCATGCTCCCTCTGGGATGTTCCGTTTACTCCATTTAGAGCTCCCTACACTTCTGTAGACACATCTTGAAAGATTCTGGCTAGTCTCACAGCATGGCATATTTGGAGAGCAAGATGTACAAAGCCTTTGGAGGACTCCCAGGTTCACCCTTCTCAGACAATGGCCCAGTCTCTAGGCAGATACTATACACACTTTGATGGCCATTTGGGCAAACATACCGGGAACCTCCAGGACTGCTACTGCTAGGAGGGTTGCTTTTCTCAGGATTGTCCTTTTTTCTCTGACTCTCCTTCAGGGATGAGGTGGCATTTTCAGCCGCCACCTGGGATTTTTTTTTCCTCATTTTGAGCTGTTTTTTTTCTCATGCTTGACATGATGTACTCCCGCACTTGAGCTTGCTCTGCGGTTTTTATTCATACTTAATGAAGTACTTTTCTTGAAAAAAAAAAAGGACGTGTCTATTCATCACAGGCACCTGTTACCACTACGCCGCTTTTGCCACTTCTGGTTCATCTACCACTACTCCCTCAGTGCCTATTGCAGACCCTCCAACACCTGAACAGATTCGTTGGGATCAGAGAGATGCACAAGCACATGCAGTGATTGTTATGAATAGCAAGAGGGAGGTTATACCTCACATTCAGTCTTGCAAGACAGCCAAGGATGCATGGGATACTTTGGCAAGTCTTTATCAGATTCGCAATGAGGCCCGGGTTGCCTATTTACGCAGGCAACAGGATACTGTTAAGATGAACGAAGGGGACAGCATGGATGCCTATTTCACAAGATATTAGAGAGCAGCTCAACAATGTTGATGAGAATGTATCAGATTCACAGGTGGTATTCACAGGTGGTGTCTACGACACTTGATGGGCTCCCTGATTCGTACCAGGGATTCGCTACGACACTGAGGCTCCCAACAACTACAGCTTCAATCAGCTGCTTTCCCTTCTCTAGCAAGAGCAGTAGAGCCACACCAATCGGCTTGCCTCCATTCATGCAGATCAGGCCTTTGCTACAGATCATAGACGCAAGGGCAAAGGGGGCAAGAATTCTAGACCTTCATCGATTTATGCACCGTCAGATAAGAAGAAAAAAAACAGCAAGCACTGTAATTATTGTAGGAAGCTAGGCCATGACATCTTTGAATGTCGCAAGCACAGAGCTTCAAAGAAGAAAAAACAGCAAACAGGTCTTGCTGTCACAAATACCTCTGCTGCCCTTGAACCTATGCATGAGGCATCAAATATTGCTCATGATGAGTGGGCATTTGTTGTTACATGCCATTACCATCTAGCAAAGCATGCTATGACCGTCTGTCTTAGATTTTGAGTCAGATTGGTACTTTGACAGTGGTGCTTCTAAGCACATTAATACATGCGGATCTTTCTTCTAGTCCTTGGGGGCTGCTCCACATGGTGGCATAGTGACATGTACCAACAATGCATCTTATCCCGTGAAAGGGATTGGCCAGGTTGAGGTCATCTCAGTATCAGGGGATACAATTACACTTCTGGAGGTGTTATACATGCCAGGTATAACACAGAGCATCATTTCTATCTCAGCCATCTCCTTTAATGGGTTTCGAGTTTTCTTTGACAATTATCGTTGTGCCATGTATGACAACCGATATGATGACTGTATTGTACTTACTGGGACACTTTCTAGTGGTCCTTGATGCTTAAAAAACAGCCAGCTATTGAAGCAAACTTGGTGTCAGAATCTATAATTTCATATTCACTTGTGGCATGAGAGATTGGGGCATCTCAATTACAAGAGTCTGGTGAAAATGCACTCAAAGCATATGGTGGTTGCACTCCCCCCATGCATGCACTAAACATGTTTGTGAGGGCTGCTTGATGGCCAAAATGTACAGGTTCTCATTTCCAATCATTTATCAATGCATAGTGCCATATACTCCGCAGCAAAATGGTCTTGCAGAGAGGAAAAATCGTATAGAGATGGAGATGGGCAAATGCATGCTGAAGGGCAAGTCTTTGCCGAACAAATTTTGGTTGGACAGCTATGTACTCAATAGAGTACCCACCTGGGCATTGAAGACTATCACACCCTATGAGGCATGGACCGGGTGGAAGCATGTTATTTTACATATGCAGTTTGGGTCATTGGGCATATGGCCATCTCAGCTGAGGCATGAGCTTGAGGACAAGGCCATCTCAGCTGCGGCATGACTTGAGGACAAGGCCATCAAATGCATATTTATTGGCTACATCTCAGAAAGCAAGGGATATTGATTGTATCAACCTAGCATAGGCAAGGTTATCATCAGCAGGGATTTTATTTTTGCTGAGAATGTGCCTTTACCTTGGCTGGACTGCAAAAAAAAGAGCCATCCATTGAGGCCTTAGATGCCTTTGATTTTTCACCTACACATTCAGAACAGCTAGTGCAGAGCATAATGCCACATCCTTCAAGCAGCTCACATCCTCCTCCCATTATTCCTGCTTAGCTTGGTATGACTCCAGTTGAACCCCACGATATTGAGCAAGCAGTTGAAGAGGAGAGGGCTGTCATAATACAACAAAAATCAGTCTTGTAAGAGATTACAAAGATATGGTGTTGTAGGTATAAAGTCAACCCTATGGTTAACCAGTAGTACTTGGGTACTATATATACCAAGTACTTGTATTGTTTCATTTGAACATTTCTATTGGAGCTGCTCACTTGTGTTCATAACCTGTCTCCACTTTGTTCCTACATTTGGTATTAGAGCGCTTCCGTGTCTAGAGCCCATTCCCGCGCTTGCTTCCAGACACCTGCAAGCTTGGTGCTCCAATGCATGTTCTTGGTTCTCACATTCAGCTCTCCAGCTTTCGTTTGAGGTAGCTCCAACAGTCCAGCGGCTGTTTTTTTACCTTTTGAGGTCCGATTTCGACGTTTTCCGAAATTTTTAAGTTGCCCGCATACAAACAAGCCTATCTCGCACCATTTCAGGCGAAAATTTTTTTTCTTATGTTTTTTGCATGTTCCATCCGTACAGCCCACACAGATCAGTCCGTACAGTTGTGTGACAATACCGAGAGTCCGTACAACTTGTTGGAACCTGATTTCGAGTCTGTACGACTTGTTAGAAGGCGATTCGAGCAGTTTTCGACTGTTTTTCGACGTTTTTGCTCAGATCTGGACTCTTTTCAGCTCCAGTCTCTCCCGAGTGTGTTCCAGCAGCTCTAGGCGTCTCCATACTTCTATAGGCTCTTCCCTAGATGTGTGTTGTGTTCAGAAGTACTCCCGACAGCTTCATTTAGCTCCAAGCAGCTCACTTCAGCTCCTTTGTCATCTCCAGCTTGCCCACACAGTCAGTGGACTGTTTTGCAGGTGTTTCACGTCAAGGTGCACTTTCAGTAAGTGTTTTGAGCTGTGTATTTCGCTTCGGGACTGTTTTTGCAGCCCATACTTTTGCACTCTCAGATACTCTGCATTGTTGGGTGCATTTTTAGTTACTTTACAGTTGTGGATGCCTTTGAGCTCCTTTGGATGCATTTGAGCACTCGTGCGTGCGCTATTTTAGATTTGGATTGTGCATTTTCAGTTTGGGATTGCACTTCAGATTGCAGCAGAGTGCAGTGATTGGTTGATGCCATTTTTGCAGTGATTGCATTGTGCAGTCAGTGGCATTTCAAAGCAGCTAGTATTAGTTTGGGATTTGTAGGCACATTTGCAGCCAGTTTCACTTTTGGGACTTGCAGTTCTTTTTGCAGGTACATTGGTATCCCATTTTGCATCATGTGGACTCTTTCAGACAGTTTCGGCAATTTGTCCGAGGGTGACAAGCTGGATGGACCAAACTATGCCTTGTGGTCATTCATGCTTAAGAACATCTTGGTTGGTAAGGGCTTGTGGGATATTGTTAGTGGAGATGAGGTGAGGCCAGCAAGCTCATCTACATCTAGCACAGCTTCTTCGGGTCAGACTATAGGCAAACAACAGACTGCTATAGTCCCTCCTGCTAATCCCATAGCATCGACAGAGGAGCAGAAGAAGTTTGACCGCCACAGTGCCCAAGCGATGTTTTTGATTGCCACAAATGTGAATCTTAAGAATGAGGCAAGGGCCATTGCCTTGATAAATCATCTCAAGGATCTCGAGATGCAGGAAGGCCAAGCCATCACTGATCATATTGCCAAGATCACTGATCTACATGATCAGCTCGCAAGTACTGATGAGGAAATAGAAGACAAGAAGCTCGTCTCTATTACTCTCAATAGCTTAGCGCCCTCGTATGGCATATTCGTCATGTCATTGACCATTGTTCTCAGGGCAGCCCCACTCTCGTTCGATGAGTTAGTTGGGGTTTTGTTGCAGGAAGAGGAGAGATGCTCAAATTTTGCCAAAGCCTCTCGTCAGGGTGAGCAAGCACTTGCCATGGGTGGAAAGGGTAAATTTCAGAAAAAGTTTGAGTCAAAACACAGCCATACAACTTAGCCCAAGGAGGGGAATGCAAGCAGTTCCAGCAAAAATCAGAAAAATGGCAAATGCAATTATTGCAAGAAGCCAAGGCATTACATCGCAGAGTGTCAGAAAAGGATTGCCAATGAAAAGAAGAGGCAAAGGGACAGCTCTAGCAGTAATTTTGTTGCCCCCACTGAAACTCGCGCTTCAAATGCACATGGTGAAGCTCATCTTGCCCAAGGTGATAGAGATTTTTGTGCTTGCTGCATTTAATGAGAAGATGGATGCCAGGGGGGATTTGAATGCTGAAAATCAATCAGGGGATGCTTCCCTTGTTGCAAGTGATACATGGTATATCGACAGTGGTGCTACTAAGCACATGACTCCTCGCCAGGAGTGGTTTGAGAGCATCACACGTGTTCATGGCAGACAGGTTACATGTGCCAATGATGCTTCTCAAGACATCATCGGAGTTGGGCACATTCCCATTCAACTTGATAATGGGAAGTTAAGTATATCCGAGATGTTTGGTATGTTCCAGATTTGAGGCAAAATCTGATCTCAGTTTCAAACATTGCCCATGATCAACATATGTTGGTCGAATTTCAGGATAACCAATGCAGGATCAAGGATCCAAAGAAAGGGTATGAACAAGCACATATGATAGAGGCTCATACAAGCTTGATACTCACCCTTATTATCAGAAGGTATTGGCTGTAGCAAACACTTCCCAGGCTGATTTATGGCAGGCCAGTCAGGTTTGGACATGTCCATCACAGGGCATTGTCCTACTTGTACAACAATAATATGACTCGGGGAATGCCAAAATTACAGCAACTAGCAAATAAAGTGTGTGAGGGGTGTGCACTTGGCAAATTGCATCACTTGCCATTCAGTAAACAAGGCAAGAATTGGGTCAAGGCAACCAGAGTGTTGCAGATAGTGCACAGTGATGTATGTGGCCCCATGACTATTCCCACGCATAGAGGAGCAAGGTACTTTGTGACCTTTATAGATGACTTCTTCAGGTTCACATGGCTTTTTCTCATGAAGAAAAAATCTGAGGTGTGCTATTGGCTTCAAGAGTTCAAAGCTATGGCTGAGAACCAAACCAATTCTAGAATTGGAACACTCAACTCAGATAGAGGGGGAGAGTACATGTCACATGCATTCCAGGGATTTTTGAAGCAACATGGGATTAAACATCACTTGATATGCCCTTACACACCACAACAGAATCCACTCCCTGAGAGGAAGAATCGTACTCTCATGGAAATGACGAGATGCAGCTGAAATTCAAGAGTCTCAAAGGCTTTATGGGGAGAAGCAATTGTGACAGCCACTTATATTCAGAACAGATGCCCTACCAAAGCTTTGGTTAATGTGACTCCATTTGAGGCTTTGTATGGCTTTAAGCCAAAGGTTAGTCATTTCAAAGTTTTTGGCTCAGTGGCATATGCTTTGGTTCCAGATGCACATCGGACAAAGCTTGATGACAAGAGTGTCAAATGCATTTTCGTGGGGTATAGCACTAAAAGCAGGGGATTTAGGCTTTATAATCCCGCTACCAGGAAGGTAATAATCAGCTGAGATGTTCTCTTTGCTGAGAATGAGTGCATGTAGCCCGCTAGTGCAGACTTGCCACCATACGATGACAACCCTTTGGACATCATCCAGTTTGAGGATGATGAGACGGAGTCTCTTGATGCTTCCCCTTCTAATTCTCATAGTTCAGATGGCTTGCCACATGTTGAGGATGGCTCTCCCTCAAATGTTTCAGATTTGCAGCCAATTAATGAGAATAGACCGCCTCATGTTTGGAGGCATTATCAACGTTGTGAGGCCACTAAAGATGTTGATGCAGCCCAAAGTGGTACAGCAGAGAAATCTATTCCACGTTGAGCAAGGTTGACCATTCAAGATGCTAAGGATCAGCCTACTTTGGGGAAAACCAGGGCCAGCACTCAGAAAAATCAGAAAAAGGTCAATTTTGCTTTGATGACCTCAGTGATGGAAGCTGAAAATGAGCCTCAGAGCTTCAAGGATGCTCAGCATAATCCGGCATGGCAGAAAGCTATGGAAGCTGAGATTAAATTCATTGAGAAGAATGTCGCATGGGACTTGGTTGATGCGCCCATTGGGAAAAATGTGGTTGGCACGAAATGGATTTATAAGGTGAAATACCATTCAGATGACACAGTTGTGAAATACAAAGCCCGTTTGGTTGCCAAGGGGTATGCACAAGAGGAGGGGATAGATTATGAGGAGACTTTTGCTCCAGTGGCCAAGATGACCACCATTCGTTCTATCATCTCTCTTGTTGCGTTTTATGGTTGGTCAGTGTACTAGATGGATGTCAAGACCGCTTTCCTCAATGGAGATCTTAAAGAGGAGGTCTATGTACATCAGCCCCAAGGTTTTGAGGTGAAGGGTCAAGAGCACAAGGTATGCAAGATCAGGAAGGCTCTATATGGGCTGAAGCAAGCACCTCATGCGTGGTATCAGAAGATACATCAGTTTTTGCTGTCCCAGGGCTTCGTAAACACTCATAAGAGCCAAATCTGTATGTTCTGCAGCAAAAATCAGAATTGGTCATGTTGGTACTATATGTGGATGACATCATACTCACTGGCAATGATTTGTAGCAAATTACAGCAGTGCAGTCCGCTTTATGTTACAACTTTGACATCACAGATTTGGGCCTATTGCATTATTGTCTTGGCATTGAGTTTTGGCAGACCCATGATGGGATTTCTATGTCACAGACAAAGTATTCGAAGGGGTTGTTGCAGAAATTTAAAATGGAGAACTGTAAGCCTGTGGCTACTCCATTGGAAAAGGGACTCAAGCTGAGTAAGCATGATGCTGCTGAAAAGTTTGATGGCACATTGTATAGGCAATTGGTTGGCAGTTTGATATATCTATGCTCCACACGGCCTGATATTGCCTACGCCATAGGGCTTTTGAGCCAGTTCATGCATTGTCCCACGATCACACATTAGAATGCAGCAAAGAGGGTTCTTAGATATGTCCATGGCACTCTCTCTCTTGGCTTGCATTATGCTTCAGATTGTGATCTAAAGCTGAGTGGTTTCACCGACTCAGATTGGTCAGGGGACATTGACGATAGACGGTCCACTACTCGGTCCACCACTCGCTATTGCTTCTCATTGGGTTCAGCCTGTATCTCATGGCTCAGTAAGAAGCAAGAGCGAGTCTCTCTTTCCTCTAGTGAAGCAGAGTACAAAAGCTGCAAATTCAGCCACAACGGAGTCAATGTGGTTAAGGAAGCTTTTGCATGACTTGCATCATGCACAGGATGGCGAAGCAAACTCTATCTTCTGTGATAGCCAGAGTTGCATTGCCATAGCCAACAATCATGTCTTTCATACTCGCATGAAACACATTGAAAATCGTTTTCATTATGTACGAGATTGTATTTTTGATGGCTTCATTGATCTCATCTATTGTCCATCTGAGGACAATGTGGCAGATATCTTCACCAAAGCCCTGCCAACAGATCTTCTCTTTGACATTGACATGGCTTGGGGATCAGAGACATTCTCACAATGTCAAGGGGGGTTGTGAAGTGATTCACAATGACATTGTTTTCATGTACTCCCATAGGTTGCATATCCATCTAGATGAATTTGTGCAACCATGGTACTGTAGGTACTGCAAGGTACACCTGAGATGTTTCCAGGGTACTTTCAGCCATATCTTTGAGGGGGGATTTATAAGAGATTACAAAGATATGGTGTTGTAGGCATAAAGTCACCCCTATGGTTGACCAATACTACTTGGGTACTATATATACCAAGTACTTGTATTGTTTCATTTGAACATTTCTATTGGAGCTTTCTTGTGTGTGCACTCTTGCTCACTTGTGTTCACAACCTATCTCCACTTTGTTCCTATAAGTCCCTCATTGGCTTTTGGACACCCTCAAGGAAAGCACGTAGTCTAAGCCTTTACTTGCCAGCACTAGACATGCGAACACAGAGTAATTTCTTGGCTGTAGCTTTGATTGCCATTGCTTGTGATGAGGAGCCTCTATGTCAGAAGGATGCTTTTGATAGCAAAGAATGGATGGATGCCATTAGAGCTGAACTTGAGTCCAGCCCATTCATGCAAATGGCACTTGGGAGTTGTGTGACTTGCCTGCAAGCAAGCGTGACAAAATGGGTTTATAAGGTCAAATAGAGAGTTGATGGCAGCGTTGACCGCTTTAAATCCCACATAGTTGCAAAAGGATATGCACAGCAACATGGGGGAGTGCCACATTTGATGCCACCCTTTATCAGCAGGCTGTGGGTTGCCTCATTTATTTATGTCACACTCGCCCTGATCTTCAGTATGCTATCTCCCAGTTGAACAGATTCATGCACAAGCCCAGCACACAGCATTGGCAAGCAGTGAAGCGGGGGTCTTTTGCTACTTGAAGGCCACAAAAAATTTAGGACTGTTCTATGTGCTGAGTCTCCACAGGTCTTGCATGCTTTCATGAACAACGACTGGGCAGGTTGTTATGACACATGAGTGTCCCACAGTGGCAACTATTTCATGCTTGGATCTTCATGCATCCCATGGTTCAGCAAGAAGCAATCTACAGTTGCTACTTCTAGTTGTGAAGCTGAGTACAGGGCAGCTTTCACAGCTATACAGTAGAGTGCGTCTGGCTTCGTAAGTTGCTCGTAGATCTTGACATCAACTAGCCAACTTCTACTACCATCTACACTAACAGCCAGAGTGCTTTGGCAGTTGCGCATAACCTAGTGTTTCATGCGCATACAAAGCTGAGGTTCATTATCGTTATGTTCGAGAGCAACTGTCAGTTGGAGACTTTACAGTTGTCATATGTTTCCACGGAGGACAACTTAGCAGATCTCTTCACGAAGGATCTGCCGTGACCCAAGTTTGAGGGTTTTCGGCTTGCCTTACACTTGGCTCCATTTATTAAGTGATGATGATGTCCTTGTACTATCATAGTTTGATATATGATATATCCATCTTGGACGAACATGTGCAACCATGATATAGATTCTAGGTATTCCTGAGACGTTTCCAGGATACTTCAGCCATACCAAGGGAGTGGGGTTTGTTGGCACTGATTGGCCCCAATTCTTGGTGCCCCTTTCAGTATTTCTTTAATTAAGTGAGAGGCCCTGAATTCCGGGCTACATATTGCATCTGGAGCATTCCACATCCCATTAGGCATCCACATACCTTGCATAGCCTCTACTCTTCACTACTCTCACCAATCCTAGCAATAGGTCCCCATCCCTAATCCAAGAAGTTTGCACAGAGCCTGGAACTATCACTAACTACACGCTTGGCCACACAGTTCCCCATAGCTGTCACTAGTGCCCAATTAATCACCTATCTGCTTAAAGCTGAAAAGGAAAGCATCCAAGAACTTTCTCCACTGTCCAAGACTGCCACAACCTATAGTCTCTCACCCTATTGGCAGCAGACATCCTGAAACATCAATCTGTTTCCCATAAGAGAACTTGCATCTAACACTATGGCAATCACAATTGTATCATCTCTCTCTGGGGTCCACGGATACTTTCCAATCTCAAGCATGGATACCCAACCCCTGTCTATTCAGCCCACGAGAGGCTGTACCAATCGTGTGCCCTCTGCCTAGCAGCCACTGCCTGTATATACACTATCTCTTGGGGAAACCATTGTTGGTGCAGAGAGGAGACACACGAGGAGAGAGCAAGCACAAAAAGCTCGAATGATTGATTGATTCAGAAGATGTGACTAAAGTCACATCATATACATGGATAAGGTTGTGCTTGCGAAGCACACCCTGCAGGTCACATGGAAGTGTGCCTGCCAAGCTCGGGGGAAAAAACCTCCACTAATTGGAGTAAAAAGTGCCCCGGGCCTACACCTAAGGTGTCACCCTACACTCCCAACACATAGGTGCTAACAAACCCCCCTGGAGTGAAGTGGTGACAGTGTACAAGGCAAATGTGATACTCAACGAGGCTCTGATACCATTTGTTGGTGCAGAGACGAGACAAACGAGGAGAGAGCAAGCACAAAAAGCTCGAATGATTGATTGATTCAGAAGATGTGACTAAAGTCACATCATATACATGGATAAGGTTGTGCTTGCTAAGCACACCCTGCTGGTCACATGGAAGTATGCCTGCCAAGCTCGGGGGAAAAAACCTCCACTAGTTGGAGTAAAAAGTGCCCCGGGCCTACACCTAAGGTGTCACCCTACACTCCCAAAACATAGGTGCTAACAACCATAGCATAATCACTATTGAAATCGTCCTCCATTAAGCATAGCAAATGAGCATCCATTTCAGCTTCAAAAGCCTTATGATTAGCCTAAGATTTGCTAGCAAACCATGCATGGTCTCACAATCCTCCTTTGACTATCTCAAATGCCCACTTAGCCATGCCCGCTTAGCCACTGGCATGCCCAAGCAATGGATGAAAGCATAATGATCAGCCTACCATCTCAAGGAACCTGCACTCGAATTGAAAGCATTCACAATGAACTATTCTGCCAACTAAATCCCTCTAAAACAGCTCACAGCATAGAACAAACACCTTAAGGCACGTGTGATCCCTTCAACAGCCCAGAGCTCAACCAAGCTCATTCATGAGCTAATGCATATCACTTGGAGAGCATTCTCTCCACGCAGCCACCCAGCTAGAAGTCCGTACAACCTTGGTACACTTGCTTGTGCACGCAGCCCAAGGCAATAGCAAGTAGCCCGTACAAGCTGTACGGCTGTTCAATGCACAGCCCATACAATATCCGTATAACTTATTATGTCATCTATTCACTATCCGTACATACACTTGAAGTAGTCCATGCAAGCACCGTACAAATGGCCGTACACATACATTGTAATAATCATGCATCTGTACACTGACGGAAGCCCGTACGTCGGCCATACAAAGCCCTTATGTGATCCGTATGTAGGCTGCACCAGCCCGTAAGCAGTCCGTACACACAGCCAACAAACTAGCTCTCGTGATAAGGCATGGGGAAATGCCACGTGGCATCCCCCCCTCATTTGCTCCCATTGCCCCCTCTAGTGGGGCAATTTTTAAAGGTGAACCAATGACCAACTTAAAGTTCTAAAGTCCTTTTCCCCCCCTCTTGGGGCCAAATCTCAAAATTCACCCCCAAGGCACAATTCCCTAGGGGAAACTTTGCACACCCACATCCTAGGGCGGGCCCTGCCCACTCAATTTTTTAGAACTTGCCCCACGCAAGTACAAACTCACGTCCTTGTGACAAATTGTCTCTACAATTTTGGATCTTAGTCAAACGATCTATCAGTGAGTCACCCATCAACATCTTGACCTTTTCAAGCTCTCTTTTCAAGAAAGAGACCTTGGCCTCATTCCTTGCCTGATACATATCCTTCAAGGTATCCCAAGCTTGTTTGGAAGTCTTAGAGGAGTGGATATGGGGTATGAGGAACCTCTTTACAGTCAACGCATTGAGTGACAAAACCTCGGCATCTTTGACATCCCATCTCTTGTGATCCTGTGCAGGGGTGATAGGTGCAACTGGTAGAATTGGCCTCACCTGAGCCTGCTATCTATAACAGGGATTACCTCCTTGCTAAGGTATATCACGAGCAATGGATGCATCTTCTAGGACGAGCATCTTCACCTGTAACAAAAACCCATAGCCTTTTTCGAAGTTCAGCTAAACCTGACCTTGCTTCTAGGGTGGTGGTGCTTAACTAGGTACTGCTGGCCACGCATGGTTTGTTTTCTCTTGTTGGTGCCATTCTAGGGATTGCATATATTAGCTCAAAAGGTTGATAAGGAATTTCCTATGGAGTGGACTAGATGGTTCGGTAAATATCAAAGCCAATATGAACCTTGCAAGGATTTTGTCATTCATGCATATAGTCCTATTCTCCTTCCACATGTGCTATCCTAAAAGCTTAGCCAGCTTTAGATGTACTCTCGGACGAGTCCCCCCATCCTCTCAGGAAGAGATTAATAGGCAACCTATCATGTGGAATGACTGTATACTTGATGATCATGCCAAACCATTTGGTACTTCTCGTTATATGCAGTAGTCTAGAAAGTGAGAAGTCCTGCTTCCTCTTTGGGTTCTCGGAAGGATTTCAAAAACCTTCCAGATGATTGTAGACTACAATTAGTAAGTCATCTCAAATGAAGTGCAGGAAGAATTCGGCGATTGATGCAGTCATACCCTTGGATTGGATTCATGTAGGTGGTGGGCCTCACTTTTGACCTACTTTGCTTGGGGCCTTTGCGAGATCATAGATCCACTTCAGTTCACAGGACTACGATTATCATATGGGGATGCCCTGGTCTTTGATGTTCATTCTGGAGCCAGGTTGTCTAGGTCTATGGATGGTATCTTGTGAAGGAGGTGTCCCCATAGAGTATTTGTAGTGGAATCCTAAGAGTGGGAATGTAGGGCACAGAGAGAAGAGCCTCCCCTTGTTTCATAAAATGGTCAGTAATGCCAAGAAGTATCACCTCAGCCTTAAAGACACGACCACGATCATTCTTGGGAATTTGGACCTGCACTCAAGCACAAACAACCGTTCATAGAACCACGAAGAGAGGCGCAGGCATGCTCACCACCCGACCATGATGCTCACGGGTCTAGGTTCCATAGAATCTGAGCATCCCCCTGAGCCACAAGCTGGGCTGCTGGCACGAACATCTACGTCCAACCAGTCCACAACCATCCTAAGGCATAGCACCCTAGATTTCCTAGTGTCAAGAGGGTCGAATCTTCAGCTTGCTGCTCTTCTCACCCTCCCTACCTCCTGCCACCTAGACGCCACCTAATTGCCATCTTTTGCCCTTGGCTCACATCCGTTTACTGCTCAACCAGTTCCTTGCTTTGCTGGTGATTCACCTCTCAGTTTTGGGACAGCCCACTGGCTGTGTGGACTGTCAGACTGTTCGCCAACTCTTTGGCTTCATGATTCTACTCACCAGCAGTTCGCTCAGCAAATCGAGATAGGGCAGCTATCAGCTGGTTCTACTAGCCGCCTGGCTGTTCTAGAGTTCAATTAGCTAGTTCAATTAGCTTGTGCGCTATTCACCTCCCTCTCCAATTGCAATTTCTGGCAGGTCTTTTAGTTTACAGCCTTCGATTTCTTTTTGGGTATTCCTCTTGCTGATTTTCTCATGGCTGATGCAAACAATCTCCCTCGTGCTGATCAACATATAGCCAATTCCAGCCAGCCTTCCCAGATGTCTGAAAGGGAGGTTGATATGGGTAACTATGATCTTTATGAAGATCTAGTTATCAAGGAGGCTTTCAACCAATTCCTAACAGGTTTGGATGAAAATCTTGAGCTCTTGCACTCAAATTATGAGCAATTGTTTCAGCAGATCACTGCCATGCAGACACAACTTCAAGCTGACTCATATGGATGTGATGGCTTCTGTTCTTGGACCGTACATCACTCGAGACTAGTTTTCAGGAGATCAAAAGGATCGCAAGAAGGAAGTAGTTGATACTTGGCTTCACAAATGGAAAGTACACTTCAACGTTCATCCCTATTCTCAAGACAAGAGAATCCACTTAGCAGTTGGCTACCTTCTTGCAAGAAAGGCTCTACTCTGGTGGAAGGAATTGAGCCCTCAGCCAACCACTTGGGCATGATATTGTGGCCACGTTCAAGGCTCTCAATATGACAAAGCAAAATCTGACTTTCAAAACGTACCTACAGAAATTCAGGGACCTACAGACTCGGGCTACAAAGATGGATCCTATTACCCTCTTGGGTTTTGTAGCTGGATTACCTAATTCATACAGGTTGCAGGTAAAGAGAATAATAAAATCTCCACCCTAAAGGAGGCCATTCACTTTGTGCGCATATATGAACATACCATAGTCTCCACCAAGAAGTCAGCTGCACACCTGAGACCCAGGGAAAGAACAAAAGGAAGTTCCTTAATTCAGCTTCTAGCACGAGAGAAGTGAAATCTTCGGATGTTTCCCCACTTTTTATGACTTGGGGCTCGGTGGCTTGGCTTTCTCTTACAGGACCTCAGGTTTTCTATGAGGGAGTTGACTCCTCTCGGGCCATTTCGGTTCGACGTCATCGGATTGAGTTCTGTTCGTTGGATGTGGTACCACACCGTCCTTTTACAGCTGTGCATGCCTCTGTGGATACTTCTTGGGAGATTCTAGTGAGCATAGCAGCCTGGCATATCTGGAGAGCCAGATGCACAGAGGCTATGGAGGGTACTCAGGTTCTCATCCCTCGCACACAACATTGGCTAGTATCTGGACAGACATCATTATGCAGGGGGACTCCCGTGCAGCCTCAGCTAGGAGGGCTTCTTTCTTCAGGGAATGGAAGGATTCTCCTTTCTTCTCTGAAACTACTACAGAGTTGAGATGGCACTTTCAGCCTCAGCCTTGGCTTTTTTCCACCTCACTCTGAGGGGTTTTTTTAATTTATCCTCATGATTTCATGATGTATTCCGCTTTAAGCTTGCTCTCGCGGGTTTTTGTTCTTACTTAATAGAAGTCTTTTTCATGGAAAAAAAAAAAAAATCTTCGGATGTTTCTTCTTAGAAAAAACAGAAACCGACTAAAGGTAGCAAGGAGCGCTTCCTTGAATCACTTTGACTTCGGAAGGAGGTGCGCTGTTTTATTTGTGAGGAGCATGGGCACACTTGACCTTTTTGCTCAAAGAAGCCAAGAACCTCACAAGGACCGCCACCAAAGCTCACACCTCCAAAGCCAAAGATAGTTGCTCATACTACTTTGAAAGAAATTTTTGTTTATGTCCTCACACGCCCTCATTCTTGTGATTGTTCTTTAATAATTCATTGTTTGGCCCTCTACCGAGCTTATGGTAAGATCAAAGAGACACAGATTCATATTCTCTTTTTTTTTTTCCTTCTTTCCAAGAAAGAGACTTCTATTAAGTAAGAGAAAAAACCCACGAGAGCAAGCTCAAAGCGGAATACATCATGAAATCATGAGGTTAAATAAACCCCCTCAAAGTGAGGTGGAAAACAACCAAGGCCGAGGCTGAAAGTGCCACCTCAACCCTGTAGGAGTTTCAGAGAAGAAAGGAGAATCCTTCCATTCCCTGAAGAAAGAAGCCCTCCTAGCTGAGGCTGCACGGGAGTCTCCCTGCATACTCATCCATACGGCCATCAAGGTATGTATGGTGTCTATCCAGATACTAGCCAATGTATGCGAGGGATGAACCTGAGTTCCCTCCAATGCCTCTGTGCATCTGGCTCTCCAGATATGCCAGGCTGCTATGCTCGCTAGAATCTCCCAAGATGTATCCACAGAGGCATGTACAGCTGCAAAAGGAAGGTGTGGTATTATATCCAAAGAAAAGGACTCAACCTGATGACCTCGAATCGAAATGGCCCGAGAGGAGTCAAGTCTCTCATAGAATACGTGAGGCCCTGTAAGAGAAAGCCAAGCCATTGAGCCCCGTGTCATAAAGAATGGGGAGTAGGAAAAGTGACTGAAAATTCTGCCTACCCCCATCCAAATCATCCTCGCCTGTCTGCAATCCCATAAGCAATGCTGAATAGTCTTCAAAGCAGAGAGGCAACGAGGGCAAGTAGGGTCGGCTCCGAACCTGCATCTCCAAAGGTTCACTCCAATCCCACCATGGATAGAAAGCCAAAAGGAAAGAGTGATCTTTCTATTCCTGTGGGATTTCCAGAGTCTCTTCCAGAAGCACCTCTGCAAATCCGCAGTGATATCAAATGTCTCCCAATGAGGAACTCTGGAAGGTCTCCAACCTCTACTACTGAGTGGGAATCTCCTGGCACTACTAACTGTGTAACGAAAGAAGGGGATGCTCTTCTCTTGATGCTCTGCGTCAATCCACTCCCACTCTCCAGGGTCCCATTGCAAATACCTAATGGGAACTCCCCTGTAGAGCCAAAGCCTCCAAGATCCGGGAGAGAAGCCGGGGGTCTGGGTCGAGGAACCACTCTGAATTTGATCCCTGCACCAAAAGACCTACAACCCTGATAGGCTGAAAAGCAGACTCAAGCAAGATGTCCTCTATGGACCTGAGCAATTTGCCACCATCATGCACACTAAAAACCAAAGCATCCTCATGTGCATCTTGAAAGTCCAAAACCTGAAGAGGAACACCGCCTCTCGTAAAAGTACCTGCCCAAGTGGAGCAAGTGAGTGGCATATCATCTGTGCCTACCCAATCCGCTGGAAGGGCTGCCTCAATTTGCAAGATCCTCCCTGCACTCCCTCTGAGATGTCCTCTCAACTGAGATTTTGTCTCCTCTAGAAGCCTGCAAAAAGCTTTCCATGACCCCAATGATGAGGCAGGTCCCCTCTCTAACCTGGACCACTGCATGTAGAGTGAGGCACCAAGTGGTCTGCCATGATCATCCAATATACTGTCATTCCACATGATCGGTTGCCTATCAATCTCTTCACGAGAGGAAGGAGGA
Source organism: Dipteris shenzhenensis (assembly GCF_047967505.1). Taxonomy (NCBI): domain Eukaryota; kingdom Viridiplantae; phylum Streptophyta; class Polypodiopsida; order Gleicheniales; family Dipteridaceae; genus Dipteris; species Dipteris shenzhenensis. The sequence goes on along the minus strand of NC_141616.1, from coordinate 49,380,690 downwards.
ATCCTCCGAAGAGTGCTCCTGAAACTGGCCCATGCTGAGAGGGGACAAAGGTGATCTGAGGTGTGTTGTGGTGAAAATCCACCTAATACTGCTCATCCAGTCTCCTCCTGAAGAAGGTGTGCACGTCTATATGCTGCTAATAAAAAAGGCCTTCCACGGCTCCTACCCTGGCATAAGTCCCCGCACCACCATCTTGCAGAGTAAAGATATGCACTATAAATCTGGATCAATAATATTAAGACCCCCTTCCTGTGTAGGGAGGATGAGGATCTCCCAAGCCACCCTGGCTAACGCATCTGTTGTGCCATCAAGCCCACTCCAAAGAAAATTTCTGATCGATCTCCTGAGTTGAGTGATGCAGTCCCTAGAACGGCACTAGCATGAACAAACAAACCAGGCTGTGCCCAAGAGGACCTGGTTGACCACCACAACTTTAGAGGCAAGATCCAGCTTGGCTGAGCTCCAAAAAAGGAGCTTCCTCCTGATGCTCTCTAACACGAGAGCAAACTGCTGCGTGGAAGAAATATCCAAGCCGACCTGCCAGCCCAAATACCTGACTGGCACACCCCTCTGAACCCAAGTGAATCCTATGTCAAGCCCCCAAACTGGAGTGTCCTCATCACTGATCCAAAAGCCATTGGATTTATGTCAATTTATCTGCGCCCCCGCTGCCAAGCAAAATAAATCCAATGCTGTCCAGAAAGAAGTGAGCCTCTGTGGTGTGGCATCCAAGTAAACTGATGTGTCATCTGCCAACTCACTGTCAAGTAGTTCCTCTTCCCTTCTGATGGGAAGTCTCAGCCCAAGATGTTAGCTTGAGATCTAACATAGATACTCATAGCTTCAGCCACGAACAAAAAAAGAAAAGGAGCAAGGGGGCATCCCTAACGGACTGATCTGGAAATTTGAAGTCTCTCACCCCTTACCCCACCAATAAGTACCTTGCTATGGGCTGATCTGTACAAAGAGGAAACAAGTGACTGAATATAATGTCGAAGCATTTCTTCCAGAACTTGGTTGACTCTTTCAGTATGGCCATCTGATTTTGGGTGGTAGGCTGAACTGAACAGTAGAGTTGTACCCAAAGATTCGAACAGTGAAATCCAAAAGTGACTGGTAAACTTAGGATCTCTATCGGATATGATATTCTTGGGCAATCCATGGTGTCAGAAGATGTGTTGTATGAAGAGTTTGGCTATGTCCGGAGCCTGTGCACTGCTTTTGCAAGCAACAAAGTCTGCCATTTTGGACAATCGATCAACAATTACCATAATCTGAGTGTTACCTCTGGAGGATCAAGGTAGTGTTGTAATGAAATCCATGGAAATACTTTCCCACCTTTCAGTTGGAACTGGAAGAGGCTGAAGAAGTCCTGCTGGAAGTCGTCGGCTTGCTTTCATTTGTTGACAAGATAAGCAAGATGTAACCATTTTGATGACGTCGCTTTTCATCTGAGGCCAGTAGTATGTTGCACTGAGTAACCTATAAGTCTTGTTGATGCCTAGATGGGCAGCATAAGGAACTACATGATGCTCTTTTAACAAAAGACGTCGAACATCCTTGTCATGTGGTACACAGACGCGATCTTGATAATACAGAAGGTCGTCCGTATAAGAATAGGATGAGAAAATCTTCTGTTTGGAAGTCGAAGGTTGATCTTTTGAAAGAACTTGTATTGCTGTGCCGAAGTCTTTATCATTGAAATACTTCCCTTTGAATGAATTCGAAACATCCACAGATAATGTAGAGATTACCATAGCTGATGCTAGAGTTAACCTGCTGAGAGCATCTGCAACTACATTGCGTAGCCCTGGAATGTACTCAATGGTCATGTGAAAGTTGGCCAGAAACTCAACCCAGCGTGCTTGTCGAGCGTTCATGACTGGCTGAGTAAAGGTATACTTTAAAGAGTGATGGTCTGTCTTGACCACCGAGTCGGCTCCCATGAGATAATGTTTCCAAGAGCGATAAGCATGTACAACGGCAAGAAACTTCTTATCATAAACCGGGTATTGGGTTAGGATATCGGAATGTTTATGGCTGTCAAAAGCAATAACTCTGCCTTCTTGCATCAAGACTGCTCCTGTAGCGATGTCGGAAGCGTCGGTCATGACCTCAAATGGAAGGTTTGCGTTAGCAATAGCCATAACTGGTGTGGTAGTGAGTGCTTGCTTGAGTTTTTTGAAACTATACTCTGTTTCGGGAAGCCATTGAAAAATTGATGTGCTTTTCAATAATTCGGACATAGGAGCTTCGATTTCGGAAAACTGATAGACCTTTGTATGGTAGAAGTTTGCCAATCCGAGAAAAGAGCGGACATCATGAACATTCTTAGGAGTAGGCCAGTTTCGGATTACCTCGACCTTCTTGGGATCCACAGAGATGCCTTATAGATTTAATCTGCCAATTTGTTGCGTAGAAAAGGCCTGCAGATCTCTGTCCGGAGGTCCATGTTGCTGTCCTTGCAAATCCACATGGATGTGTGAACCAGAAATAGGTGCCGGGTAGACTTTCGAGGCAGATAGCGGCGTTGGCAGAGGCTGGGTGCAGAAAAGGCAGATTTCCTGCGTTGATTTCAGAGAAAAAGTGCCTGTGGGGTGCAAGGAGCAGATCTCAGCCTGGCTGGACAGGATTGGAAGGCAACAACAAGGCGCTTTTCACAGGCTGTCTGCATCGCGATAGAGGGGCTGAACCGCTGCTGAGCAAAGGCAGGTATGGTGGCGAAAAAGGGGGGGGGCAGGCTGCGTATGGCGAAACAGGCTGCTGGCTACCAAGGGCTGATTCGCAGCAGCATGGGCAGGGAATCTGGCGCTGCAGGACTGGCAGGAACCCAGGGCAGCAAACCGGTAGGTGGGGGCTGCATATGGCGTGGAAACATGGCGGATCTTGCGTGACGAAAATCCGTACAGGCAAGGGAGGCGAGCCTGCATGACAGAAATTCGTACGGGCGTCAAACGTGAATCGTCATTTCTTGTTTGTGGCTGCTTAGGTTGGGTGGTTGCCAAAAATTAAAGTATGGGTTTAATTAACCCGTGGGTAGTCTAGGGTAAGACCTAAGGTATGGGGCTGGGTTTTCCTTTTTAGCCCCTCTAGGTACCCTTTTATATAAGGTGCTTGGTGCCAAAAGGTGTGCCTATTCGAAGGGGTGTGACCCTTGGAATAGGTGTACCTTTTCATGAAGGGGTGTGACCCTGTTTTTAAAAGGGGTGTCCCCACATGAAGAGGTGTGTCCTTTTTTCCACGATGGGGTGTGTCCCTTGGGTGAGGAGTCAAAACTCTTCATCAAAAGGTGTGTCCGATGGTGGAAAAGGTGCGTCCCTTGGTTTTGGGACAGCCCAAGCACATGAAAAGACACGATTTTTGTCATGTCCATTCACATCAACTCGTGATGTGAGGGAGATGAAGAGGCTATTGATGACTTTAGGCAGGGTTGGCGCTAAAAATTTTTACGCTCATTCTCTCCATCTCTTCCATGCACAATGTGCACGGAGATCCTTCTAGCGGAAAGAAATGTATCAGATAGGCGCTAGAAGGTGGGGGGCATTTCCTACAGGCAGGAGCGAAATTTGCTCTGATACCACTGTAAGAAATCCTAGATTTACTATATTTAGAAATGTGCTAAGGAACAAAAAGGAGACTGAAATAGCAGAGAACAAGGAATATTTGTATTGCTTGAGTGTCTGTAGTGTCTGTAGTGTATCATCCATACAATTGGGCCTCTCTTATATAGAGAGTGAAGAGTCACACATGAAAAGGTGTGTACTCCAAAGTGTATGTGCATGAACAGGTGTGTACCCCTTGTGAAGGGTGTGACCCTTGATGAGAGGGTACATTACAATAGGAGTATCTCTTCAATAGAATGTCTCTTGTGAAGGGAAGTGCCTCGTAGGAAGTGTCCCGTCGAAAGGGCATACCCTTCCACAAGTGTCCATTCATCAAACCATCCATAAGTCTAGGTATAGAGAAAGGAATACGTCACAGATCGTGACATATTGCAGCTTAATGACACTTCAGAAGCATGCTATGGTTGATGCATTGCCTCCTTTGGAGTCACCTCCTCCTCATGCATGTGAGGGTTGCATCCTTGGCAAGATGCATAGATTTTCTTTTAAGAAGGATGGTGCAGTAAGAGCTACTCAAAAATTACAGCTCATACACACTGATGTCTATGGTCCCATGAGGACACTAGCTTTTGGTGGTTATCTCTATTATGTTACATTCATAGATGACTTCACCAATTACACTTGGGTCTATGGTCTTAAGGCAAAATCAAAAGTATTTATGCATTTCAAACACTTTGTGGCTATGGTTGAGAATGAGACAAGACTCAAGGTTCAGACACTTCGCACAGACAGAGGGGGGGAGTATATGTCTCATGAGTTTGAGGCATTTTTGAAGGAGAAAGGCATCACGCATCAGCTTACAATGAGACTTACACCTCAGCAAAATGGCAAAGCTGAGCGCAAGAATCGCACTCTTATGGAGATGGAAAGATGCATGCTTACTAGTAAGAAGTTGCTTCATAAGTTTTGGCTCAAAGGCCTCATGTGTGCAAATTATGTTTTGAATTGGGCTCCTACAAAGGCTTTGAAGACAATCACTCGCTATGAGGCATGGCATGGGAGAAAGCCTTTAGTGGATCACTTTAGAGTTTTTGGTTGTGTTGCATATGCTCACGTGCCTGTGGAGTTTCGACATAAGTTGTCAGATAAGGCACTTAAATGCATTTTTGTTGGGTATAGTGCACAAAGCAAAGGCTATCGTCTCTACAATCCTACTTCATGCAAGATTTTTGTGAGTAGAGATGTTATATTTTCAGAGAATTCAGCACATACACATGCTGAATTTACTATTCCAGCTTCTTTAGATGATGTTTTTGAGGGGACGCTTCCTATAGCATTTGGTTCCCCAGCTGAGGCTCATGCTGAAAATCAGAATTTACAGCAACCTCCTCTTGATCCACATGCCAAAACACTTCCGAATTGGTGTGGATGAAGTTGTTAGGCAAGAGATTCAAGAGATACACGCAGCCAAAACACTTTTGAATTGGTTGCTATAGACTCTCAGGGAGAGTAGGCTTGCCTGGCACAAGGATAATGTGCATTGGATGCATGCTATGTACAATGAATTGTAGTCCATTGGTGAGTTGGGGGTTCAGCCAAACTAGGGGTGTATTCTTCAAAGAAAAACCAACTGGCCTGTTGGAGCCAGGAGCAGCTTAAGACGAGGAGCTGGCCCGCGTGGGCTAGAGGTAAGCCCATGTTGGCTTGGCCTACAAAGCAAGTACAACAGATATGCTAACAAGTACGACAAGGGGAGTACGGGCTGTACGGCAAGGGGAGTACGGGCTAACAGATATGACGAGGATACGATGAGCAAGTAGTATGAGTAGGTATAGAGATGTACGATGAGCAGGTACGGGGAGGTACGGAGATCAGGAACGAAGGTACGGAGAGCAAGAATGGAGGTATGGAGAGCAGGTACGGAGATGTACAACGAACAGGATAGGACTAAGATTACATAGATTACTTGGATAGGACTGAGAGGTTGAGAGAATGTTAGTAAAGTGGGGCCAACAACAAGGGGTTGGCGAGCAGGTGGGAGCAAAGCAACCGGTGGAGGGAGCTAGAAGAAGACGCAACAGCATGCGGAGGAGGGACTGGCAGAAGGAAGAAGAGCAGGTGCGCGGTAGTGGGGTTTGGGGAGAGGCAGTAGAAGGGTGATGGAGAATAGCAAGAAGGGAGAAAGAAAGAGAGAAAGAAAGTTTATTAAAGCCTTCGGAAGACCGATGGGTCTATGAGACTATGAGAAACCTGAGATAAACAAGCTAAAAGGGTGGAGCTACTAAACGAGCATCAACACCCATACTAAATGCTGAATGATACATAGTCAAAATAGCACTAGTGATAGTCCAGTATCACAGCTACAGCCCCCCCCCCTTCCCTCAAGGATGGTGGGGGAGTGGTAACATGAAACCAAAGATAGCATGTTGTTGACAGTCTGTGGATGCGGCTATGTGCAATCTCCTACCTGTGGCTCTACGCCAGACAAGGGCTATGGTGACCCCTGTCAGTCGCACTTCATCCCTAAACATGGAGGGAATGTCCCCGACTGTAATCTATGCATCCGTCCTCTATCGGATGTGGTGCGTCGCTGGCTCTGAATCACCCCCATGTCGGAGCCCCACGAGGCGAGAGCCTATGTGGTCTGGCTGGAAAAACTCAGCGATCATACTCTGAGAAGAGTCTACCAATGTGTTCCGTCCCTATCTCTGTGATCGAAGTAGGCGCTCTCTGCGTCTGACAGTCTCATGAATGTAGGCGGCGAAGCATCTCTAATTTGGAAAAGAAAGAAAACAGGATAGCAGCCCAGAGCTTTCTCTAAAGAGACAAAAGTATATTGGGCTTTTGAAAATGAAATGCTCCTCCAATTCGATCTCCTATAGATCACACAAGGTGCATATACTCCTGTAGAGGAGCCAGCAGGGAGTTAGGACAGAGTTCATTGCTTAACGTCGCAGAGACTATGGACTAGTATGTTTCGGAGTTTGTTCTTCAAGGTTCCCATTCGTGATGTGTTCACTAGAGGATACAGGTCCTGGTGTGTTCCATAGATCACTATACCCCACTGGGAGCTCCGCGCAGACTGGCATGGGTCAGGTCAGGGCCGACCATGCTAGCTCGGGGCTACATCAAGCCCCCTCCACCACTCTTGGAAGTCTCGCATAGGGCTATCTTTGGAGCATTCTCTTCCTCACTTTTGACCAGCCCCTTGGCTGCGGACATACCTAGATAATATAGTTGCTATTGCCTATCTTCTGTGTCTTTCTCTCTCTCTCTCTCTCTTTTCACGCTTCCGCATGTGCACCACTCTCACATTTGGGTGACCATGCAAGGGTTCTCCCGGGCAGCTTTTTCCAAGAGGGCTGTTTTCCTTAGGGAATGGAGTGGCTCCCCCTTCTTCTCGGAGACCACAGCATGGTTGAGGTGGCACTTTCAGCCTCAGACTTGGATTTTTCCTGTTCGCTCTGAGGAGCTTTTATTGGCCTATTTAGGGTGTTTATTTTCATGCATTGCATGATGTATTTCTGCCTTGAGCTTGCTCTTGTGGATTTTGTTCATATTAAATAGAAGTTCTTCTCATGGATTTTTTTTTTTGAAAACCATAAAGTCTATCATGCATCCCCACCACCATCATCAACCACCCAAGGATGGATGTAGACCATAGGATAAACATATGCTTTCATACATATAAGTTCACCAAGAAAGGAAGAAACGAAAAAGAGCTAGAGTTTACTAGCAAAAGCACCAGCATGACAATTGTGGACAAAAGTCTACATTATGACCATGAAGGAGAGAAGTAAATGCAGCTCATTGCTAAAAAAACAGCTATTCAGCAAGATCAGCAGGAGAAAACACAACTCAGGTACCATTGGGATCCTGGATAGTTGCAGCAAACTTGTTCACACAGGTATCTATTAGCTAACCCAAAATCCCACTGCATCCTGGACAGTGAGTAAACTTCATATCTGTTTTGAATGCACAGCTGTCACCATTAAATAAAGAAAACCAAAGTGCAGTCACTTTGCATATTCAATCAACAAGAACTTCCAAGATTGATGACCCACAAACAAAACGTAAAACTCAATTAAACATATCCATACAACCGTGAATCCTTTCAGATGAAACAGTCTCCATTTTTTTCCTGTGTTGCTAGAAGATGATATTCAGACCTAATGCAGTTCTATGAATATTGAGCTGTAGACAACTATAGAAATATATATTTTACTTAATAAACTCATACAAACAGTAGAGAAAATAATTATGCACTAAGAAGCAACATCATTGAAGCAAAAAGATGATCCTTAATAACATAATTCATCATGGTACATTTACAAATTACAATCTAAAGATAAGTCTACAACTTACAGAGGCACAGAGGGAACAAGCCCTTTCCACTACATCTATTGCTGCTTCAAGTTCACGCTTATAGGCTGCCCCACCAAAAGGCATAGAAGACATAGTTAGCCTGCATTAAAACAAGTGTGTGGACATTAACCTTTGTCATCATACCTGCCTATTGCTTTTGAACAAAATCACATCAAATTCTGGGTATTGCTCAAACCAGAAAACATAGTCAATCTCTATTTCCTAAAACAATGAGCATCCTTGCAATCAACTCTAAATCTGTGAATTGACAATATAGACGGAGAACCTCGATGATAAAAAATATGAGTGAAACAACATGACATGAGAAGTAAGTAAACAGAAAGATGAAAGAGTTAAGCTTTGTTTCATCCCATAGTTCTCCAATCCAGAAACAATCCCAGGCTCTGAGCCATTGCAACACCAAGACTGCAGATAGATGAATTCAAATGATACGATACACAGGATCAAAGACTTATAACTAGTTAAGCTGAATATAGGTGAACTTGAGTAGTGGAGAAATAAGGATTTTTTCCACACATAAAGCTGCACGAGAATCCAAAAGTTGGCTTGGTTTATGTAAATAGATACTAGTTTGAAGGCCATACATAAGCTAGACTGGACTATACTTGTACTATTTTCATGATTGGACAACAAGAAATTGCATACATATTCATGGGTGTTTATTTTTTGTGAGCTTTTTCATTTTTTTGCGAGCTTTTCTTGGGTTGAGCTCGGGGGACTTGATATTTTTGGTCATTTTTTAGAACATTATATAACACAACTCTTGGGTAACTTCACATGATATAAGTCACATATGTTGAGCAACACTTATAACATAACCCTTGATTCATGATCACTTGAGAAAGAAGGTTAGTTGGCACGGTTCTAGGACATGGATTTAGAGGAGTGTGAGAGCTCAATAAAATAAGGTAAGGGTTTCAAATGATAGATTCTACTGTGGTTGCATATTCAGTGTATTCTAAAAATGCATTAATCGTTGAATTACTGTAGTGAATGGAAGCATTTGACTGATTGGAAGTATGCACATCTTCAAAGCAATGCAATGATTGGAAGGATGCATTTTTTATTTGAAGGTTATCATTTCAAAATCACATTATTGAAAAAAAGCCTTCAAATCATTGATTTTCAAACCAATGCAATGACTAATTAGAAGCATGCCTTCAAAGCATCTTCTTGTTTTGGAAATGGGGGTACTTGTTGGTTCCCTTTGGTCATGCATAAAAAGCATTGCGTATTTGAAGGCAAGCATTCCAAACTTGCATTCCACACAAGCACTACAACCAAGACATGCACACTAATAATCCTAATATTGAAGACCTTTCATGTCTCTTTAATCACCAGTGTTGATGATAGTATATGTAATCCTCAAACCATGTCAAAAGAAAATCATGAAGATACTATTTTGGTCTCTTAAGACCGATGAAAGCCTTTATGCCAACAAGGTGTCCTAGCCCCATCTAGCTCTTTGGGATCTCTAAATCATTTGACAAGACAATTACAAAGATACTCTTTCAAGTCTCTATGGACACAAAGCTAACCTTTATGTCAATAACGCCTCCTAGTTCTAGTTAAAAACTGCCAATTGTAAGTGTTCCATAGAAAAGTCAAACCAAAACTTTTTAATTATATAGAATTTTGGCACTCTGACACAAGAAATGGCTTTATTCATATCACACTGATCGTTTTGACTACAAACATGGTCAAAATAAGACTGGCTGTCCAAGCTCCTCAAGCACTTGAGGGGATGCGCTAGTGCAGTCCCTGGCCGTACTTGGGGAGCTTGGCCAGCCAGTCTTATTTTAGCCATAACTTGGTCAATATGACTCCAAACATGGTCATGTTTGTAGTCAAAATGATCTCATTTTTTACAATGTAAGGACATTGATCAAACTCTATTTATGAAAAGGAAAATTCAGGTTAGATTTGAGCTTGCACCAAAAAGGACGGACTCTTTGGATGGGAGGATGTACAATAAGATGTGGTCTGTAACAATACTTGGTTGAGCAGTTAGCCTTATGCTTATGCTCGGTTCATCTCTCTTCGTATCTGATCCATACTCCTATGGAGAACAGCTATCTTGATTTACACGTGTCACATGTACCATTTCTCTTACACTGGTTAAGGTTTGCTCATAGTCTGTCTCTAAATCCTGTGCAATTAAACTTTTTTCATACTTGTCAAGGTGCCACCTTCATTGATTTTGACTCTACCCATTGTCTGCAAGTAAATCCTCTAATATCCATGTCTTATTGTGATTCCAAGCACGTCTTTTTCACATATTGCATTTCTCCAGATTTTCATTCATTCATTTTCCCCCCTAGAAAAAGTACCATATATTTAGAAGTTTGAAAACAGTACATGAATTTAGCAGTCTGTGTTATTCCCACATAGTTCACAAGGTGTAAATGATATCATGCCAGTCGGTATTACAAAAGACTGGCATTACAAAAGGTGGCCACAGGTCGAATCTACTGCCCCTCCATCACAAGGCTGCAGTGTGTGATACAGATATTCTAGGTTGTGATGCTGCCAATAGTCTCCCAAATGCTATCCTCCAATGAGCTCTAGATGCCAACAAGCTGGTGGACAGGAGTCCTCATTATCATGGCTGCAATGTGTGATACAGATATTCTAGGTTGTGGTGCTGCCAATAATCTCCCAAATGCTGTCCTCCAATGAGCTCCTGGTGGACAGGACTCCTCAAAATCATGGCTGATGATTTGCTCTGCATCTATCAGATAGGCTAGAGAGATTATCCCCAGCCTCCGTCTATCGTGGCTCATGATCTGCTCTCCATCTATCAAATAGGCCCGAGAGATCATTTCTATGGAGAAAAGATGCCTCCCCCCTGTCAACCATGCCAACGGACACCAAGTGAAGACCCAACGGATTCTCCGCAACCTCGCAACAATCCTAAGAGAGCACATATATCTATATATATCTAGATGAATCAAGGAACATGCCCAAACTTATCCTCTAAAATAACAACACAGTGTGCAGTTTCAATCTCATGACACTGACTCATAAGATTGAAAACCATAAACTCCAGCAAGCCAAATCCTCTAGGCTGATGAGCAGCACCACAGGTTGTGTACTATCGTCTCTAGGTCTCTAGACGCACAACTGTTACAGGTCCCATCCCTCCTCGTCTCCTCTACGCACAGACCAATGGGTGGGCCATCGTAGCCACCATCTAGAAGAGTATGAGATCTTCCTTAGATGGAGACTAGTCCAAGTGTCGAAGCCGTCCCATTCATCCTCTATAGAAATGTGTACACCAACATGAAGCAATGTACAAGGCCATGGCCAAAAGGACCTGGTTTACCACTATGACTCTTCCTACTAAAGAAAACTGGGCAAAGCACTCCTATAAAGGAGCTTACGGTGCGCATTCTCAAGCACCGAAGCTATAAGCCACACAAAATAACCAATCCCACCTAACACCTTGGATATATATTTTCCTCCCCCTAGAGAAAAGAAACTCTATTAATGCTAGAAAAAAACCATACAAAGCCGCTTTAAGCAAAAATCTGGCTGCAGAAAGAAAACCAGCCTGTTTCTGGAGAGCCCAGCTCACTACCTATTTCTGGAGAACCCAGCTCACTGCCTAGGGATTCATAGGGGCTAATAGCGATGGGGGGGGTCTATACATCCAGAAATACTTCACCCGGTAAAGTGTAGAAAATGCATGCAGGCCAAGCCTTGCAGAAATGCTCCCCACCTTTCAATGGTCGCTCTCGATTTGGAGTCATACGCTCCCTGATGGCATGGAGCGTAAATATAATGTCTTGCCAATGGCAACGAGGGTGGCTTCTAGAGAGGCATGCTAGCCTCCCATCACCAAGCTGCAACAGGCCAAGAGATGTTCTAGACGGTGATGCTGGCTATCGTCTCCTAAACACTATCCTCCGCAGCAGACGCCACTAGGAGGAGGGGACCCATTCGTATGTCTCTATCCTAAGAATCTACTGCCTATGAATCTTGTAATCGGGGGAAGAAAGATCAAGGAAAAAGACGTGGGGCCCCCGCCATCAACCATGCAACCATCCCCCAAGTAAAATCCTTTGCATCCTTTGCATACTAGATCAATACTAGATCCTCTACGCTGCTGGGCATCCCCAAAGACTGCAGAATCATCTCCATATTCATGTTTGCACAACAATGGTAACTTCCACCCACCTACATCTGTTCCAACTAGGGCCCAAGGAGCAAGCCTCGATGGGCTATCATCCAAAAAAAATAGGATATCTTCCGTGGCCTGAGACAAGACCACAAACAAGATCAGAAACGTGAAATGACCTCATGGGGAATCTGCTGCTCATCCCAGCGTCTCTCTCACCAAGGGGTCTAGGGAGCCAACTCCAACTATAGCCGGCAACCAATTCGAGTGGTAGGTCCTTGGCAGAGCTCCAAAATCTCGATTCTGAGCAAGCCCCCCTCGTCCTACCAGAGCTGCTGCTAGCGACCTACCTACTGCACCCCCTCCCCTCCCCCCACTCCTCAACGGTCTCGCTCCCATTGCCTTGAGCCCTAGTGGGGGCTGCTTTCCTTCGAGTCCATAAACGGGGCTGTGTGCGGCAACGTTGCTTTGCCAAAAGAGGGCGCATCTATTGCGTCCCCCCGCCAACCTTTCCCGATGCAATCCTCCTCCTTTTTCTCGTCCGCTCCCCTCGGTGGCCCAACCCGTGTTGCAGAGACAACCACAGTTTGCCAAGGCGTTACCCATCGTACAGGTAGGGCGTCATTTTGTTGCAGCTCTATGCGGGGGCACCGATAGGCGAACGACCCCCCTTCATTCCTCGTTTGGTGCTCTCCCAACAGGTTAGCATCCCTCTACCGCATTCGGACTTCGACTAAGAAGGAGAAGGTGGCTCATTGGGCGTCAAGGCGATCGACACAACGAGCCCCCGGCACCTCAGGAGGGCATCCGGTGTACAACCAACCACCTGAGGGGCTAGTTCTTCTTCGTGGCAGGTCAAAGCCAGATCACATAGACCCCCACGGGACGAGACCTCGACATGACCGTGACCCGAAGCCTGTGACCCAACAGCTCAAACAGAGGGTTGACACACAGATCATACTTGGGGACATCCCCTCCTTGTTTAGGATCGAAGCCCGACCAACGGGGGTCACAGTGGCCTTGGTTAGACGCAGAGCTACAACCAGGAGACGTACCAGGACTGTACCCTTGAGGGGCCGACAACGCTCTATTGCTGACCTCATGCCTCCACTGCCTCATCCATCCTTATGTCCTACAGCTGATGATGATGATGATGATTATGATGATGTTGATGATGATGATGATGATGTTGAGGTTGATATATAGTCGACTATCGACATGACTATTTTGTAAGACTTAGTACTGCCATTTTGCATTTTTTGCATTCTGCATTGGTGTGGATGCTCGTTTAGTAGCTCCACTACCACAGCTCATTGTATCAGGTTTTTCACAGTCTCATAGACCCATCGGTCTTCCGAAGACTTTAATAACCCCCCCCCCCCCTCTCTCTCTCTCTCTCTCTCTCTCTCTCTCTCTCTGTATCGACGTCTAATGATCCCGTGAGGGTCCTGCCTTGTGGTCCGACATTAAAAAATTCTTCTCCTCAATGTGTTTAGTCTCAACCTGGCCAACATTTCTGCCACTCATTGCGAGCATACTTGTTGGTTGCTGGAGTGACTCTTGTTGTTGGGTGTGTTGAGTTCGATCCCTGTATTGACGTTTGATGATCCCGTGAGGGTCCTTCCTTGTGACCTGACGTTAAAAAATTCTTCTTCTTCTTCATCTCTCTCTCCATTTTTGTTCAATTCCATTGCATCTCACATGGTATCAGAGCCAACGGTTGGCTAAGAAGACTTCTACTGTGGAGAGGGCTTGGAACCAGCAAGCTACAAAGGATTGTGAGCAGAATTTTGAAGCTATGCGAAGAGGAGAATATACGAGCTGTTCTCGGAGTATAGAAAAGGATGTCTACTTTGACAAGAGAACTGGGCTCGGCTCTAGGACAGAGTCAATGCAAGGGTGCGTTCTTTCATTTTTTTTAACTGTGCTCCCCTAAGGCATAATGGTTTTTTTGGATGCCTCTCCTCAGACGCTCATTTCTTTCACTCTCCTCAAACGCTCATTTCTTTCAGCGCATCTTGGATTTGTTTTGTATTGCAGCTGGTGCACACATTAATTGGAACAAATCCAATGGTTTTTGAAGCACTCCTCTCCACTCCTTAGGCTAAGTGGTAATAAGACACGTGACACACATACGGGTTGTTTTATGCTCCACTTTCAATAAAGCAAGCATAGAATTTGCCTCATTGGAGAGAGAGAAGATTTTGCTATGCAAACATGACTGGACTGAGGTGTTGCTTCAACAATATTCTACTTCTCTTCCATTATGGGAAAACTTGCAAAAAGGTTGGATATATGCGCATTTTCATGCAGAAGAGGAGTTTTAACTGCAGCATCTAGCCTTAGTTTTGCCAGCCCTGTAGGCAGCACTGTGCTGCAGGTGTTGTTGCCTTCAGGTGTGGTGCTCTGTTGAAAGTTACAGGTTGCTGTTCCATCTGACACGCTTTTCCAGTTTAATACAGTTCATCTATTTGGTGACAGATTGGAGAAAATTGTATGAACCTTCACTTCTATAGATCCACTGCGTTACAAGCATTAGGTTTCTGTCGTATTTCTCACATGGTACCAAAATGTTCAAACTCCTTTTTTATCTCCATCACCTATGAAGGATGTAGCCCCTTTGCTTGATGGAAGGAGACTCCAGTTTCAATTAAGTCATAATTTAGAAGGTTCCTTTTCCTCGACCCAAAAAAAAAACCCTACAGACGTGCAGTTTGATGCAAAATCTACTTCAGTTCTCAGTTCCAGAGTTTGTCTCTCTTGCTATTGCTTATACCCAACTTTGATGAAGGGGACAATTGGATAGTGCCAACTATCAACTTTGGAAGGTGAAGATTCTCGGAGCCACACAGTTGCAAGAAAGATGTGGAAAATCACCACGAGACAAAGCCCCGAGTCATAGCCGTTAGGAAGTGCTACATATGCAGACAACTTTGAGGGGGGCTGGGAAAACAAGGAAGCCTAAGACCTTTCTTTTATCCCTGTGATGATGGAAAGCTTGGCGATCGCGCATATCCAGCTTGCAAAGACATCCTTTGAAACATGGACCATCCTGACTTGAAGCAGTTGCTCAACTGCTAGAATGAGCCGTATACATAACAGGATCAGGCGGATCACTCCAAGTTGAGGCAAGATAGGTTTCGTCACATTAGCTACACCAATGTTTCACACAGATAGGACACCGGTCTGTTGGGTGGGTGGACTTCCATAAGTGGCATGCACTTCATATAGGCGGCTAGCTTGCATGGAGGGAAACAACGAAAGGATGCATTTCCAAAAAAGGTTCATAGGCACTCCGACATTTGTGAGACAATGACGTCAATGTCAAGTTCGGATCAATATATTCTAACCCTCATTGGTGATTTCGGTAGCATGATTTAAGGTTATGTCCAAACAATTCTCTAGCCTGTAGAAATTCAGAGAATGGAGGATGAACGCCTTCAGGACAGACAAAATCATATACCCAACTACACAGCACATCTCTGGTGTGTCTCTAAGGCTCTTCCAAGAGAGCAGATAGAACAACTCATATGTGGCCTAAAATCCGGCCACTGAGAGGGGGTGTTAGATATTGTCGATGCCCATACCTGTGAGCCTCCATATGAGGACATTAGGGCTGGAATAGCTGAGAACAATAGGCTTGTAGATCAATAACAATGATTTGAGAAGGTTGCCCACGACCAACCTTCGGCTGAGTAGTTCTGCCCATTGGTGAGCTCATCAGGCCCTTCATGGGGACTTTTGGATGCCCCATTAAGGGATGTGTAGTCCATATGGGACGACTCTTTAGGCTCATTCGAGCATTGGGAAAGCTGGAGAGAGATAGAGAGATGACTGAGAGGGAGACTCGAGAGGAAAGGCAGAGAGGAGAAGACTAAAAGAGCAGGGGGCGATAATAAAATTTGCGGGCTCGTTGAGACTTTGTGATCGCTTCTGCCCACCCTTACAGGACTTGTTATTTACCTCTGCTGGTTCTCTCACTGCCACTTTTCAACCCCCCGTCCTCTTCCTTCCTATTGTTTCCCCCTCTCTGCACCTTTTCCTCAGTTCAGGGGCTTTTCTAATGCTTACACAATCTCTTTCGGCAAGGTAGCGAGTTGTAGCGCATTATCACACCTGGAAGTGAAATAACCATTGGATTGAACGCATCGAAGTAGACAGATCGAGTTGTGATTAAGCAGCGAAGAAGCCATTGCCCAACCTCGACATTCAAAGGTCAAGAAATGCATTCAAAGGCCATTCAAGTGCCATCGCTATACACCAGATATACCCCCTATGCTTCTCATATCGCGTTAGTTTTAAACACTAGCCTTCCAGGACCTGCTCTCCTCTCCTATCCATGGCAGTTCTTAACTTTACAGAACCTTAAATTGCAACCAATGTTTCTTTTAGGCCTGCCCCAAGGGGGGTGACCATTTTGTCTTGTGATAAAGCTAAAATTCTAAGGTTCCGGGTTCTTGGCCTGCCATAGGTAGGTCTAAGTGAAGGCTATTCAAGAAGAAGCCAGAATCACCTTTTCTATTTTCAAAAAATCTCCATTTCTTATCGATCCACTTGCTATTTTTTCCTCTAGAAATCCTCCACATTTTTAGCCCCTCTCCCTCTCTCTCTCTCTCTCTTCTTTTTCTTCTTCTTCTTCATCCCTTGAAATCCTCCACTTTTTTCTCCCGCCTTCTCTCTCTCTCTCTTCTTCTTCTTCTCTCTCTCTGATGATGCCTAGGTGTTAAAAAAAATGCATCGGTGTGCTTCTAACATATGTGCTTGTCTCTTATGGGTATGATGCAAAGACTTTGCACATGCCTTGAACATACTTGCTCAATTTAAGTCCTATTCAAAGTATCATTTCCATTAGATATCACTTTCATGGTTTGGAATGCATATTTCCTTATTTTTTACCATGCATGATGCCTGGGTGTTAAAAAATATGGATATGTGTGCTTCAGATGGGTATGATACTTTCCACAAGCCTTAAATATACTTAGTTTAACTCTTGTGCAAAGTATCATACCCATCAGGTATCGTTTGTATGGTTTGGAATTCATATTTCCTTGTTTTTTACCTTGCACAATGCCTAGTTTAAAAAAATATGCATTGGAGTGCTTGGGCCTTTTTGGTCCCACCTTGTAAAACACCCACTAGAGTATCTACCTTTATGGCATATGAGAGCTCCCAAGTTTGGGTTGTCATTTTGGAACTTTTCCACTCTTTTTGGACCATTGTTTACAATTTCAGGGTTTTCCACTCTTTTTGGACCACCTCATATCATTTTGAGGAGGAGATGAGGAGGAGATGAGGAGGAGACTCGACCACTGTATGGGGGCTTCTATCAAAGAGGAAGCCACCTATTCCCCTCATTGATCCGAATGTGTGGCACACTTATGCATGCTCTCTATATGATGTTCTAATGCGAGCACCTTCGGACATGTCCTCTATGCCCAGGCCCGCTAAATGTCACATAGAATGTACGAGCCGCACTTTGTCGGCTACACAACCAGAAAGCACAGAATCATGAGAGCCTATGGATTGAGCATTTTGCACATGGGCACGAGGTCTTAGCCCCGGTTCTAGCATAGATGTTCAACCATGTTGTATGCCACAACTTCTCACCTACTTGGAGCACTACAACTATTGTACCGATACACAAAGCAAGAGACCCCATGGATACTGGGTATTAGCACACCCTCATGATTGGCCACACACTGGCCAAGATTTATGGATCAATACTAGAGAAGGAGATCAGTAGTCATACAGAGGCTCGAGGGTAGCGCGCACTAGGACAGGCGAAATTTCGAAGGCAGCATTCCACTCTAGATCACATCTTCACTTTGAGGGCTATCATTGAGGAGGCAAAGTCCAAACACCAGAAATTCTATGCTTGCTGTGTACGCTTTCGAAAGGCCTTCGATACCATCCCGTGATCTCGCATGATAAGGAGACTACAGGAGATACAGATTCCAGAGACTTGATTTGGGGTGTGATGAGTCTTTATGAGTCCGCAAGAGGGAGAGCCCATGCTCCAGGTGGTTTATTGGATTTTGTTGAGAGCACGATAGGGGTGGAGCAGGGCTATCTCCTCTCACCGACCCTTTTTGGACTTTACATTGATGAGATCACATCTTTCATAAAGTGCATAGGGAGCGAGGGATCACTATTGGATATAGATACAGCTATACGCCGATGACATAGTCGTAATATCATTGTTAGTGGAGGGGTTGCAGAGACACTTGGAGGCCCTAAAGGTTTTCTACAAAGAGAGAGATCTGACAATCAACCTTGGGAAGACCAAGGTTATGATCTTCAACGCCTGATGCGTAGTGCTTCACTGACCTAGGTTCACTTACCGAGGTGAGCCAGTGGAGACAGTGCAGTCCTACACATACTTGGGAGTAGTATTCCACAAGAGTCATCTTCACGATGACTCAGGCTATCACGGCACGACTTACACGGGCTGAGCAACAAGAGAGACAATGTTTCCAGGCACATTTTAAGGATCCACCAATGAAGAGTTGGCTCTTCGTCTGCCGACTGCCATGTACACAACAGCCTTCTGGAAGGGTGATCATCCGAGGACAGAGTGGAAGAGATTTGAGCAGCTACTACAGGTGACTATGGGATCTAGGATGATTTGGAGCAAGCCCTCAGTCCCACATGAGATAGTAAGGGTAGATCTTGCCATGACACCTCTACAAGTTGATGTCATCTTTCCATTCATTCACAGGTTTTGGGACTTACCTCACTGTAGAGTGTTGAGGCTGGCCCTAGAGTCATCCAAATGACTAGTACAGAGTGGGGCAGACACATGGCATTTACGTATATCCGCATGGTTTGCTAGGCATAGTATCTAGATAGGCAAAGATGCCTCTTGAGTCGATCCCACAAGATGAGATCAAACGTGTCATACGGTTAGATCTCCTCCAACTCCATACATCTCGAACTGGGGGTGTCCCCCACCAAGATCCAATTCTATCAGACCACTTCGTGAGAGTATCAGAGGAGGGATTCATCATCAAACCCCAGTATCTCAAGGACAGAGGACTCTCACATGCACAGAGGATTACCATTAGACAAATGTGGGTTTCATCCCATCATCTGAGGATTGAGGTAGGGAGAACCGCAGGTATATCTAGAGAGCAGGTGGGTCTGCATGTTATGCACATTAGGGATGGTTGAGATAGAGGAGCATTTTCTTTGTGCCTACCCAGCCTACTACAAGATTCGAGGATGCTACCAATGTCTCTACATGGAGGGGAGCTGTTTCGGTTCACTCTCATGACTGATCAACTTCCATGACCATGACTGCATTGGGCTCTATCTGATGGAGATGCACTGACATAGGGAGACACTAGTACTACAAATCAGAGAGCAACAAGGAGACAACTAGGCCAAGGATATAGAGGCTGATCGAGCACAGCGACACGTCACAAACTTCTATACATTTGAGTTAGCTCTAAGACACAGCGAAGTAGAGGAGGAGGAGCTATTTGATATGAGGGTAGCCTGGATTAGTAGAGAGAGCCGACACAATGCCACCAAGAGAGGGACGCATAGACTGCACGCGAGGTAGAGAGCACCTAGAGCACATTCTATTGAGGTCCAACCTATCACAGCTTTCCTCAAGGAAGACCGATAGAGACAAGGGAACACTCTGGACATAGCTCAGCGGGTTCAGAGATCAAGGAGACCACGTCTCCCACCACAGCATGAGACAACCCAATAGATGCAGATTTGACATATCTTCACAGCTCACTCGAGAGCGCCACCATTATGTCGAGCTTTGGTTTCTGATACGCAACTCTCATATTGCTTCAGTTTGTATTTGATTTTTTATGTTACTTGGGATTTTGAGCTCAGTAGATCAGCATAGATTAGCAATCAGCAAGGGCCCTAGTGCGCCCTTTGCTCAAGCCCATTGAGGCTTCTATGAGTCTCCTTTTTTATGCACTTTGTCTCATAGGCCCGTGGGGCGTCCCACGGTCATTAATACATATTTCTTGCTTTATTTCTTTGTGTGTATGTGTGTGTGTGTGTGCGCGTGCGCGCACGCACCTCTCCAGCCCCTCTCTTCTTTTCTTCCCCTGTTCCTTCTCTTTCTGAGAGCTCTCCTTCTCCTACCCTTCACTATGTTCGCAAGAAGAAAAGAGGCTCTCTGTCTTCGTTGATTTTTTAGGGTGTGAAGGCAACCAAGTTTGATTCTTCAGCCTTCCCCTCTTCCTCGCTTTAGTAAGATCTGCTTTGTCAACTATGTGATGATTCAATGCTTTTGCCCTCCACTACTGGACTTTCTCTACGCTGAGCTCTCCCCCCTGAACCCTTGCTTCAAAGCATTCGCCAGGAACAATAGCCTCGTGTTTGTTTATATTTTATGGGGAGAATCATGACAGTGTCCAATTTACAAGCCTGGTCTTCGGCTACAGTGGGTGCTGGCAAGATTACATCTTATGTCTTCTTGGGAAATGGATTTTATTTTGCACGTTGTGCTTCTATGGACACTGTTTTCCACCCACTTACTTTGGGTGGAGTGCATGGGACAAGTCATTTTGTGGATACTTTGTTTGACCCAGCCCAATCACTCCTTAGCTTTTGTCCTGTTTGGATTACTCTCAAAGATTTGTCGGTTCCTCTTATTCAGCATGTGCCCTCTCTGGCAGCTCTACTAGGCCGTGTTCTTTTCATTCCCAAGCAAGATTTTCTAGTCACACGCATAGATATATGGGTGTGTGTTCTTTGGGATATGGGGTAGCTAATTACTTCATGCTTGGAAGTGGATTTTGGACTGCCTCACCCCCTCCGGAGCAACTTCGTTTTGCCTCCTTTCCTAATGCTTGTTATAAATATCGACAATTGGGCCATTTTGCTAGAGTATGCCCTTCTCAATGCTCTTCAACTTCAACTCAGAAGCCTTTTGATCCTCCCATTCCAGTTCCTTCTATTCCTATCTTTTCTTCTACCATACAGCAAGTCAGGCATTTTGCTAAACCCTCTAAGGTTTGGAGAAGAGTTCAGGTAGACACGGCGGTTAAAGATTCCAATCCTTTTGCTATTTTGGTAGTTCCGGATCCTATTACTACAGTGCCAGATTCTCCTGTTCCTTGTGATCCTACTGTTGTTTCTATTTACAAGAGTGAAGTTGTAATGTTGGATGCTTTCTCTCTGATGGAAAGTTTTGTTGTTAGCAAAGATATCATGGAATCCTCTCCTCTTCAGCAACTTCCTGCAATAGAGGAAACTTTGGAATGTTATTTAGCTCAGGATGTAAATGTTCAGGATGCAGATGTTCCCTTCTCTTTGGAGTTTCAACCTCCTTTGATTGAGAACTCTGCTACAATACAACCATCTTTACAGGGCCTTTCATCTTCAGCTGCAGATGTTTCCTTTTCTTTGGAGTCTTCTCATCCTTGGTTGACACGGTTTTTGATCCTGTGGTTCAAAAGTTCCGGTTGCCAGCTTATATTAAGAAGAACCACAAGGGCAAAAAGCAACTTTGTTTTATTGATGGTGATGTCACTCCGTTACATGGTTTTTTGCAAGCTAATAATCTCACTTTAGAGGATATTTTACTTGATCCTCCTCCAAGTGACTTGTAATCATTTTTTTATATTTCTGGTAGACTTCTGAGGTTTCTCTCACAAGCATACTTGTATTCTTTTAACTTTTGTGCTTCATGGTGGGGTTTTTTCCTCTTTCGGAGGTTTCCTACATAAATATATGATTTCACTAAAAAAAGTGTGTGTGTGTGTGTGTGTGTGTGTGTGTGTTGGGGTGTGTGTGTGTGTGTGGGGTGTGTGTGTGTGTGTGTGTGTGTGTGTGTGTGTGTGTAGTGAGAGGAGCGTTGGAGGAGACCTGCTTGCAACCAACACCCTGTGTGCCCTTTGTTTAAGGCTTCCTACACCCTTTCCTGGTTCCTGCGCCAGCCCACGTGCTCCCACACTGCAACTGCTCGTCCATACACTCCCATTTTTCCCCGTCTGTACAATTTTTTGTCAGAATCCGTATAGTCGTCAGAATCCGTACAGTCGTCAGAATCCGTATAGTTGTCAGATTTCGTATAGTCATCAGAATCAGTATAGTTGTCAGATTTCGTAGAGTCGTCAGAATCCATACAATTGTCAGATTCCGTATAGTTTGTCAGAATCCATATAGTCGTCAGAATTCGTACTATCCGTACTGTTCTTGCTGTCAGGCCGTCCGTACAATTTTTGCTGCTGCTGTTGCAAAGCCTTTCTGCTTCCATTTTTTCCTTTTCCTTGACTCAAACGGCAGATTTTTCCTATGAGAACTTTTCACAAAGACAAGTTGGTTTCCAACAAGAAACAAAAACAGGTTATGGATTTAGATGATTCCCTTCATGACACTGCTGAGGCTCAGCTTGTTTATGAGGTTATGCATGAAGGGTTTGAAGACACCCGCAAGGGTTGGAAAGATTCACTTCCCACCACTGGCATTATGGTGGAAGTGGATGATATATTTGATCCAATTAAGGAGTATGCAAAACATGCCATTATAATTTTCTTCCCAGGACGGATGCCTGCTGCAGCAGAAGTTGGGAATTGGTTGACTTGAACCCTGGGTGGTTCTTATGTCAAAAAAGTTCATTATGTAGCAAGGGGCTTTTTTGAGATCATCATGGCTAATGAGGAGCACCATCAAGTTTTGCCGAAGCACTCTCCTCTCTTCTATGGCCAGCAAATGGTCCATGTCTTGCCCTGGTCTCCCACTTGAGATTATCAGGCATTGATTCGGCATCGTTGCCCTATTTGGGTGGAAGTTGTTGATTTTCCTCAATGCTCGTCTTCTCTTCTACCTAAAATTGCAGCTTCCCTCGATAAGGTGGTATGTCCACCACGACCCAATGGAAATTCGAATCGCTTCTGCATTTTGTGGGACACAAACCATCCTACTCCAGCTTCATATTCAGTTACCTGTGAATAATGTTTCCATGGGGAGTGCCTTTTACAAGCTCAAGTGGGGGCTGTTTGTAGGTGCTTGCTTTGAATGCAAGCAATTTGGGCACATGGCTTCACAATGCCCTTCTCCATCTCCACGGATGCTAGTGCAAGTTGAAATGGTTCAGCCTTTGAATAAGAATGCAAATGCCTCTAACAAATTTTCTCTGTTCAAGACAAAGGCAAAGCCCCGGTTGTCTCAAATGGTAATGCTTCTCTTCTTGTGGCTTTGTCCTCTCCACCTCAGGGGAAGGAAAAAATTTTGATTGACGGATGGCAAACTCCTCACAAAGTGATCTCCCCCAGGCGACCTTTGCCTTTTTAGACTTGGAGTGGTGCATCCTCTCATGGGAAAACACCTGCTGAAAACTCTGGTGTTGGCTCGACCTGGGCTGCTCGCACTGCAAATCGGACCTTATTTCATGAAGAGGAAGTTGCTGCACTTTTGTCCTCTCCTCAAGCTGATGCTTCATCCCAGGGCAAAGGCTCGGACATTGAGGTGGAAATGCAAACATAGATAGCCCGTTAGTTGTTGTACATACCTGTCCCATAACTGTAAATATGCTTGATCATCTGAAGTGTGTTACTCTCAATGTATAAGGAATGTGTGATGGTTGCAAATGGAAACTGGTCTGGATGTATATCAACCAATTGCAGCCTGATATAGTCGCTTTGCAAGAGGATATCTTCTATGATGGAGAGCACTCCTTTTCTGGTGTGGCTTTTTTGGTAAAGCACGACCTTCAACCTGTTGTGGCCCTCAATGATTGCCATGGTAGATGGATTATTATTCACTGCCTTGTTCAAGGGGAAATTTTTGAATTTGCATTAGTTTATGCCCCCCAATCTTCTCGTGATACAGCTTTAATCTGGGCTTCCATGCATAGCTATCCATGGCAACAACATGCTTTCATTTGTGGTGACTTTAATAATGCCGCTCAATCAGGTGACAACACCTCAGGCCACACTCATATGTTGGCTTCTGAAAGACAGGCATGGTCTGATTTTTTGTTTCAGTTGCACTTGGTTGATCACTAGAAGGAATTATAGCCCATGCTTTCGGGCTATACCTTTCAGCATAATGCTCGATCTTCTTATCAAGCATGCTTGGACAGATGGTATCAGGTTGATCCACAACATTGTGATGCCTTTACTTGTCAAATTTGGGTTGATCATGCTTTCACACATTTGAATCATGCTCCTTTTTGGTTGAGGCTTTCCTTACATGAATTTCCCACTGATAGATTGCCTTGCCAAAGGCTTTTGTTGATTAATAATAGTTATCTGGAGCATGCTGACTTTAAAGCCTTGGTCTCTAATGCTATTCAACTTCTCTCTCGTCAGATACACATTGGTTTGGATAATGCCTGGTAGGCTTTTGTTGCTCAGATGCAGGCAGTTATTCGAGGTTATGGCAAATCCTATATGCAAGCCACAAGGGAGACTGTAGCACATGCCAAATTTACTTGTCAGAGTTTGACTGAGCTTGCTTATCTTCGCCCTTTGTCTTCATAGGAAAGCATGCTCTTATGTCAAGCTCAATTCTCTCTTCAATCCAATGATCGCACAAAGCTTGCTAAATGGGAAACTCGATCCAGACAACGGGCTTTTTTGGATAAAGGCTGCTCTTCCAAGCAATTTTTTAAGAGCTTACACTACAAAAGACAGGCTGCCAATATCTGTCGGATCTGGATGCCTGATGGTTCTTGGTCAACATCTCATTCATAGCTTGCTGATTTATGTGTGCAGCACTTCTCCACTCATTTTGGGAACATGGATAATCTTTCTCCTCAGGTCGTGTTTGCATGTCAGCTTCTCTTATAGCATGTTCATCCAATTCTGTCTGATGCTCAGGCTTTGGAACTTGAACATCCCTTCACTCAAAGGGAATTGTCTGATGCACTAAGATCCTGTGGCAGATGGAAATCTCCAGGATGGGATGGTTTCACTGTTGAATTCTTTCTTGCTTTCTGGGATCTTCTTAAATTCACCTTGCTGCAAATGGTAAATGTAGCATGGCAAAATTAGCAAATGCCTATATCATGGAAAAAGGGTATTCTCAAACTGATTCCAAAAAAGCAGCTATGTGATTTACTTGGTGATTGGAGGCCAATCACGCTCATGCCAGTCATTTACAAGATCATTGCCAAAATGGTGGTTGATCGTATTAAAGGTTATTTGCATGATGGGTTGCATCCCTCCCAATATGGCTTTGTTCCATGTTGTCATATCACAGATAACATTGCCAATGCTTATATTGGGATTGAATTGCGAAATACACACATCAGGATGTTCTACTCTTGCAGGTAGATATTGCAAAAGCCTTTGACACAGTTCAATGGGATTTCATCTTGCAAACTATGCAAGCTTTGGGGTTTGGACCAAAAATGCAACAGGCTATTTACTAGCTTTACAGAGATAGCAATGCGGCTTGCATTCTTTTTGGGGATATCTCTGATGAGTGGACTCTTCGTTGTTCGGTCTGCTAGGGATGCCCTCTCAGTGCTTTACTGTATGCCATTGCTACTCATCCTATGCTGCAATATATTGATCATCTTGTGGCTACAGGATCACTTCATGGCTTGGAATTGGATGCGAATCGTAGCATGGTTGCTCAAGCTTATGCTGATGATTCCTTCTTTACCCCGAAGAATACGCCCCATGATCTTGGTGCCTTGATGCAGGCCCTCTTTGTTTATGGTTTGGTAGCTCGTCTTCGTGTTAATTTTCAGAAGTCTAAGCTGCTCCCTTTGCATTCCAAAGACTGGCATAGTCTCTTGTGGCTTGGGGATATGATTCCACCCACTCAGTTTGTTCGTCATCTTGGTTACCCTTTGGGGTGGGAACTCACTTGCCGACAACAAACTGATTGGGTTTTGGCTCAGCTTTGAAAAAAGCTTGAGTATTGGAAACTGGCAACCTGGTCTTTGCATGTTCATCTTCAAATGGTGCAGTCCATCCTTGTGGCATATATTCAATTTTACTTGCCATTGATCATGTTCACTAAGGCAGATCTTACATCTTTCATGTCTATCTTTATGGAAATCTTCTAGTGATCCAAACAGGGCTGAAAAAGTCTCAGGTTGCTTTCGATGCATCACATTTGTTCTCCCAAGATGCATGGTGGATTGAACATCACAGATATTCACGTGCATATCCTTGCCCACAGG
This sequence comes from Dipteris shenzhenensis, assembly GCF_047967505.1. Taxonomy (NCBI): domain Eukaryota; kingdom Viridiplantae; phylum Streptophyta; class Polypodiopsida; order Gleicheniales; family Dipteridaceae; genus Dipteris; species Dipteris shenzhenensis. The sequence goes on along the minus strand of NC_141616.1, from coordinate 49,354,508 downwards.
GGGAAAATGTTGCTGCAATTTCTGCAAAAGGTGATCAGGCCTTGGGCTCTTATGATTACATCTCTGGTCACTCATATCAGTATTTTTGCATTTGGTCATTGGCATCTCGATCAATGGGATTTCCTTTTTGGCTGCACTGATGGCACTTTGCCTGGCTGCCCTTTTGTCTCCCGCTTGCTTCTTGACTGGAAGCATGTTCTTTCTCATCTAGAATCGAATGGTCGACAGTCTTTGCTTGGGAATTCTTTGAGAGCTAAAAGCATTCACTGGTCGAAAGCCTTTCAGCCTCCCTTGGCTTTACAGGAACATTGAAGTTCCTACTTTGTCTTGTTTAAAGGCATCACCTCAGTTGCTAATGTTATTGATGATGCTGGTACTACGCTCCCTTTTTCTCTGGTAGCCACCAGATATGGATTGGGCTCTCATTATCGTCCTTTGTGGCAATAAATTACTTCTATGCTTTTCCCTTTTGTTCCGATTCCTCCTTTGGAACTCCAGGACTGGTTGGAAGATTGGACTTTGACTTCTCCAGTGTCCTCTTCTTGTCCTTTGAGGCTATCTCAGATTACTGTGCCTGCATTGTATAAAATCCTTTTGCCTCAACCTTGGGTTTCAGAGAGAGGTGATTTTGTTTGGCGAATGCATCGCCCAACCAAGTGGTGGAGGAAAAGATTACAGCAACTTTGGGCCTATAAAGTATCGCTTTAGCAACAGGTTTTCTTTTGGCAAGTTCTTTTGGGAGTGTTTCCATCTGGATAGATATTGGCTCATCGACACATTGCTCCTGCATTTTGCCACACCACAGATGCTCTGCTTCGACAGCGCCTGCGAGCAAGATGCCTCACTTGTTTTGGCATTGTCCAAGCTCTCGTGAGTTTTTTGATCTACTTTGACAGCGCCTGCGAGTGAGATTCCCATCTGTTCCATTTGGGAAGTTCTTTTGGCTATTTGGGTTTCATCCATCCAGACCGGAGTTTCATCTTTTCTTCATTTGGGTTTGCTACTGGTTGGGCACTATGGACTTTATGGACATATAGGAATTGTAAAGTCTTTGGTGATCCTACTTTCTCTCTATTTGGCTTTTTCAGGCGTTCTCTGCAGTAATCTTTCTTTGATTGCTTGCAGACCCGCTACATAGATCATGAGGTCTTTTTGGCATATACTGAAATTTTCAGTTGATATAATTGTAGCACTTTGTTTTGAAGTTGCTACTCATGTAATATAATCAATCAAAGTTTTCACCCAAAAAAAGTGTGTGTGTGTGTGTAGAAATAATAAATACAGAAAGCTATTATCTCCCTTTAGGATCGTGGGGTGCATTGTTGGCATTATGTCATGCGATGTCAATTTGAGATTAGGTCAAAGAGAGTTTAGCCCTAGCAAGGGAACACATCCAACATCTTGCCATCTATGGAACGGGATTCTTTTACTTCAACTTAGCTCCTTGGATACTGCTCAAGCCCTAGATGAGCAAAGTCCACTTTTCCTTGTATCTCATTTGGTTCTCTTCATCCCTTTGTATCGCAATTTCACAATGGACACCACGATGCATCATGTACGATAGTATTCCATTAGGCTGAAATTCCCACATGTCACTAAGGTGTAGTGTACATATCTATATTGTCTCCTATCAGTGCCTGTTTTAGAAAAGTACTCAAAAAACTGATAACAACAATCTCAATACTCTTAAAAGTTCCAAAGGTATAGTTGATTGTAGATGACTTGGATACCCTAGTGAGGAAGTACTTCAAGAGACCCTAGTGGAAGGTGTCTTTAGATAGTGGTAGAGGTTTCAGGTCTACCAAGGTAGTGCCTATGTCACAGACAAATGGGACACCTAGTTAGAGCTAACTCATGCTTCGGAATTCATTCCTTTTCTCACTCCCAAGGCCCCACTAACCATCAGTAAGAGGGTAGGGGAGACAACACTGACCCCCCTCCCAGTCGAGAGCCAAGAGAGATGTCACCTCATCAAGTAGTGTGACCCCTTCTGAGGGCATTTGGACTACATTGGAGGGCAAGAAGTCAGCAAGCAAACAACAAAGATCTAGAGGAGATGGGCCAAGCAAAGTAAGTGATGATGGGACCTCCGACAAAGGGTCTCTCCTTGAAGATGAAAACTAAAGATGCCTTATCCCAAGCATTTGATTCCTCTAGAAAAGAAGGAGTTCTCTATCTCCACCAAAAGTGGTGCCTTGAGACACAAGATAATAACCACGGCATAGGTTTAGGCATCTTCAAATCTCGTGCTAGAGATTTGTCCCTCGTGTCCTACCCTCATAGTCATTGCTCTCGCCATTTGTCCAACCTCCACTTTTCTTCTTCACCTTCCCAGTTGCTCCCCACTTAGAGACTTCCATTTCTTCTCCTCTCCCTCCCCGTCAGCAAACCAACAACGTCTCCAGCATCTCATCCCCCTTTGTCACCTTCACCTCCTCCTCTGCCAGCTGTGGTCACCCCACTCCTTGTGCCATGAAGAGTCCTGCTAATCAAAGCCAAGAATAACCATTAGCGATAAGATTTTTCTTACCTCACAATGGCTATACTAGTGTGTATCCAAGTTTGATTTACTCAAGCTTTTTTTGCCAACATATAACCCACCTACTTCATGAGCACACTATGCAAGCTTAGGTTCCTTCCCCTACCTCCATACCTAGATGTCCTTTCTTTTTTCAAAGCAATAACTTCTATTAAGTATAAAACTTCAAGAGCGAACTCATGGAAGGAGGACATCATGCAAGGCATTAGAAAAATCACCCTTATAGGGAAAAACGAAGCTCATCTAAGAGAGCTAGAAAAAATCCAGGGTTGAGGATGAAAGTGCCACCTCAACCTTGCAAAGGACTTCGAGAAGAACAAGCTCATCTAAGAGAGCTAGAAAAAATCAAGGGTTGAGGTTGAAAGTGCCACCTTAAGGGTTGAGGTTGAAAGTGCCACCTCAACCTTGCAAAGGATTCCAAGAAGAACAAGAGACACGACTCAGTGAGGGAAACAATCCTCTTGCTAGAAGTTTCTTGGGAAGATGACCCCAGCATGCTCCCCTAAATGGCCATCAAGGTGTATATAGTATCTATCCAAATGCTGGCCAATGTGTGTGTAGGATGGACCTAGAAGCCATCCAAGGCCTTTGTGCATCTAGATCTCCAAATATGCCACATTGATATGCTTATCTCCCAAGAAGTAATGTGCAGGTCTGTTAGGACAATCGAGAACATTTTGTAGAGAGAGTGTGACTCAACCAAATTTCATCGAAGCGAGAGACACCAAAAATAGTCATGTCCCTCATAAAACACTTGAGGACTTGGAGAGAGCCAAGCCAGTTCATGAAAAAGGGAGAAGGAATAACGGTGCTCAATAAACTAACAATCTCCTTCCAAATGATCCTTGCCTGTTCATAGACCCATAAGAACTATTGAATACACTCTTCAGTAGAAAGGCAATGAATACAAGTAAAGTATACCTTGAGCATGGGTTCATTGGAATCCCTCCATGGATAAAAACCAAAGGAAAAAAGTTATTTTTGTATTCCTGAGGGATTTTTAGGGTCTCTTCCAAAAGGATTTTTACAAAACATCTAAAATAAAAAATTTCTCCCAATGTGCTCAAGATGAAAATGCCTTAATTTATGCTTAAGTATGAACATGTTACAATTGTTCCATTAGTTCGCACTTGCTCACTTTGTTTGGGAAGAATAAAAGTATTATTCACTCTCCCTATTTTACAAAACCCTTATAATATTTCATTCACAAATAACTCTTACCCTATACCATGGTGTAATTTATACACATGGTATTTACAATGATCCATTCTCCTCATCCTCTCAATCCCTTACAAAATATTAGAAAATGAAAGTAAAGTGATAGCTACCAGGCTACTGCTTGATCCTCACACTCTTATTAAGTATACATAAAAGCCATAACAATACCAAATAAAAGATATGTATTTTTTGTGTCCTGATAGCATTCATGTTGTCCATGACTAAGTTAAATCCTTATTTTCTATATTTCAATTTGTATCCCTTCAGAAAAGGTCCTTGAAGTAGCTATTTCCTTGGGCTTAAGTTTTCAAGCATCTTCAACACGCCTTAACATAGTTGGACTACCAATCAAATGCACACTTTCATTGAATGCCTTAGTGATTCCTTTTCAACTCGTAGTGGAAATAGGCACGTACTATACTTCTTTCACAACATGTCATGTGTTTTCTATTAGTGAATAAAGTATGTCTTCCTTAAAGTCCTTCATCAATTGAATTTATCCATTCTAAAATAAAGGCTTTTTCAATTAAGTTTCTCCTTCCATGAAGTTAGATGTTTGGATTAATTTGTTGATATTTAAGGGTCTTTAGAACTAAGAATAGGTAGATGTAGTAATGGAATACGGATGCACTTTTTCACAAAAATGAGAGGAGAGAAGTGAAGTTACATGGAATAATTGGATTACAAAAAGGAAGTTTCAGCCCCCTTATGAGGTAGGCGATAGCAGAGAAATTGTTCTATAATTGAAGCTATCTGACGGTATGAATCGTTCTTCCTTCCAAAATACTTGATTGTTCTCCTGACATCTTGTACTATCTCTTTTAAGATGGTTTGTTACCTCCAATGTTTAAAAACCATTTCTCTTTCATTCAAGACCCATCTCTCGAGGCATAACCATTATTTCCCAATTAATATATGAAAGAACAAGTCATTAGGAAATCATCCTACATGAACCTTTTCCACAACCTAAACTTACCTTTTCATAAAATTTTGTCTTCTTACGCCATAAAAGCAAGTTGAATGATGTTAAGTGGCCTACCTTGAAATAAAAAGAACAAAAAAAAGGAGGAGATCGCATGCCCATATCCAATCACAAAGAACTTGCCTACCTTGAAATATAAAGAAGAAAACAAGATTAATTTCATTCATGTGGCCTACCCGAGATGGTGCACGGAAAAGGGGGTGAATTGCAAGCTCTCTTACGTGCCTCTCCAATCTTGAGAGAATGGGAGTTTGATCACTGTAGTAAGTTGAGCTTTTAGGCTTGTGAGAGTAGAGCATAAGGTCAATGCGAGGCTCTCCAAAGCTTCACATGCCAATAAGCCCAAACTTGCAAATCAAGTAGACCATCTCTTCAAATCGAATAGGTTTGAAACATTTATATAGTCTTTTTATTGTGAAAAGCATCTATATGCTTCTAGTGCTTTAGTCAAAAGCTTAGCTTTTACATTAAACCAAATGAAGGGCTTACATTCATGACACGTGGCTCAAGGAGGTGTGAGAAAACCCAAACATCTCCCTAGGCTGCTTGCTATAAAGATATTATCTACTTCTACTACTCTAGAGAATCTACTTTATTGGGGCATCATGGTTCTTACAATATGGAATCTGCAATAGATCTCTTTTTGTCACTAAAAGTCTATCACTAGTTTTAGTAAGAGGAGTAATGACTATCTTTGGTAGCCATGGTTGCACCGTTGTCACCCTCCTCTATCTCCTTCCCTCTCCTCTTTTTTCTCTCTCTCCTCTCCCCCTCTCTCTCTCCCCCCCTCTCTCTCCCCCTCCGTGGTGAGCAAGGATGCCCTCCCCTCACTGTTCTCCCTCTCCTTCTCCCACCCTCCCCTCTCTCCTCTCCCTCCCCCTAACAAAGTTATTTTACACTCAGGACTACAATTGAAATTAAGCACATACAAGTCTCAGAATATAACTACATACCCTTGTTATCCTTTTTCTTCTTACCCTTGTATAAATACTTGATAGCACTACTCTTTTTTACTTCTACTCCTCCCTTTATTGCACCAGAAGCTCATCTTTTGACGTGAATAAACTCCACTTGTTTAGCCCATATGCGAGGGGCTGCTTGGGTCCAGAAACTTTTGACGACACGGAAAGGTAGACTTGTACAAGCTAGAGATAGTCAATCCAACTAAGACTTATGAAGAATTGCTAGACCAAGCTGTTACTCTAGAGAAGAGTGAAGACTTAAAGAGCAAGACAAAGAAGAAAGATGATGATAGCAACATCGGGAAGATGCTAGCAAAGAAAGATAAAGATTATTTGATTTCACTGGTTTTCCCCGAATGCCCAATTCCTTTAAGGCCTAGTTTAGGAATACTACAAAAGCCTCTTGGAACAATATGCATTGACTGTTATGCCATCCCTATTTACAGACTTATTGCCTCTTACGGAAAGTATGCAACAGAGCCTCCAACCATTGGCTATGTGATGATCAACCCCTCACAACACTCAATTAGATGCACTAGCAACTCTCTTTCATTCAGCCAACTCTATCAAAGAAGCAGGCTGATGCTCTCAAAATACTACCGACAGAGTTCAGAGCCGGATCTAAAAAATTTATTAATATTGGTCAAGGTGAGAGTAGAATATAAAGTGCAATGAAGGTCCATACTTTTGCGTCACCTAGTCAGAGTTGCTTGCCCAATGGAGCCCCGTCATGCACCAAAATGCCCAAAAAGGGAAGCCCATGCTAGAAGTACCAGCGAGAGGGTCCTATGCTGGTGCTTTCCAACGAGGAAGCAAAGGTCTTTTTAAAACCCCTCTCCCAAAGCCATAGCTTGGGAAATGCTCACCCCCCGAGCAAAGAAGATATTCTAAAGCTTAAATCAAGAAGACACAGAAGCCTCCAAAGGAACCAGAATGCTAAAAAAAGAATGAAACAAGTGTTTGACAAGATGGAAAGTTTAGCAAAGGTAAGATTCCTACAATAAAAGTTCACAACAATATGCTAAACAAAATGACAAAATGGCTTTGCTCTTGTGCGGTCATAGGCTATATCCACGGTCCACATCCCCGGCAGTCTTTGTGGAAGGGTGTGTTCACAATTTCTAGATGAGGAAGGGGTTGAATGTCATGAGCATCCATTTCTTGCATCATGGATATAGGGTCTTTCTCTTCAAAACTTCAGAAATGCCCAATGAAGTAGTCCAAAATGGTAATTGGACGATCATAAATTAGGTTCTCTCCATTCAACTATGGGATCCTTCCTTTTCTTCTTGAAGTTAACTGGGCTGTGCTGAGGGGAGATGGCAACATCCTTCTTTGCTCCCTCTCTATCAAACCAGTGTCTTTTGGATTGTTGACAAAGGGGCTAGCTCATTGATTCTTCCTTTCTGCCTGAATTGTCTTCTTTCCCTTAATAACCATAAAGGGCGACTCGTCCCTCTCCATGGAAGCATGCTCAATTTGGGCCAATTGTCTCTCAAAATCCTAGGTGTTGGCAAATTCCTCCTCCTCTCCCAAGCTATCATTCATTATCTCATCAGTGACTACAATGACCATCTTTTTTCCCTTAGTCTGAGGTGCTTTTCTCCTTCTCTATAGCTATGAGGATAGCCTATTTTTCCTTCTGTGTTTTGCCTTTCTCTTCCTTTCCACTCTAGTTGATGTCCGTGAGGAGGCTCCTTAATGTTCTCCTTTTCTTTTCTCCGACTGGCTCTAGCTGGGCAATCTTTAATTAACTGTCCCCCAAGTCTACACAGAAAACAAGAATTTGGGATGTTTTGAAAAAGACTTTCTGGATAGTTTGCATCTGTCTCCATCAAAGACTCAAATGGCATTTTGGGGGTCAATAGCTAGGTCTATAAAGACACACACCTTGTCCCTTGAACTAACAAACCTTTCAGTTTCTAAACCCAGAAATTGGCCAAGCGGGGCACATAGGGATTCAATCTGGGGCAAAATGAGAGAGCAAGATATGGAAACTCTACCTAGATAGGGGCTTTTAAAAAGTCAGGTGAATCAAAGCTAGAGGAATAAGAATATCTCCCAAAAATGCAAAACTCCATGCAAGAGAAGTTTTCTTTCCTTAGTGTAAATTCCAAGGTTTGATGAATGATTTTAAACCACTTATCTTTAGGATGTGGCTAAGAAGTAGTGGTATTAGACCTAATTTTTTGTCCCTTTAGGAGATCAAAATGGGTGGGGAAAAGCTCAAATGGCAGCTAAAACAAATAGACAAAAAACAAAATTGGTACATAACAAACCATGATGAAGGTAGAGGAGGTGATGCTTTGGGAGTTGGTGATCATTTGAGATAGGCTATTGGTAGGATCCAACCTCTTTTTAGAAGTAATGGGATTGTAATTGATTTTAACCATGGTAAATTTCCTTGTCAAAATTTTCTTATTTACGCTCCTAACTCAGCTTGAGAAAGAACCTTACTATGGAACAATAAAATGGCGCAAGTAAATACAATTTTACTAGGGATTTCAATTGGCAATGTTAATAGGGGCAACGAGTTGACTGCGTGGAATTCACTTCAAGAGTCTTTTGAATTATTGGATGTCTTGGGAGACACTTCATTTAGTTGGTTCAATAATCAAATAGGCCACAACCATAAAGAAGCCATAATAAATAGATCCTATATATCAAGATCAATGTTAGATGAAGCCCTATCTTGTAAAAATAGTGCTCTGTCGTCTCTCCCATTCTCGAACCACAAGACCATCTTGGTTATTCTAGATGACAGGGATGGGGGAAGAGCCAGATCATGGTTCAATGCCAACCCTTTTTTCTTTTAGATTTCATATGTTCAAAACAAAGCAACCAATATTTGGTATACATGTTGAAGTAGTAGCGCTTCATTACTCAGCTCTCGTTTATGGTTGTGTTGTATTGGACTCCATCCAATGTTTCTAGTAGCACAGCTCCAATGGGATTAATTTTTCTTATTCGATAGGGTCCTTGACCTAGATACTTGAGTTTTCCCTTGTTACTTTGGCATTGTATAACAAGACTAGGTCACCTTTCTTGATGTCTTTGACTTTAAGATTTCTATCAAACCATGCCTTTCTTCTACATTTTTCTATTGTCATGGCATGGTAGGCGACTAATCTAGTCTCTGTATGCTTCTCCAATTGATAGAGTCTTTCTTTCAGGGATGCATCATCTCCCATGCATTCCTGTACTGCTATGCATAGGCTTGGTATTACAAAATTCTAGTGGGACCATAGCTTCAAGGCCATACACCAATTGAAAAGGTGTATTCCCTGTACTGACCTTGAGTGTGGTTCAGTATGCCCATAAGGCTGCATTTAGTTTCTCTACCCAATCAGAATGTTGTGGTTCTACTACCTTGGTGAGGATAATGCATAATATTTTGTTGGTGGATTCAGCCTATCCATTCCCTTGGGGGCAATAGGGTGCTCTTTTTCTATAAAGCCAGACAAGAATTCTTGGATTACATCATTAACAAAATGCATGCCTCTATCCGACACAATTTTAATGGGGCATCTGAAACAGGTGATCACATTCTCATATAAGAATCTTGTTGTGCTTTTGGCATCTGCCTTTCTGACTGCTTTAGCTTCAGCCTATTTGGTAAAGTAATCGGTGGCCACAAAGATGTAGTGTGCCTATGTTCCCTTTGTTGCTGTTGGACCCACATAGTTAATCCCCCATTTTTCAAATGGTTTTTGTGCAACAAATGTTGTTAGGGGATTGAAGTCCTTGTGTTGTGGTTTAGTAGTTTGTTGGCATACATCACAGCCTTTAACATATTCATAGGCACCTGCCCAAAGTGTTGGCCACTAGTAGCCTGTGATGAGGACTTTTCTTGTTGTGGCTTCCCCTTGGAAGTGTCCTCCTACCATGCCTTCATGGACTTCACTCAGGATTGGCATGATCTCATGAGGCATTACACATCTTATTAAAACCTTGTCCTTGCCCATCTTGTATAGTTGTTCGGCAATGAGTTGATAGGGTGCAGCTTTTAAAATTAGTTTTCTGGCATCCTTTGCTTTCATTTTAGGGGGTTGTCTTCCTACCATTAAGTACCCAATGATATCTGCACACAAATCTGGAACAGCATCTATCTAAAATAGTGTGGCAAATCTAGCAAGTCATCTTCTACTCTAGTGGCTTCTTCTCCTGACATGAGACATGTGATCGTCAATGTAGCATTGGGCACCTTTGCGGACCACTATTTTGAAGTTGAATTCTTGAAGCAAGAGGAGCCATTTGGTCATTCTTCCTATTATACACGGATGGTTCACAAGATAAAGCAATGCTTGATGGTCGGTGTAGAAGACAAAATCATTTGCCAATAGATAGTGCTGAAATTTCTTAACACTATACACCATTGCTAGGGCTTCTCTTTTTGTGCTGGTATAGTTGATCTCCGCATCATTGAGTTGTTGACTGGCAAAGTAGAATGGGTAGTCTTTCTTATGTTCACCACCAGGTTGACAAAGCACACTCCCAATTGCATACTTGGATCCATCACAATATGAACATGAAAATCAATATCCCAATTGGGAGATATAAGGATGGGTGCTGTGATGATTAGGCACCACTTTAAAAGCTCAAAGGCTTGGTCGCACTCTTCTGTCCATAAGAATTCCACTAATAATTTGTAAAGTGGTCTGGCTATCATGGTATATCGCAAGATAAATCTTCTATAATAGCCGGCATGTCCCATAACGACCTGTACACCTTTGGAATTTGTAGGAGGAGGCAATTCCATGATGATTTTGATTTTATTCATGTCAGTTTGTAATCCCATGTTGAGAAACAATGTGTCCCAAAACAACTCCGTGGGTGACCATGAACTGGCATTTTGTTGGATTTAGGGAGATGACATACTCCCTGCATTTGATTAGAACTGCTTCAAGGCATTTGAAGTGGTCTTTTTTGTTCGAGTGGATGCACAAATCATCCAAGAACCCCTGTAAAAACTTATTCAGAAATGACTTGAAAGCTATGAACATGACTCGTTGGAATGTGGCTGGGGCATTACAAAGGCCAAATGGCATGACTCTATAGGAAAATATACCCCATTCTGTAGCAAATGTTGTTTTTGATTGTTCTGTAGGAGCAATTTGCACTTGGTTATAGCCATTGAAACCATCCAAGAAGCTATATATTTCTCGGAACCTGCCACCTTTTCCAACACTATTTCTGTTAAGGGTAGGGGATAGTTATCCTTGATTGTGACTGCATTCACATTCTTTAAGTTCACGCATATTCTTAGCTTCTTGTTGCGTTTAGGCACGATGATGATGGGTGAAACCCAATCAGTGTGTTCTATCTCATAGATGAATCCTACATCTAAGAGTTTTTCCAGTTCATCATAAACCATGGTACCATACTTTGGATTTGTTTGATAAGGTCCACATACCTTAGGGTGAGCACCTTTCCTTATAGGTATCATGTGTACTACCACTTCTGGTGAAATTTCTTTCATTTCCTTGTATGACCATGCTAGGCAGTCTTGGTATTCCATTAGGAGTGCTTTGAGCTTGGTTTCATCTTCCTATGTAAGCTGTTTCCCATGAAAACCAATTTTTCTTCCTCCCCTTCAAGGGCAAGCTTTATTGTTCAAGTTTTTGCCAGTCCCTCATAGATTGGAGTTTCTCCAATGTTATCGGTTTCTTGAACTTTAGATTCTCTTAGTGGTCTTGGCATTGCTATGGGGACACTACCACTTGTGTAGTTCTTAAAGTACTTTGGCACTTCTTGAAGATCAGCCTCTGATAGTGTTGAACTAGCCTGACATGTGCTATGAGTACTGGTTGGCATAGTATCATTAACCAATTTTTTAAGCTCTTGGGGACTTTCTTTTTTTGAAGTCTCTTGATTGAGCTTCATCCGCACATGTGGCTTATACTTTCAAAACTTCTTACGTTGGGAATTATGGGGTAACTTTTCCACTGGCAAAGTACTCCCAAGTAGGGTTCTTTTGCTGTGCATACTCCTTCAAGTCCATCAGGGGATCATTCAGGAGGAGGTGGCTTAGATTTTGAGGGAGCTATTATGTTCATGAAAGTTCGTAGTAGCTTGTTTTTTACATATACTTGCGTATGTTTACTCGTTACTTGAGATGCTAGTCTCACCGCGACAGCGGCGCCAAATGTTGGCTCTTTCCCACAACTTCCGTAGGAAGAGTAGGGTATTCTCAGTATGTAGGGTTCTGAGGCTTTTTGTCACCTATAGATATATTGGTGTTGTCATTTGTAGTATAAGTGTAGCTTAGGACCTTTGGTCGTATTCTAGTGAGAGACATAGGCTTAGGTCATATTCCAGTGAGAGACATAGGCTTAAGTGTGGTAAGCAAACCTAGTGCATGCATGTATGAAAGGAACGTGCATCATCATGGTTGGGGTAATGAAGGCTTTCGCCTTCATTGGGGGTTAAAGGGCTTAGAAGGAGTTTAAGGGTTAGAGGGAGGTTCAGGGTTTAGAAAGAGGTTCCAAGATTCAGAGAGAGGTTCGAGAGTTTAGAAGAGGTTCCAGGGTTCAGAAGGCATTTAAGGGTTAGAAGGAGGATCCAAGGTTTAGGGTAGAGTACATGGTGGAGAACTCATCTCCCTCATAGATCATGGAGGTCAAGGGTTGAGGGACTAAGGGTTTAGGGGGAGCATAGGAGTGGGAGAAGAAGAAGGTGTAAGAGCATGGGGGGGAAGGAGAGAGAGGAGAAGGGAGGAGGAGGGAGGAGGAGAAGGGAGGAGGAAAAGGGGAGAGGAGGAGGAGGGGGGAGGAGATGGAGAGGATGGGTTGCAAGGTTGGAGGAGAGGGGAAGAGGATTTGCAAGGTTAGGGCATGCTTTTGGACATGGAGTGCAAGAAAGCATGGACACTTGGAGACAATTGCTTGGAATACAAAAGTAGAACTCGAGACAATGCTCCAAAGAGTGTGGAATTCATTCCATTATGGGGTATTTATACAAGTTGAAGAGCTTCTCTCTCTGCATGTAGGAATTGTAAGATATTCTCTCTCTACATGTAGAACTTGCATATAGAAGTTGCATGTAGGAGTTGCATGTTGCTTGTAGAACTCGCATGTAGAACATGCATGTAGGAATCACATGTAGGACTTGCATGTAGGAGTTGCAAGTAGAACTTGCATGTTGAGGATTCCTAAGAGAGAGTATTTCTAGCATTATGAAAGTACAAGCGGAGCTTTGTCGCTACTCTACACACACATTCTGTGCTACCTAAGTCCATGTTGGCACAGAGACAACACTTAATCATACGAGCAAGACATGTCCTAATGCTAAGAATCTAATAGAGTACATACAACTGTATGGAGAATGTCACGGACGAAGTCGTCACAGAAGATTGTCCCCAAAGGAAAATGCACAAGTCAGGGCTTCTAATTTGAAGGCAATTCATGTAATTGAATCAAAATGGCCAAAAGATAATGTATATAAATATTCCTTTAGTGGGGGTAGTCACCCGTTCAGGAATTAATGTGGTTGGAACAACTAGATAGGAAGAGTTAGATGAGCGTGTGGTAGTTAAGCAGCTTCTGGCCCACCTAGTACTAATCTCAACTCAATCTAAGGAGCAAAAAGAAGGTTAGTTATGATAAGGAAGACATACCTTCCAAATACTTTGTACTATAGACAAAGTTGGTTAAGATGCTATTGGCCCTTAGTCAACATGGCCAACCTAAGTTTTGATTGACCAAGCACATGTTACCAGGGTGCCACCCATCAATGGCCCAAGCGACATGAACTTGAGCAGCGAGGACATGCCAATCAAAATCAACAATTTTGAGAAGTCCCTAGGCCAAGTACAGAAGACGTTCATAGAACTGACTAGTCTAGAGTCATAGGGTTATTTAAGTAGAATGGGGTCCACTGAGTGTCTAGTGCTAAGTTGAGTAGTCCTAGACTTGGTTGAGCCGTGTCGTTTTGAATGATAGTTGTGCCTCAAAGTGAGGCGTATCTAAGATTCACCACACGAAATTGTTACATAAGCACCCTTGCAACTATGACTATTTGTAATCGGCTGAGCCCTTTTCTTTATATACAAGTACTTGGTTTCATACTGGCTTATTACTTGGTCTCCTTGCAATATTGGTTTTAGCTTATGCTCGCTCAATCACTCGTCTTAATATGTTCCGACCATGCTTGCATAGCCCCGTGATAGAACTTCATTTGATCCCCTGCATCCAAGCATTGAGTAGTTCACTACATGCCAAGCATACTTTAGGGTAGCAAGGACATTTTCTACACCAAGAACGTTGTTGCATGGAGCATTGAACACATCGAGCATTGAGTACACAGGTCAAAATAAAGGGTGAGGGGGAAAGACCACCAACATTTGGTGATCTTGCTGGAGATGTGTTGTAAGAATAAGTGGGGAATTGAGTGGATAGAGCAATAGTAGCTCATAGGAATGAGTGCACTATCATTGAGAGCGACAATTCATGGTGGCAAGCACCAAGCTATGACAAGTTGATTGGTTTGGCTTATTATTATAAAAGATATATCCGAGCTTCTAAAGATGATTTGTGGCCTTTGAGAACGTACTTGATGATCCGTGTCTCCAAAAGTTTGCTAGCATGGAGATACATCAATTTGCAGGGAGTCCCTCCAAAAGGCTACCAGCATAGTATTCCATTGATTTCAAATGCCAAGCCAGCACATCACAAAGATACAAAATGAATTGAAACTATGCCAAGCACATTAAAGCTGAGATTGAAAAATTCATCTGAGCAAGATTCATATACACAATTGTTCGGAGCAATTGGCTATTCTCGATCGTGGTGCTGCCCAAGAAGAATAGCAAACTCCGAGTTTGTGTAGATTATAGGAAGCTTAATGCTCAAATAGTGCCAGATCCTTTTCCAATTCCTTTACCAATGGGATCCATGACCAAGTTGCAGGACATGAAATGTAGTTGTTTATGGATGGCTACAGTGCAGTTATAATCAAATTTGTTTAGCATCTGAGGATGAGTAAAAAGATAGCATTTAGCATAGCATGGGGTGCATATGCTTGTAAAGTCATTCCATTTGGTTTGCATAATACACCATCAACTTTTTGAAGGTTCATGGTTTAGACTTTATGAGATTACTTGCTCAAGTGTATTGCCATATACTTGGATGATTTCTACGTCTACTTGATGGTGACAGAGCATTTCCATCTTGTAAAAGTTTTTGCTAGGTGCAGATAGGTAGGGATCTCCTTGAACCTAGCAAAATGTGTTTTTGTGTGTGTGAAGATTGGTGTGTTGCTTGGTCATGTTATTTCCAAGGAAGGCATTCGAACAGAGTTGAGTAAGATGGTCGTTCATTGGCAGATTCTTCAAGGCCCAAAACTAATTCTTCTTTGTTTGGGTGGTGGATTTCTTGTTGCAAAGTCATTGAGGGTTGGGTTGGAGAAGAGGATGTGTCTAGAGCTTTGGAGGGGTTGATGAGCACCATTTGTCCCCGAGGCTCAAGTTCTCTAGGTAAAGATGATGGTGGTGTAGGTGGCTGTGGTGGCCACAATTTAAGGCCACTAATTTCATTTAGCACTTACTTTGTTATGCTTCAATCCATTTTTGCAAAACCCCACCTAAATCCAATCAAAACCAGGCTGTATCCTCAAAATCTGGTTGGTAGCAATGCACATTGGATGGAGGATCCACCCACTTCTCAATTGAATACCTACACACCATCAAAATGTGATTGTACATGGTGGTAGCCTTAGTGATTATAGAGATGAGAAACTATACAAGAAGTTGCAGTTACCAAGAGAAGTAAGCAAGAAGATTGGCCATTGTAGGTTGAGAATTTTTTAACAAGTTGATTTGATATCCTATCGTGCTGATCTGCAAAATCTTCCCACTACTTGTTAGCCTTTTCTTTCACCACCAATGGCTATCTAATTGGGCCTTTTCAGATGGCCTAGCTTTTGTCTTTTCCCAAACGAGAATTGCTAAAAATATCTATTTCAAAGGATTGAAGACTTTCAGACAGGTTTGGGACCCAAAAACAGGAAGTTGGATGCCCATGTCACAACTCAAATCTTTTTTTCGGTTGGCTATCTATGAATCTAGAGCGGTACACTTAACTTCTTAGGAGGATCAAAGTGGATTGGCCTGCTAGCAATGTATTGAGAATGGATGATGACTTCAAGGGGTTTGTTATCGCGTCAGGGAAACCCCTTCATTCACGTACAATGAAGGATTTTAAGATGGATGCCTCACAGTGGGTCGCGGCTCAGGTTAAAGAACAATGGAAGCAACATGCCCCTCTTGATAATCTCTTGGTTTGAAAACAATACACCAAGAATTGTTCCTGTAATCTGCCAATCATAAAAAACACATCAAAAACTATACACAAGAATATGCACAATCACAAATGGAAAAGATAACAAGTGCATTGGGTGCAATCTCCCCCCATATGAGTGGTGCTCATCTTCCACTTCCTATGTATTTGATTGATTCCATAATTTTGAGCAACAACTGATACAAGCTCATGAACATCTCCTCCATGCATGAACTGGAGATAAGCCACACACACCTTTCCAAAATAGCTTGCCTTTTCTAGAAATAGAGTTTGCTTTTCCCACTTTAGATAATATGCTTAGGATAAGCCTCTAATGTTCCAAAAATTAAAATATGTACATGAGCATTTGTAATTTAAAAACTAGGCTTTCAGAAGTAAGCCTTGTTTATTCCCCGCATCATTGGTTGTGCCTTACATGCACAAAAATATGGCAAATCATACTTGCCGCCAATAGCCATCGCCTGATTAGTTACTCAATTCACATCCATCAATAGTGCAAATATTTCAAGCATAAGAAACCTTGGAATCAATCACCAATATTATTCAATCTTTCAACATTTAAGCAATGCAAAATCAACAAATCATAGATGAATGGTTCACACATGCGACACATACCAACGCATGGTGCACATATTGCTACACATGAATCAAATCATATGGATGGTGCACACATTGCTACACATACTGTCATCACATAAGTTGTGCACACACTGCTACATACTCATACGGCCGTAGCCATATATCCAGCCATGCGTACGGATGGTGCACACACTGCTACACACTCATTGCATAAGTGGTGCACACATTGCTACACACTCATATGAACAACGAGCACACACTGCATCAGTTGTGCGACAAAATGCTAGATCTCACAACTAAACATTGAAAGATTAAAAAATAATGGGATGATCCCAATTCTCATAACATTCCTCTTGCTTGATATTGCAATTGTCCTCAATTGCATGATAGAAAGGTAGTCAACAATTCAGGATACTGGCAAAAATATATTGTGGCCATCCTCTTGGCATCCTCTACAAGGTGATTCTTGAATGCAACAAGATAAATGGGATATACATTTCCATGTCTTGTCTCAGTGGGAGTGGTGCTCGTCTTTGACTTCCTATGTATTTGATTGATTCCATACTTTCGAGCAACTACAAGCTCATGAACATCTCCTCCATGCACAAGCTGGAGATAAGCCACATAAACCTTTCCAAAATAGCTTGCCTTTTCTAGAAATAGAGTTTGCTTTTCCCACTTTAGATAATATGCTTAGTGATAAGCCTCTAATGTTCCAAAAATTAAAATATGTACATGAGCATTTGTAATTTCAAAAACTAGACTTTTGGAAGTAAGCCTTCTTTTTTTACTGCATCACTGGTTGCGCCTTACACACAAAAATATGGCAAATCATGCTTGTCACCAGTAACCATCGTCCGATTACTTACTCTCCCCTTGAATTCACATCCATCAATAGTGCAAATATTTCAAGCATAAGAAACCTTTGAATCAATTGCCAATATTATTCAATCTTTTAGCATTTAAGCGATCCAAAATCAACAAATCATAGATGGATGGTGCACACATGTGATACATACCATCGCATGGTGCACACACTGCTACACATGCATTAAATCATACGGATGGTGCACACATTGCTACACATGCCATCATCCATGAATATGGAAGGTGCACACACTACTACACATACTGTCGCTCGTCGTGTAAGTGGTGCACACACTGCTACACATTCATCGTATAAGTGGTGCACACACCGATACACACTTGTACAAATAGCGAGCACACACAGCATCAACTGTGCGACAAAATGAGATCTCACAACTAAATACTGAAAGATTAAAAATAATGGGATGATTGACAATGCTTGGGCATTGTAAGGCCAGGATAAAATCACCAGATGTGTGGATGCTAGGATGGAGCTGCAATGCTAGCCCAACATGCTCACCGAGCCCTGGCCTTGTAGGGCTATCCTAGTAGTGGCGCTCACCGAGCCTTGGCCTTGGTATTGAGGTGCTGGGATACATAGATACCATTTGGGTAGGATGTTCCTATGATCGTAGATCTACAAGAGGATATACATTCAACCTTGGAAGTGGTAGGGTGAGTTGGAGTAGTAAGAAGCAGCCCACTATTGTTCGGTATAGAAGGGCAACAATGGCTGCATTTGAAGTGGCTTGGTTAGAAACATTGATGGATGGCTTGGATCATAAGGTGAAAGGTCAATCACAGTGTATTGTGACAATATGAGCAGTATCCAAGTAGCAAACAATCCTGTCTATCATGCACAAACGAATCATATTGAGGTGCATTATCACTTGTTAGGGAGAAGATGATTACATGACAAATAAACTTGGTATATGTGAGGACGGATGAGCAAATACCCGATATCCTAACTAAGGCATTGGGCAGAGAGAAGCTAGAATACTTCAGAGGAAAACTTGGTGTGAAGAAATTCGACATGAGCCCAAGGGGGAGAGTTCAAAGATGTGCGAGCTCGGTGGGGGGGTGTTGAAAAAGATGAGCTAGCAAGCATGATCCATGATGTTGGGATGAGATGCAAATGAGATAGAGCATGAGTGGAAGTTAGGAGTGTAGCATGTCAACACATACATCACGTGTATCCATGTGGTGTGGAATAAACCGATCACCACGACTGATGTTTTACGATATGAAACTTGTGTCACTTATGCTATGTGAAGGTAAGTAGTGTGTGCTCTAGTTTGTGTGTGTGGGAGTTTGCAGTATGAGAAGATGGAAATGGAAGAAAAGAGCTTTAGCTCCTTCCCCAATTGTTTCCTTTCCTGTTGATCTAGGTTTTCTATTAAAAGCCATGCAAGAGCTATCTAGTTGCAGTGAGAAGGGTACTAAGATATGTCAAGGCCACACTCAGATTTGGGATGTTCTATGCTAAAGTGGGAGACATATGCGTGCATCTCTATATGAATGCGGATTGGGCTGATAGTGTTATGGATAGGAGATCTACTAGCAGGTATGCTTTTCCCTTAGGAGTGGCATGGTAAGTTGGAGCAGTAAGAAGCAACCTACCATGGCTTTATGGAGTACAAAAGCGGAATATCGTGGAGTAGCCATTGCAGCCTATGAGGAGACATGGCTGAGATTATTGCTTAGTTAGTTGGGAGTATGCATTGAAGGTAGTGTTCTCAAAAGTCAAATCTGTGAAGCGGTACTAAAAGTGCAAGTTTCCACTTAAAAGGAACGAGTAACATGACCAGTCTTCAATGAGAAAGGGATCTTAGATGGATATACACTAAACATGGGTAATATTTTCTTATCAGCCTTTTCTTTTTCACCATTGAAGCGATGGCCTCATACATAATATTTCCTTACTCATATGCTAAACTATTTTCTCTCATTTTGATGTTTTGCCCTTACCATAATGCTTCTTATGCTCCTCTCATTTTTTCTCTATGTTATCTCACCATGCTTCTCTCTCTACCTCTCAGTTCCCCTCATAGCTTCACGGTCCCCTTGCTCTAGTCTCTCTCCCATCATGACCTTCATCTTAGCTGCTACCGTAGCCCCCCTCATCTTCGCTCCGCCTTACCTTCCCCTCTCTTTGTAGCTACTCGGTTAGCCTCCTTGTACCCCCCTTGTACCCAATCCTCACCCATTATGCCACTCCACACTCTCCTCTCACCAACCCCTCCTTGTAGACCTGCTCATCTTTGCTCACAACCCTTCCTCATGGCTAGCTACTCCCTCAAACCCTTACCTTTGCTCATGACACCTCCTCGTGCGACTACCCTCACAATGCCCTTCATTCGAACCACCTTGCCTGCCCTCTCCACTCCCTGTGGGCTAGCCCCACTCACCTTTGCTACACCGAATTTATCATCCACAAAAGAGAGAGAGAGAGAGAGAGAGAGAGAGAGAGAGAGAGAGAGAGCTCCATGTCCCATCCCATCGACGATGCAAATGTCCGTGGGAAAACAAAACCATCCCAATCCATTGGTGATGTTGTCTAGTATGCGGAATCCAAATGCACTCCAAGCTCCAAGGTTGCAAGAAGGCACTATCCAAGTGACCCAATTAGTGCTTGTACCATAACAACCTGTGGAATCCCATGGATCTCCCCTCCACGCGAAGGTGTCTTAGTTGCGATCATGTAGCCTAGTTGATACACACAAACCATCCAAGAAACAAAATCATACAATGAGATTTCTTCTTCCTTATGACCATCTTGTTGGCATGCATGTGAGTCATGTCGATGCAAGGATTCATGTCTCCTAAGATTATGCTTGGTGAAGAATCACAACCGAGCCAAGGGTGCATAATTTCATAGCCCTTGATGGAGGAATGTGCCTCCAACAAAACTGCTCATACAAAGGAGCCACTTTGCATTGAAAAATGTTTTCAAGAGCTATGCAGAAGCTTCCTCTCTCTATGGAGTCACATTAAAGGACTGCAAAGCGGTATGCAAGAAAGATTTTTCTTACAAAGCTACATTCTTTCATAATCAGAGCATGGATGGAGATTTTGGACGCTGTAGTTTAAGGGATTTTCACCGCATAACTATTCAAATATCCAAGAATCCTGTTGATATTGTTTTCATGAAAGTCTTGAAGTAGTCGACTGCAAGCCAGCCTATGTTTGATGCAAGAAGGGTCTTCACACAATCACCTATACCACTTGTGTAGCTCTATTCCTTTTTCACAGGAATACAACAAAATCTAATGAGTCTATAGGTAGCTCATATGCTACCACCTCTTTGGAAATTCCCCTTTGAATCCCTTGCCTAATGGTTTGCATCACCCTCTCTCTTTCCTTCGACTGCTAGACCGATTCTCTCTCTCTCTCTCTCTCTCTCTCTCTCTTCCGACCGTATGAACCATTCCGAACTCTTGCCAGAGATGACAATCCTTATTGCTGAACTTCCTTAAGAGATGATCCAGCATTTGCAGTGTCCCTTGGCTCTTTCTCATTCGCAATGCCTTGAGACATTGTTTCTTGCTACTGCTAAGGAGCTCCCGCTACTTTCTGTAGTGTCATGTTCACTCTTCTTGGTTGTCGGTGTGAATTATGCATTCCCACGTGGCCTTGCAGCCTTTCAGTCTTCCTAGTTGTTGACACAAATCATTTGCTGCTATCTATAACTCATCCTCTCTTTCCCAGTGGACGCGAATTATTATCCTCTATCCCTAATTCATTCTATAAGAATCCCAAGAACTCCGCAGGAGCTTCCTTCAAAAGAAACTAAGAATGCACAGTTTTCCTACCATTAGTCGCAGCCCCCAATAGATCCTATGGAAACGTATTTCGTAAAGGAAAACTAAGAATTCTGAGAACTCTGTAGCTTGTCCGTAAATCGAGTGAGCTCCTTACCTTGGCTATTGAACCACCCTTTTAAATCATGGGGCGAACATAACCAGTAGCTCAAATAGAAGGTCTGGTGGGTACTGTAGGGCATCCCCAAAACCATGGTTAGAAGATGGTCCTCCTATTTTGGAAGGTGCCTATGGGAATGACCCTAACAATGGTGACGCCATCCTCGGAAGCCAATCTAGGGGGTCCATGGGGAAGGCTTGCACTAATCCATGGCTGAAATGGCCTTCTTGAATTTCGAATTCAAATTCGAAACTATTTAGGCCGAAGTCTAGCAAAGGTAGAAACTAGTTGGCTAGACTAGATATCTTAAATGTTCTTGATTATTTTAGTTGCCGATATGTAGACCTTGAATTTGCCTACAAGGCTCTACAGGATGCAACCTAGACTAAGCTATCCTGTTGTATTTTTCTTCTTGTATCTTTTTCCATTTCGTTAATATACTTTTTATATTTTTCCTATGATGATGTGGCCAACGCATAGCCAATTGTAGGACTACATAGTGAGGATTGCACAAATTTGAGAGGGGACAACTCGTAACCCACCACTTCTACCACCTTCTGACAACAACTTGTAGGGAGGCCGTTGCACCTTAGCTATCCATCCATGCCCGCCCATGGTGCATTGAATGTATCTTGGTCGTGGGCTGGACATTGGTTGAGCAATCTGCCCGTCCATGACCCATGGCGGTGCCCATGGTGCGCTAGTCTGTAAACACCCTACCCACCCATGGTGCATTGAATGCACCTTGGCCATGGGTTGGCTGTGGATGTGCAATCTTACCCATCCATGATCCATAGGTGGTGTCCGTGGTGCCCTCCTCGTTAGCACCCCACCACCCAACTAACAATACAGAATTGCAGCCCGGTTGCAAGTTCTACAGGTTTGCATCAAAGTCCAACTGCTTGGGCCAAGGGCAATGCTTGGGCGTTGCAAGGCTGGGCTAGAATCACCAGATAAGTGGATGCTCGCTGGAGATGCAACGCTAGTCGAGCATCCTCAACAAGCCTTGGCCTTGCATGTGTCCCCAATGGAGTTTAGAGTTAGCCCACTAAAAAGCTCAACTTGTGAGGGGACAATCTTGCAAAAAAAAAGATGAGGAGCCTCTTCTCTTCCTCCTCAAAGTCCAAGCAGCTCCTCTTCAAAATAAGATGCCTTTCTTCTTCCTCCCATTGTTGTTGTTCTTCTTCTTCATCTGAGGTTGCTCTTGTTCAAAATGCAAAAGTTCTCCCTCCTGCGGACCTTGCTGCTGCGAGGATCGACCTCGACCTTCACTCCTTCCATTTGCCTCCCTCTTACCTCCTCAACGTCCACCTCGTCCTCCTCGAAGGCTTCACCCCCCTGCAGATCCGCACCCTCCTCTCCAAGTCTTCCCTCCACAGATATGCCTTGCATGTCTCCCATGACAAGCTTGTCTCCTTCCTCGCCCTCCTCAAGACTCGAGGCATAACTGGTGAGACCGCAGGAGCCCTACTTCTTCGGTGCCCCACTATTGTCGACTTCAAGATTGATGCTATCCGAACAAAGTTCGAATTCCTAGAAAGTCTGGGACTCGACAAAACCTTTTTGATCAGGGCTCTCTTGACTCCCAAGGTGATCTCGGTCGTGGGCATGTCCCTCTGCAATTTGAAGCAGCATATAGCCTTCGTGCAGGAGATGGGTATGGATTCGGAAAGTATTTGCAGGATGCTTAGGACCTTTCCCAGGTTCTTCTTTGTGAATATAC
The DNA here is from genome assembly GCF_047967505.1 of Dipteris shenzhenensis. Classification (NCBI taxonomy): domain Eukaryota; kingdom Viridiplantae; phylum Streptophyta; class Polypodiopsida; order Gleicheniales; family Dipteridaceae; genus Dipteris; species Dipteris shenzhenensis. Next base: position 49,331,422 of record NC_141616.1, on the reverse strand, counting down.
AAAGAACTCTGGTACCTAAGCTTAAAGCGTTGCAGAACCAAGGAATGACGAGGGATGGAATTTGTGACCTCTTACGAACTTCGCCCAAAACGTTGGGGCTGTCCGAGAACCTGGGCCTGCCCAACATGCTCCAACTGCTGCGCCATTTCGGAATCGAGCTGACTTCCAAAACTGGTATTCGGGCCTTGAAAGCTTGGAGTACGAGATCTTGCGACGGCTGTCTTGCTAGATTTGAATTTCTTAAGAATCAGGGGTTTTCGCACGAGGAAGCTGTAAGGCTGATTCAATCACAACCCGTTATTCTGAGCTGTGGAGAGGAACTTATTAAGCAGAAGCTGGATTATCTTGTCCAGGTTTTGAAATATGATCTCCGTATACTGCTCACAGCCCCGATTTATTTGACCTGCAGCCTAGAGAACAGGATAAAACCTCGATTTACTATCATAAAGCAAATGAAAGAGAGAGGCTTTCTCAAAAACGAACACGCTTTCAGTACCATAATAGTAATGTCAGGCAAAAAGTTTTCAAGACGGTACTACCTTCCCGAAGCTGGCAAGGGGGGAAAACTCTGGGGATCATGAAATCGTGTGAGGAGCCTGCATTTAATATGCAAAGCTTGAGGCGTTATAAGTGCTCCTTTGCCATCTCGCCAAACATCAGCTTTAAGATTGTTGGACAGGACATTTGAGCTCTTTTAACGATCTGACCTTGATAGTTGAAATTTGCATCTAGTGTCACTCTGTCATCACTTGCTTTTTGTATAGCACATGTTTCAAACACCTTGAGTTTTATTGAAATTTTTAATGATGATTCACATTGTATAGTAGGCCTTTCCAATTTGCAGTGGATGGTTAACACGACATCACTTCAAAATCTCATTTAATAGTCTGTGTCCAGCAGAGCTGTTGTCTGCAGCTAAGCTTCGACTTTCTTTCATGCTCAACGTTGTGGTATCAATGTTGCTTTCTTGGTCTCATTCCTACATACAGGAGTACTAGAAATTCTTACATGCAGGAGTACTAGAAATTCTTGGTCTCATTCCTACATGCACAGCTGCTTGTGGTGTCAACACTTAGAAATTCTTGGACTTGCGTCCTGATAATTTTTGCCTTGCTGTTATGCGAAGTACTAGAGGAGTTTTTATTGCACGGGTCAAATACCAACGCAGTGAATGCTAAGCTTCTCTAAGGTTTGATTGGAGTAACTTTTTTGGCCTGCCGTGTGCAGGTCTTAGTGAAGGCCTCTTTCAGATGAGGAAATTCATTTTCATCGAATTTATTTTGTTGGTCTGCACGTGTCGCGTTTGCCCGTCCGATTTGTTTGGCTGCACGTGTCACTCCCTGTATTTGGCAGGGGCCTTTTCTTGCATGCAGCTCCAAGTGTCACCCCTTGATTGGTATTTACTTACATGGTTTTCTTGGCCCTGTTTTTCCTGACGTGTTACTTGCCCTGCTTCACTCGTCTGTTCCGTTTCCGTGCATTCGTCTTTGATTCAGCTTCCGTCATCAAGGCCTGGCAAGCTTCCTGTAACTTTAACGGCTCTGTCTTCCTTGGTAGAATTGAACCTAGGATATTACGGTCTGAGGGACGCTGGTGGGAGGATGTGGGACGCTTGGAAGGAGGCGGTTGCTCGTGAGTCGATTTGGAACCACGAAGTGGATGTGGAAGGTTGAAACGGGATGGTTCTGTTGAATAAAGGAGTTCAACAGACAGCCGAATTGTAGCTGAGAATTCATTCCCTCTGTGTTGGGTGTTAGGTAGAGTCGATAAGCTCAAGGATCCTCGGAAATTTAGGATCTAGATTCTCTGTTTGGTGGAGGTGCCATAATGCTCCAAGTTGTATAAAGGGACCAGGGCGCTTTCTCGGAACTACCCTGCAGATTTCTGAGTAAAGTATTTGCCTTTTGCTCTGATAGCATGAAAAGAAAACAGAACAGAGCGCAACAGGTTAGATCTCGTAGAGTGCCTGCACGGTTGAATGACTATTATTTGGGCAACCATGATCATGGCTTATTTGTAGATGATGCTGAACCTCTCACTGTCAATGAAGCCTTAAGATCTGAGCATGCTACTAAGTGGGCTACTGCAATGCAAGAAGAGATGAGCTCTATTCAGCTAAATGACACTTGGGCTCTTGTTCCACTCCCTGCAGGCAAGAATGTAGTGCAATGCAAGTGGATATTCAAGCTCAAAACAGGAGAAAAAGGTGAGATTGTCCGATACAAGGCACGACTTGTTGCTAAGGGGTTTAGCCAGTGTGAAGGGGTGGATTATTCTGAAACCTATGCACCAGTTGCTTGACTTACATCTATCAGAATTCTACTAGCTTTAGTAGTTTCACATGGTTGGATTGTTCATATATGGATGTCACTACAGCCTTTTTACATGGAGAGTTGAATGAAGATGTATATATGCAGCAACCTCAAGGCTTTGTTGTGACGGGTAAGGAGAATTCAGTTTGCAAATTGAAAAAGGCAATTTATGGGTTGAAACAGTCTTCTCGTACTTGGTATAAAAAGATTGACAGATTCTTTTTGCAAGAAGGATTTACCAGGTGTTCTAGTGACCCAAGTGTTTATTTCAAATGTGCTGTTGAAAGTGTCATTGTAATTGCTGTGTATGTTGATGATTTACTGATAGCCAGTTCAGATCTTGGTCAAAATACCAAAATGACACTTCAACAGAATTTTTGCATGAAGGACTTCGGGAATGCACACAGTTTTTTGGGTATTCAAATAGAGTGGTCTGCAGATAGAAGTGAAGTACATCTTCATCAAGAGAAATATTTGACTAATTTGTTGGACAAATGGGGATATTCAGAGTGCAAAGCTGTATCTACACCTATGGAAAGTTTGCCAAAAGACAATGCTCTGTCAGAATATACATTCCCTTACAAGCACATATTGGGCGCGCTAATGTATGCCATGCTGAGTACTTGCCCAGATCTTGCCTTCAGTGTTTGCTATTTGAGTAGGATGGCAGTTTCTCCATGCATGGCACACGTGGTTGCCTTAAAGCAAGTTCTGAGGTATGTCAAAGGTACTCTGAATACACACATATGAGATCTGTCCCATGATAGCAGAAGTTAATTTACTGCATGTTGACAATCAAGGAGCCATATGCCTGGCAGGAGATGGTACCTATCATAAGCGCACTAAACATATTGAAGTCAGGTTTCATTTCATTCGACTGGCTGTCCTTGAAGGCTGGATAAAACTTCAGTATTGCCCTACTGAACAAATGATTGCTGATATCTTTACTAAACCATTGGGACGGAATCGTCATCACATCTTGTGTGGATGGATGGGCTGTCCATTAGGTGGAAGCCTGGAATAAATCAGCTTCTGGGTTTTTACTCAGTTCATGGGTGTGTTGTATAAGGTCTGTCTGTTGGGTGGAAGTATTGTAGTGCAACAGATAGCCAAAGTGTAGGTAAGCTTGAGTTCACATGTTTTAGAAGTTTAGGAGTTGACATATTTTTGAGCTCTGTTGGGTGGAAGTGTTGAATAAAGGAGTTCAACAGACAGCCAAATTGTAGCTGAGAATTCATTCCCTCTGTGTTGGGTGTTAGGTAGAGTCGATAATTCCCTCTGTGTTGGGTGTTAGGTAGAGTCGATAAGCTCAAGGATCCTCGGAAATTTAGGATCTAGATTCTCTGTTTGGTGGAGGTGCCATAATGCTCCAAGTTGTATAAAGGGACCAGGGCTCTTTCTCGGAACTACCCTGCAGATTTCTGAGTAAAGTATTTGCCTTTTGCTCTGTTCTGTTTTCTTTTCAGGTTCGCTATTGCAGTCGTGCAAAGATGCCCTGGAGAGGGTGGGAGCAGCAGGCAATTCAAATTCTGGAAGAGAGGCAATCTGGGATGGACAAAAGCAGTTCAAATTGTCGTTGTTGTCATGTGGAGGAAGAAAGGCTGGAGGATCCACATCGGAAGACATCGCTTTGGCACGCATGCAGATACTTGGCTCTTCACAGCACCTTCATCATCTGCTAGCTTTGCTGTTTGTTCTTCTTCTGCGTCTTCTTGTTGTTCCACTGACCTTCGATGGCTTCTTCACAGCACGTAATTCATTGTTCCTTGAAGGGCGGGGCAAATTCTTCGACGAGAGAATCCATCAGACTCTCTATAGCAAGATCCCCGCTACGAAATCTCTTGTTTTTCCAACACTTAGTTGTGTCTGGTGGAGTGTGGCTCGCGGGCAAATTATGTGACGATAGATAATCCATCAGAAGTCTTTATAGCAAGATTTTATCTACGAAGCATGTTGGATAAACGATCTCGAGCTGCCGAGCCACCTATTACACGCATGCCAGATAAAGCAATAGTTAGCGAGAGTTATTGATACAAAATGGTGTGTCGATGAGAGAGGTTTCTGAAACCATCAGGCGGATAGATCCGTAGCGACAAGATTTCCGAGCGGCAAGGGGATTGATCGAGGGACCGAGATTGTTGTTTGTTGTTGAAGCGCACTATATAATTCCATTACGCAGTATGTTCGTTGTTGAAGCGCACATTGTTACAATAATTCCATTACAAATAAAGATCCACAGGCGTGGTCTCGTAGCTTGCCTCGGTGGTCAAAACGTCCTTCAACTTCGACCCCGGTTGTGGACCTAATTTACAGGAGATCACAAATCTCCCTTCTACCTTAACATCTGTCAACGCAGCGAATTGTCTTAGATTGAAAGTTGGTCGCACTCCCGATGAAAGGCATGATTGCAGGTGCTTGCATGGCTAGACTCTGCAGCAGTTGGTAGCGTCACGGAAACATACATGTTAATCAAAGCCTTAATATGCTAGTAGGCTCAGCCCCTTCGGCAGACGTTTGGTTTTGCTTCGCATCTCCTTTGGGTAGCTGTTTTTGAGAACATAGTGTGTTACTATTCGATTTGTGATTCCTCAGTCATCTATGAAAGAGAGGATCCGTGATATCAATCCGTTCTTCTGCCTCCGAATCTTTCCCATATTTCTCCCTGTGGTATTGGAGGACCTCTTCTTGGCAATGTATTTAACTGTTATAATCTCTGGTTCAGATTCACGGTAAGTTAGGCCATGCCCTCTATTGATATGCAGAAAAACTACCTTGTCTTTCCCAATCTCTGGCGTCGAGCTTGTGAGAGCAATTTCCTTGGAGTTAACTCTGTTAACTGTGTCCGTTTCCTTCTCTGCGGACTTCAGCTGAAACCTCTCTTACGTGTTTCTATCAAACGTTTTAATAGTGAAACGTTTTGCAATCGCATCGATGCTCACCTTTAGTCGGCACCCGATTTAGTTACAACGCCAATATGTGTTGGCGAGGCCCACGTCTTCCTCGTCCAGCTCCAGGCAGTACCGAAACGCTCCCTTGTCGACTCGGTAATATCCAAACGGGTGGTTTCTTTCTGTCCTCCTACGTGGATCGCTTAGAAGTAGAATCGGTATGGGTGTTGCATTCTATGTAGATTCGTGCCTATAAAAGACGCATTACATCGCCACAACCTGCATCATTTTTCTACGTTGGCCGTGCCAGTCCGGATGAGGAAGAGCAGAGGTCGTGTGATTCTATGGATACTAGCAGTAGCCAATTCGAGCGAGGTGGTGACGACCTTTCGAAACGTATTTTCGTTTTTTGCTTTCTTTATTCCAACCCCGCGTGATTTTCCATTTCTTCTTTCTCCTTAGACATGATGAGTATCGCGGAAGCACGTCCAGGTTGTGCCGAAGAGGTGACATCCACCTATCATGGTAATTTGTAGTAGAAAACGTTGTAAATACATTTGGAAATCTCTGTTGGCTCTGTGTCGTTCATACGTTTCTCTGCAGAAGTCGTGGATGAATCTAGCAATCACCAGAGTATCGAAGCCGAACAAGACGTGAACAAGGATCAGATACACCTAGACAAGTCGTGATTGAAGGTGGTGCTTCGCTCCTCGGTTGGTCAGAATGTTCATATGTCCATACGTTTCTACTTTGTGTGGAACGCCAAACTTCCAGTTGGTTTTCGTACAACGAACAGCCTTTGTGCGGTTTAATTTACCCTAGGGCGGGGCGTTCGTCACTTCTTCGGTTTCGTGTATCAAAGTTTCCCACCCCAAATACATTCTCCCGTATTGAATAGGTTCTGTACATTCATGTTTAAATTCGACATCCGTTTGTAAACCTTTGCCATTCTTGCATCTTCTCAGTAAATCACGCTCTGCTATTTCAACTACGTTTATTTAATTTAGCAACTTGCAATTTACAGCGGCTGTGACCGACACTGTCCGAGCTCTCGCATACCAGGGATTCGTTTCAATATCCGGCGGTTGTATGATCAAAACAATTTCCCCTACTCCAGCTCCCACAATCGACATACCACTTCTTCTGACGGTTGCTCAAGCCAGAAAGAGAGATGGAAGCTTGCTTCTACAAACGAGCATCAAGAAAGCTGCAAAGAGGACACTAAAGATGGCATTTCACCTAGCAGCGGATCAAGCATATGCAGAAGGTCTTTTCCTTGTTGAGTTTGAAGATATGCATAGAATGCTTTCGTTTTTGCTTCTAAGGAAATACCATCTTTGCTGCCAGTCCGAAAAGAGCTCCGGAAGAGAGGATGTCTTTCTGAGGAAGAAGAGTCTGATTATGAAAGCACCGTCGAGTAGAAAAAAAAGACTTACATGCAACGATAACATCTACTATAACATCAAATATGTTAGAATAGGCTTACGGTAGCCTTGGTTGTCAAGGCCTTTACTTTCAGCATATCATGTGTAGAGTAAATGTGGCCACACAAAGCCAAATATAATCATTTTACTAATGCAAATATCTTCATGTTCTTCTTTGCAAAGTTCTCATGCAGTTATCCCTCTTATGAATGGTAATGCTTGCTTTAGTTTGTAATAGTTGTACTCTCTAGGGAACGTTCATGCGCAAACAATCTCACCTTTTTCCCTCGTATTTTAGCAGCTAGTTGTAGCGTGTCACCCAAGTTATTTGATTCCAAACCAACAACATCGCAAGCAACACTGTTGCGGAATCAGTGAAAAGAAAAGCAATAGTGCCAGCTCATCCACCTGAAAACCAGCCCAATGGCCTTCCGGTCTTGGCCATAGAGTCACTATCAGAGTTTATGCCCTACCGATTCGCCTTAGAGGATAAGGTTCTAGCCAAGTACGGGACATTCAAAGCATGGGATGTCTCGTACCCAATCTTCATGCGTGTTGTCCTGACAGATGTTGAATGCTGTGAGACCATCACTCTACATGTCCCTCGCGCCTATGTGATGCAGCTCAATGATGTTTTGTATGTTGATTGCTTCTTCAGGATCGAGGATCCTACCATAACCAAAAGAAGCTCCGAGGAAGGAGGGACTTCATTTATGTCTTTGCGCGTCGACGCTACCACTACGATACTCAAGGGTGAGCCAGTTGATGGCATGATATCTTTTGTTTTAGAGAAGCCCATAAGAATATATGCACCTTGGGCCGCAAACCAAGTGGAGACAACGAAAGCTTCTTTCGTGTCACTGATGGAAACCATAGCATTTGTTGTCGTCAAGATAGACTTGGACGGGTCACCTTTTGACCACATCATTGTTACGGATGGCCCTAATGCAAAGGATCGTGCCACAGTAAGTGCTTAAGAAACTGTCACTTTTCCAAATTAACCAACAAGCGTAATGACGTACCTGATTTTGCCATTTTGCTTTTGAAGCTCACATTTGTCGCAGAGAGGAGATACACACATGCAAACTTGGTTCAAGAGTTCATAGATGAGGGTGTCGTCATGTACATTGCCAAGACATCTATGAACCTCTCTTGTGTTATATTCATAGATGAGAGGTATATTCATTGCCAAGACATGACGACACCCTCCACAACATCTACATTTCGTGCTTTCACCATGTACATACACAAGAGAGGTTTATGAATATGTTATTTCCATTGCCTTTGCTCAACATACCCCTCATCTATGAACACGACGACACCCTCCACAACATCTACATTTCGCGCTTTCACCATGTACATACACAAGAGAGGCCACAAAACTACCCATACATGCACAAGGTCCGACCAAACCCAATGTACTACAAACGCTCAATGGTGGATGATATCATGTTGAAAAAGCGTTTGCACTCATAGCAAAAAATCCACCTCTTCCTATCCAGGAATGCGGGTTCTAGGAAAACATTTACTATAGTACTTGTAGTGCAAGCACTATTGTGACTATACTCACACAATGAAACAGATGACAGCTAGTTGCCACGTGCACTCCTATTAGCATATATAGGAAAAGGAGCCCGAGGGATAGGGGGAAGCACAATACACACCACATTGCACTTACCACTGCTAGCTAGCATGTACACCTCCCTCTCCGTAGAAAAGCTACAGGCGGTGTTTGAACAATACAAAAACGTGGAGCTTCTCGTCATCGATGAAATTTCAATGGTCAAGTTGAGCACCTTCACGGCAGTAGATGTGCGAATGCGCAAAATAAAACACAACCACGATGAACCGTTTGGGGGTGTGGATGTGTCGCTATCAGGGGACTTGTGCCAGGCAAGCCCAATCAAAGACTCCTGGGTTTTTGCCCAGCAATAGAATCAAACAACAATACTTAGTTCTTGCTGGTGAACACACATACATTACTTTGAACTCAACGAGCCTATGAGACCAAAGAAAGGAGGATTCTTGGAGCTACTAAACAGAATAAGAGTCGGAGGCCAAACAAATGTAGACATCGATAGGCTGAACAGCTTGCCGGTGTCGGTAAAACTTACAGTACTGCATTTATTCTACAGTAACGCAGCCAAGGATGAGCACAACAATTACGTGTTCAAAACATTGCAGGGAGAGCCGCACATTCTAAAATCAGTTGATCATAAGCACAGAACATGTAGCAAGAAAATCAATATACCTACAAACGCAAATAAAATCGAAGGGCTGCAAGTGGTTCTGAAGCTGAGACCAGGAATGATTATCAAGATATGCATCGGGAATTTTGATGTCAAAGACGACATAGTCAATGGGGTCAACGGAGTATTCAAAGGATCAAACACAAGCAGAAAGCCAAAGGTTGTGTGGATACAGCTCACGGACGAAACAGTAGGAGCTAAAGCACGTAGAGAAAACATCAACATGTACAAAGAAGAAACACCTCGTGAATGGACACCATTGATGCAGATCAGCAGGGAGTTTCAAATAGGTGGGAATCACCTCAACAATGCAACAAGAACACAATTTCCTATACAAGCATGCAGCAAGAACAATACACTGCTCCTACTTTTGACCCCAGCAACATCCGCACGCCGGAGCTAGTTTACATTGCGCTCTCTAGAATAAGAGACCCAACAAACCTATTCTTGCTCCAACGCTTGCAACAAAAACAAATTAGAGTGGACAAAGGAGTCTTAAACGAGATGGACAGGCTTCAAGCAGAGTCAGCTTGGACCTTCGAACAAAATAATCAAGAGGGAGAAGGAGATGGCACGGACAAATTGCTAAGCCTCAACACACGATCCTTTGATGCCCACTGAGAGGATATTGTCCAAACAAAATTTCTAATGGAAGGACAATCCTTTGCATCCAAGAGACATAGCCACATTTAACAACACACATGGGACTGCAAGGGTACAATCACACCTCGACAATAGCAGGTCGTGGACTCGCATCGTTCTACCAACACAAACTGGTGATAGAACACGAAAAAGAAATGCAAAAGAATGGCTGCGAGTGCCTGCTGATCTAATACTGGACATGATGAGCATTGCCGAAACACGTCCAGGCTGAGCTCAAGAGGCCACGCCCCACTATCACGATAATTCGTACAGGAAATCATTGTAAGTACAGCACGAGAATCTGTTTTTGATCTGTCCTTCATAATGTCTCTGCAAAAGTCGTGGAAGGATCGAGCGATCACAAAACCATCGAAGCTGAAGCGGACTTGAACAAACAGGTTGTCCATGGATTAGGCACACCTACACAAATCATAACCAAAGGTGGTGCTTCATTCCTTGGTTAGTTGTAATGTCTAAACATCTTTACGTTTGCAGTTTCTCATGTATCGCCAAAGTTCCATTCTGTTTTCGTTGAAACACCCGGTTGTGTGCCGTTTAATTTACGCTTTGACAGGGCTTTCCAAATCCGATTTCTTCTTGTGAATCGTGTATCAAACTTTGCGCCTCAAATACATTCTCCGCTAACATTTGTTGGCTCATTTTGAACATGTCCTATACATTCATGTGCAAATTAGACATTCCCTTCGCAAATGTCCACCATTTGTGCATCTTTTTAAAAAATATCACTCTGCTATTTTAAGTACACTTGCTTAATTCAGAAATGCAGAATTTACAATGGACGTGTCCGATACCGTTTGAGCCCTCAAAAAACATGGATTTGCTTCTGCATCAGGCGGTTTTTAGATTAAAAAGACTTCCCCTACTCTAAGGAAGTGGGGAAACCACGATGACGATGATTTGAAACTGCATCGAGCTTTAGTGGAATTCCATAGTCGGAGCATCGTTGCAACACGCAACACGTTATTTGTGTCTAGACAGCTCACCATCAATAGCGCTAGATTTGCCACAGCTTTTTCTATGAGCATGTGAAATGCATCAGACTACCTTCTCGCCATGGCATCCCAACCTCAAACTTTCAACTACTTATAAATAGCATCTCAAACATGGGATGTGCATGCCCTTGTTTCACTACGTATATAGCCAAAAGAGGTTTTTGAATTCGTTATTTCCATTGTCTTTGTTCATCAATACCTAAATACAAAATTTACACCTCTCAGCGTCTCTTGTTTTGCTTTTGAAGGAGCGATAACCATGGAAAGAAACAACACTCAGCAGTTTACTTGAGGCTACATAAAACAAACAATCCAAAAAAACAGTCAAACGTCGCCTGAGCTACAATCATAACTGCAGTAATGGTTTGGTACGTCTAAAAATTATGATGCACGCAATGCATGAGTTATTGCAGAAACCACTCTACAAAGAGAATGATGTCCAAATAAACCTACTTTGGTTAGCAAATATAGAAGCAATGGAAACCAACGAACACGGATAGAACAGCATCGCAAAAAAAACACGGGATGGCAATGCCGATGAGCATGAGTTGACAGATACTTTGGCTCATGGGATTCATTGAGAGTGATCTCAACGGAAGCAAGAACGGAAGAGGAAGAGAGAGAAACAGAGAGCCACACAAGTTTTGGTGGGTGCAGAACACCCTAATCTTCTTTTTCATTCATTTATATATGTGTTCGAGTATTATACATAACCGGGGTAAAGGCACAGTGACCTTTAACCCCCACAACCTCCCACTTAAAGGACAATGTGTCTTTAAGGGAGAACAACCAGTGAGCATACTATCCAATGCCCATCAGTACATGACAATACTCAAACCGTTGACTAGGTAGACTCTTCGTCAGCATATCTGCAAGGTTATCATCTGTATGAACCTTGACAAGCTCTATACGCTTGTCCTCAAGTACCTCCCTGATGAAATGGTACCTGACCTCAATGTGTTTGGTCTTTGCATGAAAGACCCGATTCCGTGCTAGCTGAATAGCACTCATGGAATCACTATGCAATGTCGGTACTCCTGTATGAATCCCCAAATCTCCCACTAGCCGATCAAGCCATATAACCTCCTTGCAACCCTCTGTGGCTACAACATACTCAGCCTCTGTGGTAGACAAAGCAACGCACTTCTGTGCGCGAGACATCCACGACATTGCATCACCTACAAAGGTGAACACATAACCAGAAGTGATCTCCTACTATCCACATGCCCTGCATAGTCTGAATCTATGTACCCAAGTACACGCATGTTTCCTTTACCAAAGCAGATGCACATCTCCTTGGTACCCTTCATGTACCTCATGATGCACTTAACTGCCTCCCAATGCCTCTTTCCTAGATTAGCCATATACCGGCTAACAACTCCCACTGCAAATGCAATGTTTGGTCTAGTAGCTATCATAGCATACATAAGACTCCCAACTGCTGATGCATAAGGAACCTTGGCCATCATGGCCCTCTCCTCATCTGCTTTGGGACTATCTGTATGACTCAGTTTTACATATGGAGGCAATGGAGTACTCACTGCCTTCGCCTCCTCCATATTGAAACACTGCAATACTTTTGTAACATACTCCTTTTGTGAAAGCTAAAGGAGTTTCCTACTCCGATCACGCGTGATGCGCATACCAAGAATATGACCTGCAAGTCCCAAATCCTTCATATCAAAGGCCTCATGCAACTTGGCCTTTAATGCATCTAGCTCATAGCCAATAGGATATCATCCACATATAGTGCCAGGATTATCAGGCTATTATCCTTAGCCCTTTTAGTGTAGAGGCAGTGATCAATTTCACTCATTCTAAAACCCTGGGACCGAATGAAAGCATCAAACTTCTGTTACCATTCTCTAGGTGCTTGCTTAAGACCATAGAGACTCCTCTTTAGCTTGCAAACTAAATGCTCTTTGCCCTTTTCTTCAAAGCCTTCCGGCTGCACCATGTAAATTTCCTCATGCAAATCCCCATGCAAGAAGGCTGTCTTGACATCCATCTGCATAAGCTCCATATCCTCTACTGCCACTAGTCCAAGCATGCATCTAAGTGTGGTCATTTTCACAACCGGAGAGAATATCTCATCAAAGTCCACACCCTTCTCTTGCTTGAACCCTTTAGCGACCAAACGGGCCTTGTACCTAGGCACATCATCACCTGTGACCATCTTGTAGACCCATTTATATGGCAATGCTTTCTTTCCATGTGGCAAAGAAACCAAGTCCCAAGTCTTATTCTTCATAAGTGAACTCATCTCTGATTGCATAGCATACTCCCACTTGCGTTGATCCTCGCGCATCATAGCCTCTCTGTAGCAAGAAGTCTCCCCGCAATAAGTAAGCATCACATAGTCTACCCCTCGAACAAACCTATCAGGCGGTCTAGATACTCTAGATGATCTTCTCAAGCGCATTTCAGCTTGCTGTCCCACTTGCATATCAGCCACATTTGGCTCATCATTTCCACAAATAGATGATCCATCATCTACCCTTGATCGTATACCTGTGGGAGTATTTGGTGGTACCATTTCTTGCACATTTGGTGCATGGACAGCTTGCTGTCTATCAACATATGCAGGTGGATTCAAATCCTGGAAAGTGATTCTCCTCATTTTAACATCCCTCATGGGTGCCTTATGCATCTTCTTCTGATTGAAGACTACATCATGGCTGCGTATGATCTTCTTTGCTTCTGGATCCTAGAGACGATAGCCCATCTCTCCACTTTCACCATAACCTAGAAAGATGCATTTCCTAGACTTAGGATCTAGCTTCTTTCGAAGCTCTTTTGGCACATGTGCATATGCCTCACACCCAAATATATGCAAATGAGAGTAAGAGGGCTTCTTGCCACTCCATGCCACTCCATAACCAAAAGGGCTAAGGATAATAGCCTGATAATCCTGGCACTATATGTGGATGATATGCTATTGGCTAGCAAGAATACTTATGAGGTAGCTGCATTAAAGGCCAAGTTGCATGAGGCCTTTGATATGAAGGATTTGGGACTTGCAGGTCATATTCTTGGTATGCGCATCACGCGTGATCCGAGTAGAAAACTCCTTTGGCTTTCACAGAAGGAGTATGTTACAAAAGTATTGCAGTGTTTCAATATGGAGGGAGGGCAGGCAATGAGTACTCCATTGCCTCCATATGTGAAATTGAGTCATACAGATAGTCCCAAATCAGATGAGGAAAGGGCCATGATGGCCAAGGTTCCTTATGCATCAGCAGTTGGGAGTCTTATGTATGCTATGATAGCTACTAGACCAGACATTGCATTTGCAGTGGGAGTTGTTAGCCGGTATATGGCTAATCCAGGAAAGAGGCATTGGGAGGCAGTTAAGTTCATCATGAGGTAGATGAAGGGTACCAAGGAGATGTGCATCTGCTTTGGTAAAGGAGACATGCGTGTACTTGGGTAAAAAAATTCAGACTATGCAGGGCATGTGGACAGTAGGAGATCCACTTCTGGTTATGTGTTCACCTTTGTAGGTGGTGCAGTGTCGTGGATGTCTCGCGCACAGAAGTGCATTGCTTTGTCTACCACAGTTGCTGAGTATGTTGCAGCCACAGAGGGTTGCAAGGAGGCTATATGACTTGATCGACTAGTGGGAGATTTGGGGATTCATATAGATGTACCGACATTGCATAGTGATTCCATGAGTGCTATTCAGCTAGCACGGAATCCGGTCTTTCATGCAAAGACCAAACACATTGAGGTCAGGCACCATTTCATCAGGGAGGTACTTGAGGACAAGCGTATAGAGCTTGTCAAGGTTCACATAGATGATAACCCTGCAGATATGCTGACGAAGAGTGTACCTAGTCAGCGGTTTGAGTATTGTTGTGTATTGATGGGCATTGGATAGTATGCTCACTGGTTGTTCTCCCTTAAAGGCACATTGTCCTTTAAGTGGGAGGTTGTGGGGGTTAAAGGTCACTGTGCCTTTACTCCGGTTATGTACAATGCTTAAACACATATATAAATGAATGAAAAAGAAGATTAGGGTGTTCTGCACCCACCAAAACTTGTGTGGCTGGAGGGAGAAGAGAGAGGGAGCGGGGAGGGGAAGAGAAGAGAGGGAGAGAGGAGAGGAAGAAGAGGGAGAGGGGAGTGGAAGGGAAGAGAAAGAGAAGAGAGGGAGATGAGAGAGGGAGAGGGGAGAGGAAGAAGAGGGAAGAGAGGGAGAAGAGGGGACGAGAGGGGAGAAGAGAGAGAGAGAGGGGAGGGGAGAGGAAGGGGAAAGCGAAGGGAGGGAGAGGGAAGGGGAATATGAGAGGGGAGGGAGACGGTGGGAGGGGAATGCTGATATATAAGGCATGAAACCCTAAAATTTTTGAATTCAAACGGGGAGAGGAGAAAGAAGCGGGAAGTTTGAATTCTAGGAGAGGGAAGGCGAGGAGAGAGAGAGTGAGACGTTCGAATTCTAGGGAGGGAGAGGGGGTGGGAGAGGGTGAGACGAAAAAGAGAGGGAAATTCAAAACTTTAGGGTTCCATGGCTTATATATAGCCCCTCCCTTCGCTTTCCCCTTCCTCTCCCCTCTCCTTTCTATCTCTCTCCCTTCTCCCCTCCCGTCCCCTCTCCTTCCTCTCTTCCCTCTTCTTACTCTCCCCTCTCCCTCTCTCTTCTTACTCTCTTTCCTTCTGCTCCCCTCTCCCTCTCTCTTCTCCCTCCCCTTTCTCTCTTCTTCCCCTTTCCTCTCTCCCTCTCTCTTCTCCCTTCCCTCTCTCTTCCTTTCACCCCTCCCCTTTTTAATCCAAAGCACAAATTGGCCGGCCAAGCCCTTGCAAAAAAAAAAAGAAAAGTTTTTTTTTTGGGTGCAGGGGCTTGGCAACCACGGCCGTCAGAGCCTGTATTTGTTAGCCCCCTCCCCTCTCCTTCATTTCCTCACCCCTCCCCTCCCCTTCCAAGAGCATGCATTAGGGGCTTGGCAGCCGTGGCTGCCAGAGCATGCATTAGGGAGTCCCCCTCCCCACTCCTTCCCTTCCTCACCTCTCCCTTCCCCTTCCCTTATCCCTTGCATCCCCTTCCCTTCTGCCTTCCCCCTTCCCCCTTCCTCTGCCCTCCCCATCTCCCTTCCCCTCCCCTCCCCTCCCCTCCTCTACCCTTCCTAACCCCTCTCCCTTTCCCTCCCCTCCCCCTCCACATTCCCCTCCCCTTCCTCCCTCCCCTCCTTTCCCCTTTCCCCGTTCCTCACCCTACCCTTCCCTTCCCCTCAACTCCCCTCCCCTGGCCTTCGCCCCCCCCCCTCTCTCTCTCTCTCTCTCTCTCTCTTTCTCTCTCTCTCTCTCTCTCCCTCCTCTTCCCTGCCCCTTCTCCTTCCCTTCCCTTCCTTTCTCCCTTCCCTCCCCTTTCCCCTTCCTTTTCCTCTCTTTCTTACCTCCCTCCCTTTCTCTCTTTCCCCTCCCTCCCCTCCGTCAACAGTCACAGCGTGAATCCCACACGGATACGGATCAACTTAAAGCCTTGTGGGTATGCCTATGCCACGTGGATAAGTGCATTGCACTGGTCCCACCATATGTACTAATGGCCTTCCATTGATGAACTAGGGACATGTATGTTCCATGCATGCATGTGCAACGTCGCGTGTGATGCCATATCTATGAGATTTTAGAGTTTTTAAACTCTCAAAAGGTGTTTATTGATACCGTTATGATATCTTGAAGATTTTAGAGGACTCTTAATGGTGTATTAATGTCAGACATGGGCCATACATACATACATACATACATACACAATAAATTAATGTCATGCATGGGCCATACATACATACATAAATTTATTCATGCATTTAAATTAATTTTATTAATTTAAATTATAATAAATTAAGTAATAATTAAGAAAAAATTAAGTCTTTTGATGTAACCATTAATGAGAGTTTACAAATGTTTTTTATGTATTAAATTGTGTCACGTTAAATTTTATCGTTTTGATTTAATTTCGTTCAAAAAACTCTCTTAAAAATTGCTTGTTTTTATGTTTTCATCTTTGTTCTGAAGAGTGAGTTTTTTCTTAAATTTTATCTAAAATCTAGTTCAAAAGTATCTATAAAAATGAATTTGATCATTGACAAGTCCAAAATTAATGAAATAAGTGTTTGCTACAACAAATGACCAATCCCTCGTCTTGGCCACTCTTGCAAGGAAGGACCCTCCCTCACTCCTATAGACTTCCCCAAGAAATGAAAACCGCTCTTCAGTAGAATAGCTACCCCTCAACGGACAGTTAACAACTACCTCAAAGCTATCTGTCTACACGAGAACCACATGGAATCATCATCTCCACACTTTACCTCTTGGAGCATATCTGGATTCCACCTTTTCATTTAAAGATTGCTACACCTTGGAACAACCACCTTGTAGATTCCAAGAGAGAATCTTTAATCTGACCCGGGTGAGTCATCTATCGACCCCTATCCTGGTTCTGGTTGAGCAAGGGCTCTAAAAGAAGCATCTCTCAAGAAATGAAGTCTATTTTATTTTCCCTCACCCTTACCTCTTGCAAACTCCTTGAGTCTTTTCGTGACAAACGTGGTACCTGATTTGAGCATACTTTTTACATTTTGGTATAGGTTCCTCTCCTCCATAACCCGCTTCCTATGGTTTGCATCTGGTAAGACTTCATCCTTAGCATTGATCTCATTGGCCTTCTGCATCTCACGGGCTGACTCTGCGTGAGAACTCGCAGAACGTCCAAGGGTCCCTTTGACAACCATTTCATGAGCAGTCTGATGGCTAATAGACGGTTCCTCCACAACACCCATAGAGCCCCTAACATCCTCCTTCCTCTTCTCTGCATCAAGGCTAGGCACATCACCCACCTAGCCAGCACGCGTTCCACTGTGAGAATTAGCCTCTGAAACAACTTTCCCCTTCTTATGCATTGTCTTCCACTGTGGCTCCTGTGAGGGAGGGACCTCCCTGGCATTGGGAGAGTTTGCCACAACTGGAGACTACATGTCCTCGGAACCTTGTTGAACCGACTCTGCCTCTTGCTTGGCATCCTCCTACCCTCGCCCTTGGCTCGTATCTTTCTCCCGATATCCGAGCAGTTTTGAGTAAAATGGCCCAATCTTTTGCAGAAGGAACATGCATCATGAAATGGTCCGAACCGAACCCTTTGACAAAGCACCATGTCTTCGGAAAATTTGACCAAAGTAGGCTCCGAAATAGATTTCTCTTGGTTCCACAAGATCCAGGCTCTTCTAATTGTGAACTATGTGCATGGCTGATACAGCAGCAAAAGTTTCTCATAGGACCATGGTGGAAGACTTGGGAAGTCCACCCAGATGGGGCATTCATGAAGCATAAACTTGTCAATACTAAAAGATGCCCAAGGAAACACCAACAATGCATCCCCCAAAATCCACAGGGTTTTGCCCACCAAATCGTTGCAAAGCTCCTCCAAAACAAACCTAAGAAGAAAGAAACCCCTCCCAAGAAACTTCTTGCTGCATATCCCGACAAGGGAATACCACACTCATACATGAGCAGCTCCTCTGACTCGACCATTGAAGGAACTCTTCCAGTGAAAAACATGTACACCCCGCCTCTAGAGAGCCTTTCCATGTGCCCTTCTTAACCACATACAGACCCAACTTGCAAACTACCACATCATCCTTTCCCTTGGCTACCGGGTTGGATCTACGATGAAGATTTTGACAGAGCAATTCCCACACTTCCTGTTGAGGACCTTTGCATACGGCTGAGAGTCAACATTCTCTCCTTCTTCCTTGGAATCTACACCCCCTTCAACCTCCTTGGGATTCTCCCCTCTCTTGAAACACTCACCCTCGCCTCCTTCACCCTCGGGACTCAGGCCATCTTTCCCCGTACTCATTGAATCCTCTCCAAAGGCCCCTTCCAACTTCCATTTCTTGCTTGCCGTTACCCCGACATTTGGGGCACCCAAAGCAGGTTCGGGTGCCCTGGGCATGCATGGAGCTCTGCTCAGAATCACCCTCAGTTAGGAGCTCTCTCCTTCCCTCAGTTTCGTTCGGGTTTAGTTTCTTCCCAATCTTAATAGTTCCACATTTGCTTTAGAAGATTTCAAGCAATTGAAAGGGTAACAATGCGAGATAATTATCCCTTGCCTCAATTGGATGACATTCGAGATTCTTTGGCACACTCTAAATTCTTCTCTAGAGTTCAATGTCATGCCTTGTGGTATGAATAAGAAAGCAAGAACATTTCAACACTTAATGAATTAATAGAGTCCTTCATGATCTAATCGTTCAAGTTCGCGAACACATTTGTTTAGATGATATTCTGTTTCACACGAACACATGCGAAACATATCCATGATTTTTTTTTTGGGTCTGAAGAAAATGAAGGACAAATGCGAATCATTATGCATGAAATGGCTTCTAAAACTCGGTTGCAACCAACCGTGGGCCATTCTTGCTAGACAATGGAATTCTAGTAATGGTCCTTGTGGGATTAGTGAACCTTGGCAAGGCCTGGTGCTTTCAAATGTTGCTATAAAATTGGAGACTCTTATTAGGTTGCTTAATATTTGGAAGTAGATACCAAGGGATGTGGATGGACTGGTTGGAGGTCACTATATGGCAAGAGTTCATTAGGTAAATCTCTATGGCTGTCTAATTGGGCCTTTTCAGATGGCTTGGCTTTTGTCTTTTCCGATCCAAGAATTGTTAAAAAGCTATCTTTCAAAGGATTCAAGACTTTCAAATAGATTTGGGACCTAAGAACGGGAAGTTACATGCCCATGTCACAACTCAAAACAGTTTTTCAGTTGACTATCAGTGAATATACAGTCGTGAGTTTACTTCTTAGTAGGATCCAAGTGGATTGGCCCACTAGCAATGTATTGAGAATGGATGCCGCCTTCAAGTGGTTTGTTACTGTGTCAAGGAAACCCCTTCATTCATGTACAATGAAGGATTTCAGGATGGATGCCTCACAATGGGTCGCAGCCCGAGTTAAAGGACAATGGAAGCAACATGCCCTTCTGGATAATCTCATGGTTTGGAAACATAGACTAGTAAGGGTGGGGTCAACGACTCCTTTGGCAAAACTAAATTTCTTACTTTGGAGAGCAATTGTCTGCAAATTGCCAATATGAGCTAGGCTTGCTAAGTGGAATTCTAGAATTTCCCCTTTTTGCAAACTTAGAAAAGAAACTATTATGCACCTATTTTGGGAATGCTCCGATAAAGAGGCTATGGGGTAAAGCTTCCTACTATGGGAGGCTCTTCATCAGTGGTTTCCTGTCAGAGAGAAATTGGCCAAGTGCATGCCTGAGGTGCCTCCTTTGTGAAAGGTTAGAAGAAGTGGACATCTATTATGGAATTGTGTGGTTGCCAAAGAGGTTTGGCGATTCGTTGCACTTGCCTTATGGCAAGGTTTGGGAGTACAATGGAGAATCGCTTTAACAAGGGATACCACGGGTCTCCCCTCAACACTAGCAGGCATCTAGCCATACTTAAAAGCGGTGGTATTCATGGTGATTTGGGAAGCAAGAAATAAAATGGTATTCCAATACGATCTGTCATCTTGGCCATGGTGTGTGCCAACCTTTGGGAGTTAGGTGGCGAGCCCTTGTTGGTAGGTTGCTCCTAGAACTCCGTGTTTGTCTTAGCATAGGGTAACCCTTGGTCGTTCGCAGCATGGGCACCAGCCCTCACTAGGATTTAAGCTTGTTGCATGGGCCTTATCGTGGCCCTTTGGTTGCTTTGTCTAGTCGTGACGTAGTGGGAAATGGGCTAGGGGCATTCCAGGTTAGGAAAGTGCCCGAAATCCAACGAGCGACAGACAGCCGCAAGTCGAATTCCGAGCACTTTCTTGCCTAGAATGCTCGACTCCAGCTTATTCCCCCACGTGGAGGGCTTGCGGGAGGGGCTCTTGGACTGACACGTGGCGGAGACAAAACTCGAGGTAAGTGTCGGTTAAGTCGGGAGGGGCTCTTCAGAGTGACATGTGGTGGCGGCGGCAAAACTCGAGGTAAGTGCTACTTAGTGGGTTGTAACGTTAAACGGAGGATAGATTCCTTCTACTAATATGGACCGATGGGGCAGCAGAGATGTAAGTAATCTTGGCCGACCACATGGCACCACATGGCAGAGGCATGCATTCCAACATGCCAGGTGTGGCCAAAAGGATGAGGTGTACATTTGTCCAAGAGAGATTGTTGTTCAAAATCCATCCATTCAAAGGAAATGCAGCAGTCATGGATTTAGCTCGCCAGCCATGGTCCTCACCTCGCCTTTCGCAATGCAACAGTCCAAGCTGCTGGACGATCATGCCGCTTCTTTCTCCCATGCTGGGAACATTTCTCCCAGCTTCATCCACAGCAACACATTGCCATCCATGAATGAGAAATTGGACATCAGGAAGTTAGAACAGGCGCTTGATCAGCTCCACCAGCATCGCATTGCCTCTCACATGCGAGGCGCTGTCACCTTGCCCGATGGAATTTGCGTCCATGCACATATTATCAGACGAGGGCTCATCGGAGACTTGTTTCTGGGTAACCTGCTCATTTCTATGTATCGCAACTGCGCGGCTGTTGGGCACGCTCGTGCCGTGTTTGACAAAATGCATCGACGTGATGTCGTTTCCTGGAATGCCATGATGACTGCATACGCTGAGTATGGACACAATTGGAAGGCCCTTCAACTGTTTTTGGAAATGCCACAGGAAGGAATGCGGCCAAATAACGTAACCTTCATCAGCATCCTTCGCTCTTGTGCCAGCTCGGCCGTCTTAGCACAAGGTTTGGCCGTTCATCAAACCATCATGGACTATGGGTTCGAGTCAGATGTTGTCGTGGCCACTGCATTGTTCAATATGTATGGCAAGTGTGGGGCTTTGGAGGATGCACGTGCCATATTTGACAGTATGCACCAACGCAATTTGGTCTCCTGGAATGCCATGATTACCTCATATGCACAGCATGGGTTTGGTTCGGAGGCCCTTCACCTCTTTGGATGCATGCAACAAGAAGGCTGGAAGCCTAATAAAGTTACCTTTATCAGCGTTCTGAGTGCATGTGCCAATCTGGGAGTCCTTGCAGACGGAGAAGTTATCCACCAATGCATTATAGATAGCGGTTTTGACTCAGATGTACTGGTAGGAAATGGCATCATCAACATGTATGGCAAGTGTGGTGCTCTGAATGATGCACGGAAAATATTTGACACTATGCACCAACACAATGTGGCCTCCTGGAATGCCATTATTGCTGCACATGTCCAGCAGGGGCAGAAGATGGAGGCTCTTCATCTCTTTAGACAAATGCAGCAGAACCCCGACAACATTACTTTTATCAGCATTCTTGGTGCATGCACTAGTGATGCATTCTTAGCAGACGGCAAAGCAATCCACAAAAACATTGCTAACCAAGGTTACGAGTCAGATACTCACGTCGCAAATGCACTAATCAATATGTATGGCAAGTGTGGACATTTGAAGGAGGCGTGCTGTATGTTTGACAAAATGTATCAGCACACTTTGGTCTCTTGGAACTCAATGCTTGCTGCATACACCCAGCATAAGCATGGAAAGGAGGCACTCCTACTCTTTGAAAAAATGCATCAGGAAGGAGTGGGGGCAGATAAGATTACTTTCATCACTATTCTTGGCGCATGTACCGATATGGGTGACCTAACTGAGGGTAAAGTTATTCATGAATGCATCATGAATCAAGAATTTGACTCAGATGCTGTCATAAAGACCACTCTTGTTAACATGTATGGCAAATGTGGAGCTATAAAAGAGGCCCGTGAATTGTTTGAGACAATGGGCAAACACAACTTGGTGTCTTGGAATGCTATGCTTGCTTCATACACACAGCACGGTTACAGCAAGGAGGCCCTAGAATTATTCCTACAAATGCAACAAGAGGGCATTGAGCCAGACGACTTCACCTTTGTAAGCATTCTTGGTGCATGTGCCAGCATGTCAGCCCTAGCAGAAGGTAGGGCTATCCATGCATGCATCACTGCTGTTTGTCTCACATCTGATATTGTGGGGACTGCCCTTCTCAATATGTATAGCAAATGTGGGGCTCTGGAGGATGCACAAATGTTGTTTGATAGAATGCAACGTTGTGATGTGATTTCATGGAATGCCATGATTGCTGCATATTGTCATTATGGGCATGGTGAGAAGGCCCTGCAACTGTTTGAAGAAATGCAACAGGAAAGCGTTAAGCCAGATGAGGTCACATATCTCGGCATTCTTGCTGCATGTAGCCATGCAGGCCTTGTGGATGAGGGACGTTTGTTCTTCAATGTTATGGTTGGCAACCATGAAATCAAACCCACTCTGGAGCATTACACTTGCATGATTGACCTGCTTGGGCGGGCTGGTTTGCTGAATGAGGCTGAAGACTTGATTAGCAGAATGCCTTTTCAATCTGATGCCTGTATCTGGAAGAGTTTACTTGGTGCATGTAGAATACATGGAGATGTGGAACGGGCAAGACGCATCGCTAAAAATTTACTGTATGTGGCTCGAGATCATGCAGCACCTTATATCCTTCTTTCAAACATCTATGCTGAAGATTGTGGCTAGATTTTACTCGCTAGCGCTGTCTGAAAGCCTTCAGTGCCAAATAATTTCAAGAACATGGCAATGACTCTCTCATGAAGACTGCATCACACCAGAAACATGGCAAGATTTGTAAAGATGTGAAGCGAGATGTGCTGCTAACTGCTTTATTCACGGTGCTATGGAGCAAAAACATCTATCCTCCAGGTTGCTGGCAGGCAGGATGAATTTGGGGGAAAGGGGCTGTTTGAGAGGGCTGTCCAAAATCCTAATTGTGTGACCTACGAACAGACAAGAAGGCAATTGCAAAAATGGGTTTGAAAGGCAAGGAGCTTCTGAACATGGTTTAGGAATGATTTCATCTCCAAGACTGATGGGAATATATGCTATACTGGATACTCTTTGGAATATCAATCATCTTACCATGTCAGAAACCTTCAGCTTTGTTCAGTATGCCACAATGAAAAACACAACTGAATTTGTTAGACAAGAATTGATGAGCCATGTGAGGTGATCTCAGAACGTCAAGCGTGGGATGTCTGTGGAGAAGAATCTGGTTCTCATCAGAGTTGGAAGTCTCAGATGCTGTTAGAGCATGGGTACATTCCCTCTATGGTGAAGTACGATGAATATGAAAGGAAGGTGTCACTCAGGTTCCAATTGGCACCTTCGACATAGCAGTTACTCCTTTCTACTAGAGACATCTTCTTTGCCACACCTCTCCCTGTACTTAGACATGTTTTTTGATGTTCTCAGAGCAGGTGAAGTTCTTCGTTTAGAAGACTTGAACGCTTGCACACACAGGCATACATATCTTATTGACTTTATAGAGATTCCATTATGCAGTGACATGCACACAATGATACCTTGATGGCATGCCACTCAAGGGAAAGGGATGGAGCATCACTTTTGGAGCTCGGGACCACACATGGGTTGGCCATTTATAACTCGACGACTCACTCCTTAGAGTGGATGGACAATCTTATTGGGTTTTATTCTTTGTTTGTTGTATCATGAGGTTAACTTCTGGCTGCAGTTCTTCCAGAGAAATTCCCCTGCACCACCTACACATCTAGAAGACATAAACTTTCCATCTTAGAAGTCAAATCCATTCCCGTAATGCTGCATGGTTTTGCAATCCTCAGCATACCATCTGTATCAAGAGACTTATTAGGGGGGAATTTTTATGGGCTTGGGTGGTGGAAGGGAGGAGTAAGAATTTATCATCATTATTCGCTCAGATATTTTGCCGTATATACCTTGAGGACTTGGACTGAGTACACACAGCTCCCCACAAAGCGATTGTTGTATAGGGATCGCTTTCTACAACCAGCAAAAATATGACACATGGGTCTGTAATCCTTTTGGAAGAGGCAATCACATCACGGCATCAGAAAATCTAGTGTTGATCAGTCTCAGACTCCAACAAGTCACATAGGAACCCCAACGTCCAATCTTGCGGAATCTTCCTTGTCCAGACATGGAGCACTCCATGATGTCACAGGATGCAGACTAGCATGACGCAACTTAAAGATTATCACAGCTTTCTTCTAGGAGGGACAATTAGAACTGATTGCAAGAGAAATGGGACCTTGAGCTTGAGTGGACACAGACCACGGCCCATATCCATCCATCCAGGATAGCGATTTCTGACCCAAGTGGATCTTCGCATAGATATCAAATCGACCAAGGCGTGGTGCCGTCTAGACTTACAAGTAAAAGTATGGGCAATCAGAAGACAATGCTTAGAGGGGCAGTAAGTACTATTTGAATGCTCCATGTAGGTCTATCAATAGAGCGTGAACTTTAAAGGCCTCCTTGCTTCATAGCCCCACACGTTATGGGTGCATAGAGTGTGTCCAATATAGGCCTATCTTTCCCTGCGGTTGGGGGGGTGTGATGCAAGTTCAAACTCATCCTTACCATCAGATGATGATACAACGGAAGATTAACCCTTCCCCTAGATATATCCTACCTTTGGGTTGCCTCGTCATATGTTGCATTTCTTTGCTCCCTCGCATCGAGAACATGCATTTGAAGAGTGGAATGTTGTAAGAATTCAGATTGAAAACAAGAACGAGCAATTAAATATACTTATATGATAATATATAATATACTTAGTATAACCACACATATTGTGCAATGCGCTTCCTTTCCCAAAGAGTTATAATCCAAGGAAACTGGCCCTTCCCTGGACATTGAGATAACATCCATAATATTAAAGCCGAGAATATAAACGTCGAGAATATAAACGTCAAGAATATTAGTGTCGAGGATAAGTCTCGCGAATGGATAAGATACTGGCATATTACCTAAATGTTTGTCGTAATCGTAGTTGAACGCCTGTAAAATCACTACGAGCAGCACGTTAGGAAAAATTTAAATTCTCATCGTCTTTTGGCGATTCCTTTGATCTTAGAGGCAATATCTCGAAAACTTGCCAATGTAAGCTTGAGAGAATGTGCGTGTATCCTTGAGCAGGATGATTCCAACATTCTCAAATCGTTCAGTAGACTGTGGACGGCAAAAAAAGACAACTATCATTAGAGGAAGTCCGAAGTAGAGCTACTAAAAAGCACAAATAACATTAAAACGTCATAATTTTATAAACCTTAACTGTTGGTGGTGTGAAGCATAGACATGTCATATTTTTTTCCTCCCTTATCGAGCGAGTGGTGTGAACCCAGCCAAAGAGAGCGCGCACTTGAAAAGGTCCTACCTCAAAAGGGATAGCACCACTTGGATGGATCATGAAGAGTTCACAAAAGGGAAACTTTCCCTTAGACTGCCTACCGTAAAAAGGACCAAAAGCAACCAATAAGGTAGGATAAAAGCACAACCAATACTATTAAAGTTGTGTTGTAGTAGCAACAAACGACAACACGACTACATTGACCTTATGGTGAACCTTGACTTAAACCACCTTGGTCAACGAATGAATTTGACCATGCCGACCTAGTCGACTTGTGCTGATAACACAGTGTCAGTGTCTCTCAAGTGAAGTGGGGTGTCTTATTGATACAATCATGACGTTTTCAACAAGCATCCAACCTTGGGCATTTCATGCATGAACAAGAGCTCTAAGTCCCACGCATGACTTAGGCAGTCAAATTTGCCTTAAATGGGGCCTCAAGTCATGACAGAACTAGCCAAGTATAAGCAAAAAAAGGGAATCTCCACAAGTGTAAGACTAACTAGCCAATTAGCTGCATGCATTAATGGAGACTCTTGGCTCAACAAGTCTACACGTAACCCTATTGTAAGAATGGATGTGACTGCATAATCCATAGAGTATACCCTGAGGTCTAACGGCCTAGTTGGTACATCAACTACTTTGCACAACTCGAGTGACCCTCATCAATCCCCTTTCCAAGGAGTGGAAAAGACAAAACGAGGCCTTCATTGGTATTGGATGTTAGAAATGACCAACAGAGGGTACGCACAGCGGAAGACTGATAGTAATGCCGAGCTCACACAGTGTGTGTGTGTGTGGGGTGTGGAATCACAAACTTCTTAATTTATGTGCATAAAATAGATGTGCAGACTCATCAATAGACA
Organism: Dipteris shenzhenensis; assembly: GCF_047967505.1. Taxonomy (NCBI): domain Eukaryota; kingdom Viridiplantae; phylum Streptophyta; class Polypodiopsida; order Gleicheniales; family Dipteridaceae; genus Dipteris; species Dipteris shenzhenensis. Next base: position 49,304,811 of record NC_141616.1, on the reverse strand, counting down.
ATGAACCAGCCAGATAGAGAAACCACCAAAATAATATATTTTCGTCCAAAGCTATGGACACAATACAAAAGAGAGATCCAGAGTCCACCAATGGTGTGGTCCTCTGATCTTACCGCAAGGTACTTCTCGTATCTGCTGGCTATCTCTAGACTCAAGCCCACGTGCTCCACCTCGAGTGTAAGTAGACTTTCCGTCTAGATCCCTTCCACCTTGTTGTCTTTGCACGAGCCCAGGTGGGCAGCACTCTGAGCTAGGTCTGCAGCTCTACATCCCAATTGTCTCCTTCTAGATAGAGGCCCACAGGTGATCTGCTACTCCTTCTGCTCCTTGAACTACTGCTGCAAGTGATATGGAATGAGGCCAAGAGCCTCTGCTTTTATAGGCCTTAAGGGGTTGGCAAAAAATCGACCAGTCATGCTGCCTATGGCTGACCCAAACAGGCCCTGACCTGGTCTGCCTATAAATGCCCCTTTGGGGCCCTCTTTTCTAGGGCCTTTGGCCCACACTTCAAGGCCGGGTTTAGCCCCTAGTTTTGCCCAATATCTGGCCTGGTTGGCTGGCTCCAACCAGCCCTAACCAGCCAATTCTATGATAGACACTCCTGTTGATTCCCCCCGCCATTAATGCGCCATGTGCTGGCCTTGCTGCTACACACACCTATTGCAAGTGCCTCTTCTTCTGGATCACCACGCAATCATGCTCCTCATCAGATCCTTTCTACCAGGGCAGATCCAAGACATCCAGTCCCCGCCATCTCCCTTTCACAAAGGTGTCTTCTGACGCAGCCATGCTGATCTCTCCAGGTAATTCACTCTTTATTGTCTACTTAGCACCTACATGGCAGCCAGGATGCTGCCCATGTGGCACTCCCTCAAACCCTAGGTTCGCCCCCCCATGCTCTCCTCATTTGGGGGCTTACAGATGGGGAGGTGACCTTTCCAACACCCCCTCTCATCGACACATCTCGGCCCAATGCCAACACGTCGATGACGATGCTCCAGTAACTCCCTGGTCGTAGTCCTCTGGAACTTTTCGATGTCAAAATCTTTTCATGGCTTTTCATCCAGTGGCTCCTGCTCCACCAGGTCTGGTTCCGCATCTGCACACCATCCCGATACACAAGTCCATCTCTAGTAGCACCTCCTAGCACCACCTCCTTCAGTCACGTTCTTGCCTTCGAACTCGAGCAACCTAGCCTCTACGATCTTCCAGTTGTCCCCCTCATAATGAGTGGACAACCTAGAGTCTTCCAGGCACCATGCTCTAAGGCTCTGTTTCAACCCACCATCCTTCCTTTGGCAAGGTCTGCAACAAAAGTACATCTCCAGATAACCTGGACCACAGCACTTGACTGAACCTGAGTCACCCTCCTTCTCGCAAGGGCACTCTCCTCGAGTCATGGAAGTCGATTCCCAAGAGCTTCTGAATCAGGGTCGTCCTTCAGCAAGGTCCCTGCCTTCAAGCTGCCACACTTGTGAGCCTCCTACTTGGGCTCTGATACCATGTTAGAAATGACCCAACAGAGGGTACGCATAGTGGAAGACTGATAGTAATGCCCAGGAGGTCACACAGTGTGTGTGTGGGGTGTGGAATCACAAACTTCTTAACTTATGTGCATAAAATAGATGTGCAGACTCATCAATAGAGACAATGAACCAACTAGATAGAGAAACCACCAAAATAATATATTTTCGTCCAAAGCTATGGACACAATATAAAAGAGAGAGATCCAGAGTCCCACCAACGGTGTGGTCCTCTGATCTTACCACAAGGTACTTCTCCTATCTGCTAGCTATCTCTAGACTCAAGCCCGCTTGCTCCACCTTGAGCGTAAGTACATTTTCCATCGAGATCCCTTCCACCTTGCTGTCTTTGCACCAGCCTAGGTGGGTAGCACTCTGAGCTAAGTCTGCAGCTCTATAGCCCACTTGTCTCCTTCTAGATAGAGGCCCACAGGTGGCTGATCTGCTGCTCCTTCTACTCCCTGAATCGCTACTGCAAGTGATATGGAATGAGGCCAAAAGCCTCTGCTTTTATAGGCCCTAAGGTGCTGGCAAAAAATCGACCAGTCAGGCTGCCTATGGCCGACCCAAACAGGCTGACCAGGCCCTGACCTGGTCTGCCTATAAATGCCCCTTTGGGGCCCTCTTTTCTAGGGCCTTTGGCCCACACTTCAAGGCCGGGTCCAGCCCCTAGTTCTGCCCAATATCTGGCCTGGTTGGTTGGCTCCAACCAGCCCTAACTAGCCAGTTCTATGGCAGACACTCTTGCTGATTCCCCCCGCCATTAATGCACCAACGATGTTAGAGTGGCTCCCTAAAACAGTAATGTCACCAAGTGATGAAAGTGCCAAAAAATTCTATACATATAACGGTAGCAAAAGTAACACCCTATTTTTCTACCATTGCAAAGTGACAAAAACATAGACTTGTTCATAGTGTCCAAAAGCAATGGACCCATCTCATAATGATGGTCAACATATCTACAACTTGTTCTTGTATCATAAAGAAAACAAGGTTGGTTTATTCACTAAGAGCCTTTTCTCTGACAAATTGATAATGTACTGAATTCAATATGCTTTGCTCTAGCATGAAAGGCTAGATTCTTTGTGAATTGTATGTTGTTCATATTATCAGATTAGAGCACTTGTCAAAGAGATAATGTACTTCAATATGCTTTGTTGTGTCATGAAAGGCTAGATTCTTTTTGAGTTGGATACTACTCATATGATCAAAATAAAGCACGGTTAGTCCTCTTGAAAGAGTTTCAATTTCTTATAGAAATCTTGGATCTTGCAAAAGAGGTCTAGGCTCCTTTTATTTTGAGCTCCTTCAACTAATATGGTGGCAATTCTAAACTTCCACTTTAAATCATTAAGGCACGTGAATTCTTTCAACCTTCCATTATGAAGAGTTTGTCATGCTTAGAACACTCCTATTTTCACATAGGCACTTGCCATGTATGTACATAACTTGTTCATGAGTGTCTAATGCACAACAATTTTGTTATGTTGTCATTCCCTATATCTTGTATGCATTGCTTACTGCATAAGACCTTTACTCTTAACTTTGTTTGAAGAATATACACCCCCATTTTTTGGTGTCATGCATGGGTCTTTAGAGATGCACATAAGCTAGACATTGCAAGGCGTTCCCTTTTGTATCTGAGACATTTATTGGTATTGTTGATTTATGCTCTTATCACAAATTATGAACAAGTTGTTTGAACCCTTGAACTAACATTTCAAGGATTCAAATAACATCAAAGGCAAATACCCCAACCAAAGGGCATAGCAAATGGACTGAGCTCTGGACCAAGAAGCAAATGGGCGAAGGACTAGCTTGAGTAGGGAGCAGCTCCACCTATCCATGTTGTATACCAGATGCCCGATCCCCTATAGATGGGTCTAGAAGACAAGCAAGATGACACTATACTACAATGCCAGGTGACAAAGGACCCTAGCTGTCAAAGTAATGTGCTTATTATAGCAACAGATTAAGAGAAAAAGCAAACATTTGAATACAAGTCAACTAACACACTAAGGAAGAGATTTTTAACGATGTTTGGATTATCTACGAAGGAGAAATATGTTAAAAAGGTCCAATATGATGTATTGGTAGCTACCCTTTCTTGCAAGGAGATGTGAACCATTGTAAATGCAATAGATAATACCCACAACTAATTTTAGAGGGATGGTCATGTATATAAGGTTCCAGAGTTCTAGGAGTTATCCCTGGTACCAGGGAAACCCATGTGTATAGGTGCGACCATGAGCCACTTCTATTTGACTGCCATTTTAGCAAGTAATAGAAGAAGCTTGATTCTTTATTTAACAAAAATAGAAGAAGTTTGATTTCCATTTATGTGAACATATTTCCTTCCTCTTTGAGTTCATCATCGCATTCTACATTGTGCAAACTCCCTTGCCCCCCCCAATGCTATGCGTTCATAGCAAGATGATTTGCATTGCTCAACGAGGGTGACACTGCACTAGTGATCTAGAAATGGCGATTCCCCACACATTCAGATGAAACAAAGGGCCACAGGATGAACTAGAGCACCAACATATCATCATACATCATAAACACTAGGTGATTCGACTAGGGAATGCAAAGTGGTAAGTGTTGGAGAAACCAATGGAGTGCAAGCAAATCAACTTGTGGTGGTGAATGTTGGAGCTGATAGATGTAAGAACAAGACACCAACAAAGATACCAACAACAAAGAAAGAGCCGATCGCTAGAATTGTAGTTGAGATAAGAATGCTTGGGGCGATCGTTGAAGAAGACGATCCTTGACTAAGGGAAGTGAGCAACACAAACAACTTGCCACCATCCATGATGCTGAATGAAGACAAGAAGAAGGGAGTGGCCAAGAGAGTCACAAGAAACCCACATTTAGGTGAATTCAAGCAATTTTTGGCAAAACCCAAGACGTTGATTCTCATCACCATCACAAGGAAGAAGACTGAACCAAATGGGGCATGCAGAGATGGATAGATTCAGAAAATCCACCACCAATACCACCATGGTGAGATGAGAAAGCAAGAGGATCAAAAATATCAAATTCATTGGGACACAAAGGGGAAAATCCCCCATTTCATCTTCTATAGAATTTTTTGCAAATGGCTACAACCTTGTAAGCTAGTCCTGGAGTTTTGAGCTTTCGCACTATAGCACTCACCAAGGGCACTTTACTATGGGATGAGTTGAAAGCTATATTTTGGAAAAGGTTGTAGCACAAATTCTACAAGGAAGATGTATTGTTGAAGCTTGGGCACCTTAACCAAACAAAGGTAAATCATTGTATGAATTCCCATCACAAATAAGGGTGCTAACCAATCAGCTTAACAACATGGAATACCATAATGTTGGTTAAGGTCTTGATTCATGATTGCTCTTGCTCAAGGAGTGGAGTTGAATAATATGGAGATTACATAGCTAATGACGGACATCTAAAGAATTGCAACAGGGTGATTGTGGTCAAGAAGGGCAACATGGAACCCTAAGAAAGGAAGAAAATATTGATTGAGAAGTGGAAAATAGCAAAGACAAAGACGAAGAAGTGGTGATTAAAACAAACACCAATGTTGAGAAGGAGGAGCTAAAGATGCCCATAAAAGAAATGGACGTTAGAGGAAACAGAGAAAAGGGTGAGGCCCGGTTTCAAAGTGAAAATTTGATGGCCACATGGCGAATGAATGCTAGTCAGGCAAGTATTGCAACATTTACAAATGTCCAACCCGAAAATTCAAAGACTGATAGTTCAACATTTACAAATTTCCAACCCACAAATTCAAAGACTGATAGTTCAACAGGCACAAAGAAATTGCAAATGTCCATCAAGTGGAGCACCTATCAAGGGAAAGAACGAAGAGCAACAACACAGCATGCTAATTTTGTGATAAAGAAGGGCACCGAAGGGTGAAGCAATTGGACATGTTATCTTTTGAAAAAACAGTGCTAATTATATTACTTCGAGAACAAGATACAAAAGGTCAACTTGTAGCTGACGGGCTGCGTTCACAAATCGGACACAGCCCTAAAAGGTAACACAATAAATCACTCTCTCAAAGGCGAGTGTGAATCAACAGCCATCGGGGTGGTGAGTAGCGCCACCGAAGGCCCTGCGAAGTCTGCTCGAAGAAGAGGCCCTGAGTGTTCCAAGCCCGGAGGAAGCGTCTCCGCTTCTCTTGACCGGACCGGGAATCTCCCTGAATCTGGTCCCACTGGCCTCTTAGGGTATGAATAATCTCGCACCAAATATCAGTCATGATCTGGGCAGTCGATAAGGAGGTGCCACCGAGGATCTGCGTGCAACGCGAGGTCCAAATGTGCCACCCTGCTATGCTGCTAATAATCTCCCAGACTGGCTGCCTCTCCTGAACTCCTGTATCCGCCTCTGCTAGGTGCTGCGGGATACCCTCGAGCAGCCCCCATGTACCCTGCATGATAAGGAAAGTGGGGTCCTGCTGGCATGCCTCGAATAAGTGATGTAGACCAGGTGCGGTGCTGCACCAACAGAACGCGCCCCACGTGATCAAGCCTAGCTCTGGTGCTGCGCGAGTGAGAATCCCGAAAGTCCACCTCCACACTTCTTGGGCGCGAGTGCAGCTCCACAGGCAGTGTTTTGGTGACTCCTCAACCTCATGGCAGATCTGACAGCGTCCGTCCTGGCCTATCTGTCTCAACCAGCTCCCCACCGGAAGACCTTTGTGGGCGAGAAGCCACAGGAAGTAGGAGATCTTCCGCGGTCGCCAGCTCTCCCACAAGGCCTTCCAGAAGGCCTGCAAAAAGAATCTGGAAATACCCTGTGCGTACCAACTGGGCCGCTGGGTGGGGGGGCGGCTCTGCATCCTCCCAAGAACTCGCCTGCCCAAAGTCGTGTTGTAGGCAAAGAAGGAGGTCGGCCCCTGTCCTGTCACAACCTCTGCCCAGCTCCACTCTCCTGGGTCCCAATCAAGCTCTGACAAGGCCCGCCCCTCCCAGAGCTAGAGTTGCCAAAGCTGCAGCTGATCCTGCTCAATGCTAGGATCGGTATGCCAGACCTTCCCCAAAAGGCCTACGATCCGAACCCTCTGCCATGGGAGTAGGGGGTCGATGAGTGCATCCTCTCTCCTGAGTCATCCATCCCCCATAACCGCGAAGAAAGAAATAGAGGAGTCGTCCATACGTCCTGTGACCACCAGTGGGATGCCACGGGGGGTGAACTGTCCCAGCCAACGGTCGTCACCAGGCATGAGGATCTGAGGCTCAGGTGGAACCAACCAATCAGCTGGGATCGCGCCGTCGATCTCCGTGCGTCTCGCCTGGGCTCCACGTGCACCTCCAGCTGCGTCTGCGAGATCAGCCGTCTCCAAATGTCTGTACATGTCCCTCCAAACTCGAAGGGACCGGGCTGGCCCCCTCATCCAACCATCCCACCTGATATGTGATCTCTCCCCCAACTGAAGGCCCTCGGCATCTCTGACCTGATCATTCCAGATAAGCGGCTGGCGATCGATCTCCTCCTGACAGCGGGGAGGGGACTGAATGAGACTGAGGCGGAGCCGCCTCCAAACCATGAGGAGGCTACGAACGAGTGGGGAACGGGGCTGAGTAAGCGGGGCGGAAGTGAAGATCCACCTGAGGGACGGGAGCCACTCTCCACCTCGACGCGGGACACACGAACCGACCCCCTACTGAAGTAGCATCTTCCACGTTTGCCCCCCCGGGGTCAAACCGCGGATGACTAACTTGCCTAACAAGGCCTGACTCTGCAGCTCTGGATCGATGACTCCCAGGCCTCCCTCAGCCTGCGGAAGAATAACTGTCTGCCAAGCAACCCTGGCTCTGGTGTCTCTGAGGCCATCCTCCCCGGACCAAAGGAAGTTCCGAACCAGCCTCCTAAGCTGTGCCACACTGGATCTCGAGAAACACCAACAGGAAGCCACATACCAAGCCGTGGCAAGGAGGACTTGGTTGACTACCAAGGCACAACCTGCAAGGGAAAGCTTAGCAGTGCTCCAGAAAACCAGCTTCTGTCGGATGGAATCTAGCACCGGGAGAAACTGCTGAGCTGGCGTGATGTCCAGGCCGACCTGAAAACCCAGGTATCTAGCTGTCTGTCCCTGCGGGATCCACCTGAAACCCAAAAACCTTCCCCACTGAGAACGCGCCCCGGGGTCTGTGAGGAAACCAACTGATTTGTTCCAGTTGATTTTCGCACCAGCAGCCGAGCAGAAGACCTCCAGGGCCATCCTCACCCTCTCCAGCATCAACTCATCGTCCTGGACATACAGGGCTGTGTCATCCGCGTACTCCGAGTCCAAGAGCTCCGTGTCCTCTCGGAGGGGAAGGCGAACACCCCTGATCCCTGTAGACCTCGCCCGGAGGTAGTAAGTCATAGCCTCGGCGAAGAAGAGAAACAGGTAAGGAGCAATGGGGCAACCCTGATGCACTGATCTCTCCAAGCTAAAACGCTCACCCATCCTGCCTCCAATGATGACTCTGCTAGAGGCTGTCCTGTACAAAGCTGAAATACCCTGAATCCAACCTGCTAGGAAACCTAGCCGCTCCAGAGTCCCCTCCAGAAAGGACCAGTCCACCCGATCGTAGGCCTTCTTAAAGTCGAGAAGTAGGATGGCAAGGTGTGATCCGTTGTGCTGAGCCCACTCCGCCGCCTCTGAAAAGGTGAAGACATTATCCAGGATACTGCGGTCCTGGACAAAGCCTATCTGAGTGTCATGAATGAGGTCTGGAAGTAGAGGCTGAACTCTGGCGCTGATCATCTTGGCTAGGATTTTGTAGGCAGTGGTAAGGAGAGTGATCGGGCGCCACTGACGGATCTCCTGTCTATCTCCTCCCTTCGGGATGAGGCAAATCAGTCCTGAGGAGAGGCTCTCTGGCATATAACCGCTGCTGAAAATCCTCTGAAGAGCTGCTAGGAGGGGTTGATTGATCTGGTTCCAGAAGGAGGTGAAGAATGCCCGAGATAGCCCATCCTAACCTGGGCACTTCTGTCCATCGATGGCCATCAAGGCCTCCAGCATCTCATCCGTGGTAAACGGTGCCAACAGCGTCGCCTGCATGCTAGGCTGGACCAAGGAAGGAGTGTGTCTCTACACCTCCTCACGGGCACGACGAGTACGAGGGAGCAAGCGGCTCCTGCTGGAAAAGGGTCCTGTAGAAGTCGGTGGCCAATCCCAAGACCTCTCCTGGATCCGTGACGATGTGTCCCTCCGCTGTCCTGAGACTCCAAAGCTGATCACCTGCAGCTCTCTGGCCATGTGTCCTGAAGAACTCCCTGCACATCCGGTCACCCTTCCGAGCCCAGAAGGAGAGAGAGGCGTGATAGGAAAACTCTGAGCGACGCTGGAGTGTCTCCTCAAGAAGGGCTCTGGCTCGAAGGGCCTGGATCCGAAGCTCCTCCGAGCCCGGGGATGCCTGCTGGAGCCGCTGAATGGAGGCGAGGTCCCTCCGAAGAGCTCTCTCTCTACCCCACCACTCCTGTCGAACCTGTAGGGCTGCGAGCTGGCAGATCTAGCTGGACTCCTGCAAAGCCTGTGCCACCGAATCAACCAAATCCGTGCACTCGTCCCAGTCTCTATCCCAAAGACTGCAAATACTGCTGCGCACGTCCTCCCTCGAGAAAATGGAGTTGGGAATCCGGCATGAGCGGGGGGGAAGGGCCTGAGCTGCCGAATCTAATGATAAGAGCACAGGCGCATGGTCAAAGAGTTTCATCCCTGGAACTATACCGGCCTGACCGCCTCTGCTGATGGCCCAATCACTAACATAAAATCTATCCAGCCTCTCCAGGAGTCTGCCTCCTTCCCTGCGGAAACCCTACGAGAAGTCCAAGCTCCCGTGCCAACGCTGGAAGGACTGGTCTCGCCAATAGTCCCTTCCTCCTGTCGCAAAGATAAAAGAGTCCCAAGCGGACTGCTCTGCCTGAGACATACTTGTAAACTCCGGTCCTCTGCCCTGCTGGTCCTCCAAGGTCTCCAAATTGTTGAAGTCACCTCCAACAATCCAAGAATCCATGTCTGGGAGAATCCCTGTAAGTGTCCTCCAGAAGGTGGCTCTACAACGGAGATCTGTGGGAGCATAAATGTTGAGAATTCCAACTCTGGAGCCCTCCAATTCCAGGCCTACCCAAAGGGCACGACCTGGAATCAATGTGCCATGACCGAAAACTCCCTGGGCTAGCTGCTCTCCCACGGAAGTACAGACACCACCACTCCTCCCCAGTGCACCGATCGAGGGCTCCCAATAAGTGTGAGAGCGACCAGGGAGGATCTTCCTGCATCTACGGGAGTGAGCCGCCGAAAGCTTGTGTTCCTGGAGTAGAAGTACATCCAAACGTCCAATCACTGCTGGCTGAAGTTCCTGTCACAAAATGAGCTTCCTAGGACCACGGGTGCCAGAAGAGTGAAACCCGTTCACATTCCAGGATACGAGGTGTAGGCTCATGGTGAGGACTGGGAGGCAGCGAACAACTGTCTGCTCGCGGTCGAGGTCGAAGAAGAAGCTGACATTTCGGAGTGGAGGCGCTGGCGCTTATGGGAAGGTTTGGAGGGGGAGGCGGGGTCGTCCTGCCCGTCCTTCAACACCTTCAGCAAAGGCGAGAGGCCTTTGGTACCATGAACAAAGGCTTTCTCGAGCCAGCTCGAGATCTCTGAGGTGGACATCCCGTAGAAGGCACGGAGTTTCTGAGGCGTCAGGCTCTGACATCTTGGGGGAGGGGCCAAGACAGGGGGGGCCTGAGGATCACAATTAGTCTGAATCGTTTGGCGGCGCAGCGCCACCGCAGGCGCACGTCACCCTCGGACCACTGAGTCTCGAGAAGCTGCCCACCGGACGGGCCTATCTAGGAGCAAATCTGAGCATGCGTCTGCTCCCTGAGAGCCTCCCAGACCGAGTCGTCTGTCCAGGTCTCGGTGCCGTCGCTGAGGAACGTGAAAGCAAAGCTAGGGCCATCCCTAGGGGCTAAGGCGGCTATCTTCCCATCCGCCCCTTTGCGGAGCAGGAAGATACTGATGTCGAGGCAAGCAGGGAAGGTCCCGAGGTCAGCCACATCCAAGTAGTCCCAGGGGCCAGATCTGTAAAAGTCGCGGGGGAGCTCTCTCTCCTGAAGTTGAGGCCCGTCAGAGTCTGCCACTGAGGGGCTAGCGGACGGAGAAGCCTACTCCGGTGGTTGTGTAGACTCAGGGTGTCCTGCCAGCGGAGGGGGAGGGGGAGGAGGCTGGGGAATAGGCAGCTCAGACTCCTCAGGGGCAGCTAGCGGAGGAGAAGAAGGAGGGGGAGCAGGGGCTGCCCTCGGCTGAGGAACCGTCGGAGCAGCTAGCTCTGCGGGAGAGTTAAAAGAGGCGAGGGGGGGGAGGGATGGGGCTGCATCTGGAACTGGGGCTGAGAAGGAGGGGGAGAAGACTGAGGAGGACGAGGGGGCTGAAGCTGCGGGTCGGGAGACAAGGGGTGCAGTTGGGGGATGGGCTGGGGCTGGATGGGAAGAGGCTGGGGAGAGGAAGAGAGGGGGACCTGAGGCTGTGGAGGACGAGGGGGCTGAAGCTGCGGGTCGGGAGACAAGGGGTGCAGTTGGGGGATGGGGCTGGATGGGAAGAGGCTGGGGAGAGGAAGAGAGGGGGACCTGAGGCTATAGAGGGCGGGCTACCGTCGAAGAAGATGCTCTCCCATGTCCCTGGGGCGGCTACCTGTCGGGTCTCTGAGGTGCAGCTACAAGCGGGGTAACCTCTGCCTCCTTGCCTTTATCAGAAATCTTCTTGTTCTTTCCTCTTTTCCTTCTAACCTCAGTCCAGCCACCAGCTATCTCTGGTCCGGGCTCTGGCTGCCTCTGCTCCTCCTGGCGTGGCTGCCCGGAGGGGGGGGGAGGGGGCGGAGAGGGGGGAGGCGGGGGAGGCCGAGAAGAGCTGGCGAAACGTGGGCAAACAGCGGCCAGGTGCCCAAAGTCGTGACACCTCAGACACTGTCCTGGCTGTCCGGTGACTACCATGCTCTGGGTGATGCTGCCGGCACCTGTCACGATCTCGATCACTGCCGGGAGAGTCGCAGGATCCGCCACAGCCACACGGACTCAGGGGGCTCCTGCCATAGTCACCGCATCGGCGAAAGTATCGTGCATAACCCAGCCGAAGTGGGAGCCCATGTCCCTAACAATCGGCCGCAGCTCAGCAGCGAGACCAGGAAAAACTAGCGTCACTGGATGGCGAGGTATACAGAACCGGGCATCAAAATCTGCTGCGCTGAATCCACGGTACCACGGGACTATCATGATAATCTTTCCATCCACTACGTGGGGGAGCCAGCAATCACGTTGCTCACAGCTTTCGCACTGGAGAGTTTAAGCCAGAAGATGCCCCTTCCCATAAGGGCCACCTCCTCAATATGGCCGTCCTCTAGCATGAGAGTGGACTGGAGCCAGTCCCTGATGACTGATCTGGAGGGGGAATGTCCAATGACTCTGCCATAGACAGAGGTAAGAGCAAAGTCATTGGCAACCTCCTGAACCCGAGATGATTGCTGCTCTGTCAGGATGACGCGGTAGGCATCTGGAGAGGGAGGGACCGTCTGGGCCTCCGGTTCCGGGCAAGGAGCCGCCATACCGCCAAGACAAACTACGTGGCTTCCGATGAGGAAGAGGCTGCCACCCAAAAAAGGGGGGGGGGTAGAAGCGGGAGGGTGGAGCCTGGGTGTGGCGGGAACGGAGGTGGCGCGAGGTGGAGGCGGGGGACGGGTGAGGTGGGGCGGCGGGAGTGGAAGCGGGGGCGGGGGAGAGGCGGAGCGGGGACGAGGAGGCGGACGGGGGGCGGGGGGAATGGAGGGGCGGAGGGGGCGGGGTGGAGCGAATGGACGGGGGGGGGGGGGGGGGGAGGGGAAGGCGGGGGTGGAACGGGAGGGCGGAGAGGCGGGAGGGGGCGGGGCGGGAGGCGAAGGGTGAGGGGGCGGAATGGGCGGCGGGGGTGAGCGAAGCGGAGGAGGGCGGAGGCGTGGAGAGAGGGGGTAGCGGGGTGGAGCGGAGGGGGGTAGCGAGGCGGGGGTGAGCGGAGGGGGTAGCGGGGCGGGGGTGAGCGGAGGGGGTAGCGGGCAGGGGTGGAGCGTGGCGAGGGGGGACAGAGCGAGGCGGGGTGAGGGGGGAGGTGAGGGCGGAGGGGTAGGGGCGGGGGCGGGAGAGGGCGAGGCCAGGAGGGGCTAGGGGGAGGTAGAGGTACGGCGGGGGAGGGGAAGCTCGCAGGAGCAGGACTTGTTGAAGGCTAGCAATTGGACATGTTAGAAAAAGCATGTGCTTAAGATAATCGCACACCACAAGTGGCAGGAATCAAAATTTGTGCACGTTCCAACTTCCAAGTGTGTTGAGGAGCATGGAGAGCCATTCAGAAAAATGCCTGCAAGGAGCATGGGATCAAGGAAATAATTTTTAAAAAGAAGCAGTGATGGGAATAAGATGAGGTCACGGATGCAAGAAAATTGGATTCTAGGAGGATGTTCAGGTGGCAGGGTAATAGGACAGGACAGACAAAAAACATTGGTATGCACTATGTGCTTTACTTAAAATTTACAAACGCGAGAGACATAAATTTAGTGAAAATTATGAATGCAATAATGAGAGTTGTCAATTTTTTGGAAAAACCATCGATTTTCTTTGCCGCTTTTCGGATGTACACCTCACCAACTTGTGGCCCATAAATGAGTGCAAAGAGGCCCAAAATGGCTGAAAAAAGAAAAGGAAAAATGGCTCGCTAGCAAGTTTAGTATTGTGGATTAAGAAATGGAACCACTTGACATGCTTATAAGCCTCATTGCAAGATTTTTATAGTGAATGCAAAATGATAAATAGTGTGAGATTTATTCAAAGAGCATTGCACATGTATGAATTTAGTTTTTTCTAATGCATCCATTTATGGTGAACTAAGCTATAAATTTCACCAAATATAAAAACTCTAAGACCACCATGCACTAGCTCCATAAGTCTAGAGTACATTTTCTCAAAAGAGTTTGCCTTTTGTCGATCAAATGAGAAAAAGTTATTGACCTTGCCCTCAAACGCACAATTGTAGCACAGTATTGGAGACCCCCAAACCATAGCAAAAGTTCTCAATTGGTTTCCTCCTCTGGTTTGTGCGAAGCTCAAATTCTACACCTTCAAATAAACAATTGCTTCCATATATGTGTATAATAATTATTTGGTGTTTTTAAAATTTATCAGATATCCTATGCAATCCAAGATGCATGCTTCACAGGCATTATAGCGTTTGCAATAGTTTAATGATTTCATTCAAGATGCCAATTGTGTAAATTTTTTATCTCAAATTCAAGTTTAGAATGTGTAGATTAGTTTACACACCAACTTTGTCAAATTCCATTGAGAAATGCATAGTTACAAATCAAACAAGTTGGCCATATGCAAAATATTCACAAAAAATGGCTACTCCTAATCATGCATTGGCCCTCATAAGGTAGAAGGGGTGTAAAATTGAAGAGTAGGAGTGTAGGTCTATAGAAGTTAATAATAGAGAAACTTAACACTAGTTTGGTAGAAGGACACAAAAATGTCCTAGGAAACTTTTGTGTCCTATCAACTTAGCCACTTCCTAGAATTATTCAAAGCGCTAATAAGGTATTTTAGGGTTTTGATTATTTTTCATAATAGCTTGTATTGAAAAAAACCCAAAATTATTATGGATTGGAACTTGCACCTATTACTTTGAGTTCTACCTAAAGTTTTAAGGTCAATCTAGCACCAAATTTTAAGCAATTTTCTTAGTTTTTACATAAAATGGCCATACTTCTTAATTATAATGTGCTTTTTTAGTTTTTTTAAGTCCCAGAGTCTAAGGATAACATAAATTCTATGTTTGGATTGATTTGGAGCTAGATAATCATACTTATTATGATCTATGGCCTCAAATGTAATTTTAGTGCATGTTGATAAATGAGGCAAATTTGCACATTCTTTGACATGTCTAACAAGTTCCAAGCTCAAACATAGTTTGTATATGTATTCAGCAGTATAGCAAGAGTTCTTAGAGGATCTAATATCATGTAGAACACCAAATTTAAACCTTATTTTGATTGTTCATGATGTTGCAATTTATGCTAGTTTCAAGATACAAGGGTTAAGTAATATTGTAGGAACCTTTTGATAGCGGAAGTGAGAGAGGGAGAGAGAGAGAGGAGTGCACACGATATAGCTAGTTGTACACTAAGTTGTATTGAACATGAACATGAAGATATACATGTGAACCCCTTAGGCTTAGGGTTAGGGTTTGCCCCTATTGCCCTATGTAGATGGTGCAATTTACACCATCCTCAACACCCCTTCTTAAATTGCACTGAGTAAGTAGAGGGTGCATGTACAAGAACTTTTTGTGTTTCGTTTGGTGCATATGATAGCATCCAAAACTCAAAAGAAATCAGAGTAGTATGTACATATGTGAGCACAGTGATTACGTAGCGGAAGCATGTACAATGAGTACAACTTACGATCCTATAGATAATGTGGATTTCTCTCTCTTTAGTTGTGGGTCATCCTTCTCCTTTGGGAATAAAACCCAGAAGATAAGCCGAAGGGAAGAGGAAGGAAATATGTAGAAAGTAAACTCCACCTGCATAAAAAACTGGTCTATCAAAAAATGACTGCGTGGAGAATTGTGTGTATGGCTGCATGCTAAAAATGTCAAGGCTGAACATGTCATGAGTTGTGGTGGACTATGCAGTTGCTCTGAAGAAGAGGAATCCAGATGTGAAGCTAGTCGATGTAGTTATGGCGATGTGATCCAATGGGTTGTGACATACAAGAGTGTCACCAACCCAAAGGACTAACAGAAATGTGCAAGGTATGTTGTAGTAGAAGTATAATCTATGTTGAATGCGGGGTCGAAGAAGATTGCATAGTCGATGTGGACAGAGTGATCTAAGGGCTAAAAATATGTGGCCGAAGGTATAGGTATGATATGTTGCTCTGCTGATGAAGAGGCCCATAATACTAACAAGGTATGGCAACTTGTCAAACCTGTATGCTCAATCGACACTCCATTTACAACATCACCTACATGCTATGGCTTCATGCGC
This sequence comes from Dipteris shenzhenensis, assembly GCF_047967505.1. Classification (NCBI taxonomy): domain Eukaryota; kingdom Viridiplantae; phylum Streptophyta; class Polypodiopsida; order Gleicheniales; family Dipteridaceae; genus Dipteris; species Dipteris shenzhenensis. The sequence continues at coordinate 49,289,246 of NC_141616.1, read as the reverse complement.
AAAGTAGGTAAAGATTACAAGAATGGATTTGATTGAGGCACTTTTTCCTTTAGTACAAATAAACAAAGCAAACAGGAGAGGGACAAAGAGGGGAAGGACCGACTTGCTGGTTAGCCATGAGGAGTCAACCAAATCCAACACCATAGAAGGGCCCCCATCATGAGGTTCCTAGCTTTCATTATAGCACTCTTGGGGCATCATTCAGTCCTACCTTTTTTTCCCTTTGGACAACACTGAATGACATTGTCTTGGCACACATCTAAAGCGAAGAACAAAAGGTGAAGTTTGCCATGAGAACTCCCTCTCTATCTGTCCAAAGGCTTTCACTCTCCACTTGAACAAGCATTGTGACCAAAGCATTCACTTGAATTCCAAGTTCTCTTTATTCATGTTGTGGGCATGAGGTATGCATGCCACATGGGCAAATGATCATGGATATGGCCTAGCTCAAGGACTACCATCTTCACCCATAGGGTCGACCAGCAAGTAAAGGAAGACATAATCTTCCAGTGCCTCTCACAGTAGACACCAGAATCTTCTGTTGGGGCTGGTCTTTTAGGCCCTAACTTTTTGTGTTGCCTCTCACTAGGAAGACAAAATCTTCCACCGCCTCTCACAATGGTGTCTAGAATCCTCCGTCCCAGCTATAAAAACCTGAGGCAGAGTAGAGGCCTAAGAAGTAGAGCAGAGGCGGCAAGCTAGAGAGAGGGAACCCAGAGAGGACAGGAGCAGGGCAGGAGCTGAGCGAGGGCACAAAGATATCACAACAAGAGAGCACATCTGTATTGAATTGTTGCACAAGGAACACAGATTCTAGACCATTGTAAAAGAACACAACCGTGCAAAGATGCGAGCCTCCTATCAAATTACTATCTAAGAATTCATATGAATAGATAAGCACAAAAGAAAGATAGAATACAAATGAAGATTACGATGCAATAGATTAAGACACCTCTTGAAGATTATGATGTGATAGATTATAATACCTCTGTCGAACCTGGAATATGAATAAAGGTCTTCTCATGCCATGTCTATCAACAAAGGATTAGAGTGTTTTTGACAAGAAGATGTATGCAGGATTTTTAGTAGCCACTCGTAACTGTTGAAAGGGAATTTCCTTTACTCCTATGATTTCTCTATGAGTTTGAATCCAAGATCTATAGAAGTACAAAGAAAGATGGAGATGGATGGAGACTAGCTAGAGCAAGATGAAATGCAAGACATGTATAGAGGACTCAGGGGATGTTTTGAACTGCAGAGGAGACATTTTGACGGTTTAGCATCTTCTTGTCTTTCCCTAAGAAATCAGATTTAATAATATAATTTTACACGTGGCTCAACCAGAGGAGAGAATTTCTTTTCATCCCACAATGCTACCTGTCTAAAAAATTACCTTCTTCTCTTCTCTCTCTATTTTCTCTTAAAAACTCATGAAATGAACTCAAGAAACACAAGGAGTGATGGTTGGTGTGTGTGTGTGTGTGAGAGAGAGAGAGAGAGAGAGAGAGAGAGAGAGAGATATGCCACTCAAACAACAAGTTTTCTTGTGGCGAGTACTGTTGGGAGTTTTTCCATCTGGGTAACTATTGGCACACAGACATATTGCTCTGGTTGTTTGTCACACAGATGCTTAGCTCCACGGGAGTATGTGCCACATGTACTTTGGCATTGCTCCTCCACTCAAGATTTTCACTTTCCTTGGATTGCGTTTACATGCCAGATTTCCACATGTTGTCTTTGGAAAGTCTTTATGGATCTTTGGGATATACCAAGCTACAAAAGACTTTGATTTGTTTTTTGTTTTGGTTCGTTACTGGGCGCTCTAGACTCTATGGAAGGATAGAAACCATAGTCTTTGGTGATCCCACATTTTCAATTTTTGCTTTCTTTAGGCGCTCTCTACAACAATTTTTCTATGATTGCTTGTAGACAAAGTGCATAGCTCATGATGTATATATGTCTTATATTGAGGTTTTCTCTTGAGATAAGCAACTCAAATTTTCAAAACCAAAAAGCGTGTGTGTGTGTGTGTGTGTGTGTGTGTGTGTGTGAGAGAGAGAGAGAGAGAACGCGCGAGAGAGAGCGCACGCTTGCTTTCCACTTACATATTTATACTTGTTTATATAGAAAATTGAAACCCTACGGACTTTATAAGAACATACGAGTGGCAAGCCACAAGTTACAATTACTTTCCCTATTTCGAAAAGATGATGAGAAGTTACAACGATTTTGGATAGTGAAAGAAATGGTGCTACTATTCAGAGCTCATCAAAAGATTTCAGGTACTCCATAATCCATTTCATCGCACAGTAGAAGAAGGTCCTGCTACAACACCGGGACCAATACTCTGCTCTGGTGCTATTCCTCCATTAATCCTCGCAATTGCTCCCTCGACGATCTTGTGAAGTTAGCATATGCAAACCTAAGCTTCTTTTGCTCCTCTCACATCCTTTGATTTACTCAGCTCCTCGGCTTCTGTCAACAGTATTACTCTCCAACTTTTGCCTCTGAAGCTCTTCCTCCTCGTGTGAACATTTTCGCCCGGCGATATAGGAGCTTCTTAGCCCATATGGCTAGCCTTACTCAACCTTCTTGCCTCCAATGCCTAGTGCCTTCTCTGTCGAGGGGGCCATTATCGTCATTTCTGGACCTGCCAGACTCGCCACCGTAGCCTGCGTTCGTAGAAAAGGGATTGCTTAGTGTCATTGATAAAATGTTTTAAGAGGTTGTTTCCTCCAGAATTGATGACGCGATAGAATATTGCCCCGCTTTCATTTCAAGATGAAATACAAATACCTCCTTAGACACTTCTCAAATTCGAAAATCCACATCTTTCCTTGTCGCCATAGGCATTGATAATGCGCTGAACCTTTTGAGCTACGGCCATATTTCCTGTGACACTCCCCGACTCTTCATCATTGACGTCTGCCTATGAGAAAATCATGTAAAATTTGTCGATTCGCAATGCTCACCTAGCGAGCACTCAATCAGTCCACAGCTTTCATTTCAGAGAACCCAAGTCTGAAAAGGGGTACTTAGATGATGAATTTCCTAATCAACACACTCCCAAAAAGCTCGCAAATATTGCTAAACATGGCTGCGCATTCGATAGGCAGAGCGAGACGAAGAAGCAAGCGATGAAGGAATAAGGATCAATTACAACGATGCAAGATGAATACGAATGGACACCACTGCATGCGCATGTTAACTACCACTTTTCGAAAGTTTCCCCCCAAAAAGTATCCAAAGGCCCACAATGATCCATTGTAATCTAACGATGCACAATTTTCCAATCAAATCTCTCCTTAAGAGAGAAAAGAGATACGAAAGAGAAAAGAGAAAAGAGATATGGCAAAGCTCACATAGTTTTATTTTGCTTATAATTACTCATTTATTTTGCACTCCCGTGCATTCACAAGTTCCGAGATCCCCCCCCTCAGCAGGATTGCCGGTGATACGTGAAACGGAGCTAAAGAAGAAATCTCCCGCCAGTCAAGCTCTTGGATGAGCTAATTCAGCACAGACACCGGAGATGCTTGTTGATTCACCTTCAGCCAAGATGGCCGAGAAGATATCTTCTGCCACCATGCATTCACGTGTTTTCGAGAGGTGATCAGATCGCCCAACTTGGCCGAATTAATGAGAGAGCTGATACGTGGAAAATGAGAGAGATCTGCCAGGCTGAAGAAATCTCCTGCCAAGTATTGCGTCTTGGACAGCTGCTCATCGTATATGTCCAGCACCTTCTCTAGCTTCTCTATGTTGGCCTTTAGAGCTGCCCCATCCGCTTTCTTGACGATGGCGGATATAGGGGCATTAAAATTCTGGGACTCAACCTCCAGCCATTGCTCTACCTTTGCCTTCTCTTCTAATGTCTTCCCATACAAGGAGCTGCCCTGTTCGTCGTACTTGAGAGCGATGTATCTGATTATGGCTCGGGATTCTGGCAATGCGAGAAATTACAAGACCAATTGATGTCAATATTGGTAAGCAGTTGGATATAATCAAAGTGCACTCTGCAACAAAACCCACATTCCATACGGAAAGATGAGTAACAAGAACCGTCTAATTTCAATAAGGAAGAGAATACAAGTGAGACACGTACCAAATAAGGTGAAATCGCCGTCTTGAATAACAGGGATTACTCCAAACGGCTGGACGGAATAAAGCAATGAAATTAATTTCCCTTACAAGTAGCCATCGCAACGAGGAGTGCTCCAAAACGTTCACACAATGTCACAGCCTGAAGGCGATGCAGCCAGGGGCGGACTTACCTGCAGAGTAAGGTATTCTGGCTGCTTATGGGCGCCAGAGGAGAGGTCGACAGGTACAAGCTCGAAGTCTGTGACCTCTTTCTCGAGCATGGTGACGAGGACACGCCGAGTGCAGCTGGATTTGGGGAGTCCATAGATTTTGAGCGCCATGGGTGCCTCAACCGAGCTGAGGGAGAGTTGGGATATGTTGAAAAGTTGGAAGATGAGGAGGCGTTGACTTTCAAGACCGCATTTCTAGAGCCATTCTCTTATTTATAGCATATTCCCACGATGTATCATGTCACCCCGGGAAAGGTTCTAAAACACTTCGAGGTGATGTGTCCTTGGGTCACAATATTTGGATTCATTCTCATCCTTTTAGGAACCATGTGGCTCCAATCCACGTCAGCCCTTTGTTGTGTGTCACAATATTTGGATTCATTCTCATCCCTTTAGGAACCATGTGGCCCCAATCCACGTTAGCCCTCGGTTGTGTTCAGGCTTAATGATCGGGGTATCTCCACTTGGAAGTCTTTGTGGGATAGAGGTTCAAACAAGTGGATGGATATGGAGGACTTGTCAGGCTTAATAATCGGGGTATCTCCACTTGGAAGACTTTGTGGGATAGAGGCTCAAGCAAGTGGATGGATATGGAGGACTTGACAGTGCGTTTTCAGCTCTCTATGCGAGAGAGAGCTTTTCTTCTCGCTACTCTGTCAAGACTTAAATAAAATTGGCTGACAAGTCAGACTTTGATGCAAAGGGAGGATTTTCGAGGTTGGGTGACTAGGGAAGGTAAGGAAGTGCATCATCTTACCTTACAAGACTTTGCCCCTTCTTTGGATTTTGAAATTGCTGCACTTACAAGACTAGAGTGGAGAAACCGGGCGCCTATGGACTCTACCTATGTGTGGGACCGGCATATATGGTGGTCGTGGCAAGCTACTCCTTCCAATAAGTTGTTTATGGAGAGTCGTCACTTGTAAACTCTCCATGAAAGACAGACTTAGCAAATGGAGACACATTTCTCCGGTGTGTTCTTTTTGCAAAATTGCTTTGGAGTCCCATTTCCATCTCTGTTGGCAATGTTTGGTGGTACAGAGGCTTTGGGGATATTTACAGAGTTGGCTACGCAGGGCACACATTTGCCTTTGCCTTAGATGGAAGATGGTACTGCTAGGAGATCGTGGTAACCTTTACTCTTCCCTCCTCCATGTTTGGGATCTTGTGCGCACAATCACTTTACAATACATTTGGAGAGTACATAATTCCCTCATTTTTCGAGGGGTGCCCATTAGTGGCAATTTGGTTAGGGATGTCCAAAGTGAAATTCTAGATGTGTTGAGTTTTTATAGCCACAAATGGAATGAGGTAGCTATGGCATATCGAGCCTTGCAGGCTTTGTAAAATTTTTCCCTCTTTTATGCTCAATTTCCTCAACTATTCAGTTAGATGATTGACCATCAATTGTTGATCGAGGGGCAAAGCATTCGCACATAAAATCCCCCCCGCCCTCTCTCTCTCTCTCTCTCTCTCTCTCTCTCTCTCTCTCCCTCTCTTTGTAGTAGAGATCCATATGCATGAATATTTTATCTTGAGCAAATCTCGCACCTATCACATATATAATCTCTCTCTCTCTCTCTCCCTCCCTCTGTGTGTGTGTGTGTGTGTGTGTGTGTGTACTTGCCACACATCTACACTCTCTCTTAGCGCAGATATATAATATTTCTCTCTCCATCACACACCCATGTGTGCTCTCTATCTTGAGTGTCTTCCTCACATGTATGCACACATGATCCCTCAAACATAGGAGATCCCCCCCATATCTTTCTCTTTCTCATGTACAATTGCACACACATACATGCACACATCCTTGTTACAGACTCTCTCTCTCTCTCTCTCTCTCTCTCTCTCTCTCTCTCTCTCAGCCACCCTCACCACCCCTCAGCCCTTCCCTCTCCCTCTCTCTCTCGCTCTCTCTCTCAACCACCCCTCCGCCACCCCTCACCCACGCCTTAGCTACCCCCGCCACCCCTCAGCCACCCCCACCAGCTCTCAGCTGCCCCCGCCAGCCACCCACCAAGTCTCGAAGTTGGCTCTAGCTTGTGCGCCTCCAAAGGACATGTACTAGGGCTCTAAGGCCCCCTGCAATCTCCAATAGGGCCCCAAGGCCCCCGCAAGTAGCTCGCGAATTGCGCTAGGGTTTTTGGGCCCCCTACGTGATCTGCTCTAGGGCTCCTAGCCCCCGTGACCTATGCCAAGACTTGTGCCAGGGCGTCTAACCCCCCCCCCGATCTGTGATAAAGCCCAAGGCTCCTTGTGAGTTGTAGTAGCCTGCACCAGGGGCTCCATCCCCCCCTCTCGTGAGTTGTTGCTCTTGCTCAGCACCCCTAACTGCTTCTTGGCTACTCAAGGGTTGCTATGGGAAGCCCTTAGGTTGTGGATAAACCCACAAGGACCAAGTAAGAAGGCCCTACAAGAAAAGAGCAGAAAAATCAGCATACTCAGTTATCAAATCTGCTTTTCAAAATTTCCAAAGAAGGGGACATTTGGGATGCTATCTTTTCTTTAATTCTATCCTTGTGGAATATGTAATAAACACATTGTTGGATCATGATGACATGGAGCTATGTAAAAGCTCTCAAAAGTGCAGTGACAGTCTACATGGCATGTTCACCACCCAAGAATACTTCCGAGGTCTTGACTTACCTCAGTAAAATTGTATGGCTTTGATTGAGAAAGTAGATAGCCTCGAGACCACCAATGTGGCACTAATGGCAGAAAAAGCACACATTGACAAAACATTGAATGAAATCAAGAAACAAGGAGGGCGTATGCAAGAGGAATGGAGCAAGGAGAAAAGCAAGAAAGATGAATGGGAGAAGGAGAAAGAAACATGAGAAGCGGAAAAGACCAGCCTCGATGACAAAATGCAAGCCATGGGGATAGAATTACAGCAGCTGAGGGACATGCAAGGGACAATGGAAGGGAAGTGCAATGCAATAGAAGTGCTAAAATCTGAGAATGAGAAGCTCAAGAAGGAGATGGAAGCCTTACAAACTACCATACAAGGGAAGCATGCTGAGTTCACACAGCAAATCACTAAAGGGAATGCACATATGCTAGAATGGAAGAATGTGGTGGTTAAGAAGGGTGCAGTAGCCCGATCATCTCTACAGCTCTAGAGGAAGAGAAAAGAAGGAACAACAAGGCTTTAAATGTCTTAGTCTGAAGCTTAATAGTTGGAGACACCCCCATGTTAGATGCCAAGATATTGTTTACCAAAATGGGAGTCGATTTCACATGCGAGATAGCATGGAGGGTTGGTAAAGTTGAGGCCCCAACAAGAGCACTTGTAATGAAACTCCAAACAACTGTGGGGACAGGTCTACCCTCATGAGCATGAGGGCAACCTTGAAGGGGACCAGAATATATATGACCTCACACTACTGCATTAGGAACATTGGAGAGAGGGAATGGTTCGGGTTATGGCAGTAAGAGATGTAGGTATATGGGTTGCCTACAAGGATGGAAAAGTGATCATCAGAGAGAGAGTAGACAGGGGAGAAAGGGAAGGAAGAGAAGAAGGAGAAATAGATAGCATGATGGTGCCAGACCCAAGAGAAGAGAGCACAAAGGGGTTTGAAAATGGAGGTTTGGAACGGCAATGGCACCCTCTGGTCGGACCCAAGAGGCTTCCTAGAGACATACACTGACAGGGACATAGTTTTCTATACCGAGACATTCGAGATCCCAGAGAGAGGGATGCCCACTGTGACATGATACACATGGGAGTCTCCCCGTAGGAGGGAACTAAGGAGGGATAGTGGAGTACGAGGCTTTGGGGGTGTGGCTGTCCTCTTCAAATCAGCTCTCAAGCCACTCCTTTCAATGGTTAGGAAAGAGGAACATGCACGGCACATGTGGATTAGAGTTCATCTATCGGAGGCACAATCGATCTTCATTGTGGTGTGCTACTTTCCTCCGGATACATCATCCTATGCACGTGAGGTCCACAGAAGGGAATAGCCAATATGAGAGTATACATGATGATATCATAGAGTTCTCTATACAAGGTGGCACCCTCCTCCTTGGTGACTTCAATGCACATATAGGGGACAACCAGGTGGGGCTAGTTGAATTTGCATCCGATTCCCTCATAGTACCAAAGTTAGATGGAGCTTAGCTCGGGATAGTGAGACACTCAGCAGATGCTCCATACGTGATAGGGTATGGGTGGGATCTACTTGTGATGGAGCAGTACATAATCTAATCACATACAATGGCCTTCAGAGATGGCCATCATCCGGTGGACTCACTTGTTTCCCACATGGGGGGGGACAAGCACAGTGGACTACCTGATGGGCTCCCTTGCCTTCGCATCTTAGATTCATGACTTTGTAGTACCCCCTCCCCCACTCAGTGCTGATCACTCATACCTAGCATTTTGTATTTCCACTACCAGGCTAGCCACCATAGAGAGAGTCCTTCATGCACCCACTCGGACCCATGTTCACTTTGATCAGACTCTCAATCCAGTTTACATGATTCACTTAGCTCGAGAGCTTTCGACCCTACATGGAGCGGAGGTAGATCTTGCTCACATGTCAGCCACTTTGGCTTCAGTGGTACACGAGGCTGCCATCATATTTCTCCCTACAACTTGACCCACACATGCCCCAACTGGGAAGATGACTCAAAACCCCTGGTACGATGCTGAATGCAAGGAGATGAGAGCTCACCTCACATGCGAGCAGGCCTTGGGACACTTGACCTCATTTGAGGTGCATCGCATCTCACGTCGGATGACACAACGTAAGAAGCAGACTTTCTCACTCGCAGGACTGATGAGGTGGTCGGATCCTTTCTAGGGAGAGAGCCAACTATCGGCTAGGGACTCTTATCAAAGGGAAAACAGCCCATTCCCATCACGGACCCAGAGATTTGGCACAAATATGCATGCTCCTTATACGAATCCCAGTTTAGATGCCATTAGATATGTCCTCTATGCCCAGACCTACTACTTGTTAGTTGTTCACTGCGCAAAACATGAGGAATGCCGTCCTCCGTCTATACATAACTAGAGAGCACCAAACCATGAGGGGCTACATACAAAGCACTTCGCACATGGACAGAAGGTCTTGGCCCCGGTTCTAGCGTAGCTGTTCAACCATGCAGTACACCACGGTTTCCCACCTACTTGGAGCACTACCACCATTGTACCGATACATAAGGCGGGGGACCCCATGGATACTGGGAACTACAACACTCTCATGATTGGCCACACTCTAGTTAAGATTCATGGATCGGTACTTGAGAAGGCGATCAGTAGCCATACAGAGGACCATGAACAGCGGGCTTTTGGGCAGGCAAGCTTCCGGAGACAGCACTCCACATTGGACCATATTTTTACCCTAAGAGCAATCACACAACTTGCAACAATTGGCAAGGAGGAAAAATGGGTAGGAGAGAAACCTAGAGCTTTGATACCATGTCAAGACAACTAAATCGTAGAGTGGAATATGGAGTCAGAAGCAAGAAGAAGTGCACATAGCAGGAGGGTCAAGCATGGGTTAAGGGGGTTGGATGGTTTGGGTGTTCTCTAGTGCAAGGGGAACAACCAATGGGTCATCAATCTTAGGTTAAGGGGGTCAGAGGATGGTTTGGGTAGTCCCTAGTGCAAGGGGAACAACAACCAATAAGGGCTCTTTGCAAACCTACCCACCCTCCACCGCAACATACCAATGCCCCAGACCTTGGAGCACTCTCATTGGTACACGTCAAATCCCTCTCTAATTCCTTGAAATTAGGAAACACTAATTAAAGTCCCTTTTGAGACCCCATTTCTCCCCTAATGAAGGATATGACACATGTCATTATGAGGTTTTTCTCTATGGATTTTGTTGAGAAACCATAGCCTCGTTTTTTTCTTGATTTCTTCCTCTTAGTCTTTCTATTCCTTTCTCTTTTTAGCAATGTGTTCCTCTTCACCATGTTAGTGCATCATATTAAACAAACTATTCAATGTTTTTTATTTTCTCACATCATTTGATTTTTTTTCCAAAATGGTCACTTCCACTCAATATGCATCTACTAAGCTCTGAAATTGGTTGAATTTTCTACATTTCATAAGTCACCTCCATACAACTATGGCCTACTAAAACTTTAAAAATGTAAGTCGTAAAATGGTGATGGCGTGAATAATGATTTTGTAAGCTCCAAATTTTTGCTCAATTGAAAAGTCACCTCCATAGCTTTCTTTAGTGTTTGATAAAGAAAATATGAAAACATATTGCATAGATTTTGTAATCATGGTTTAAACGAGATTATTTGTTTGGGAAAAAAATGTGGTATAAAGATATATCGCTTGTTCAGAATGATTCATATAATTTTCTTCTTTATGCTTATGAAAATGGCATCCAACCTGCCCTAAAATATGCTTTTCACTATCTCTGACTTCTAAGGTTTAGAAATTTTTAATATAAAATTCTAAAAAAACAAATTCTTGTAATATGTTTTAAAGGACCTAAATAAAATTTCAAAGGATTTGAGCAAAAGGCAAATGAGTTGGAATAATGGCCATGTTTAATGCATCAATGGAATGTGTCTAAACCCATCCATTTGTGCTCCTCATTAATCTATTAATTTGTAAAACTACAATATCACTTTGCTTCAACTTTGAGTCGATGAGTTTCACATTAATCCAAAATGATCCCCTTACTAGTCCAAGTCCCAATAAATAAAGTAAACCTAAATATTTATAAAGAAATCCTAACTTACCACCAATGAAAGGGATGAAATATACCACCGATAAAAAAGGTATATATGGATATTATATTTATATTTACCTTTTGCAAGGTAGGTTATTGAATAAAAAGCTACCAAGTCACCATGAATATTAACTTGATTATGGGTTTTGTAAACATGATTAACATATGTGATCATGACTTGAAAAACCTTGATATGAATGTAAAAGTTACAAACAAATAGAAAAAAATAAAAGTCCGCATGCCATTTTTTTTGTTACTTTCAAATTTTTGGTGCCTTTTTATCCATAGAGGCATGCAAGAGAAAGCAATAAATGAAAACTTTCTAAAAATGCATAGAATCATGGAGGAAGAATTGAATATGAGGGAGGCCAAAAGTTCAGCAATTAGGATTGTTAATGCCTCACTCTACACTCAAAGTATGTGGAGAATACGCATCAACAATATGAAAAAACCTAGCCTTTAGCAACATTTGTTTCTCTTTTCTCGAGAAAAGCAACATTTGTTTCTCATCTCCATACTTAGAGCATTTCAAACAAAAAGTTACAGTTTTTCCTCATCTCCATACTTATAGCTTTTCAAACAAAAAGCCTAGAAGCATTAAAAACCCCCAAAAAAATTTCTTTGAAATATTATTACCACAATCTCCTCTCGGATTCTCTTTTGCATTCATTGTCTTTCAATTGTGGTAAACCCTCACCCTAATATGCTAGACATTGGAGCAATTGACCACTTTTGCAACCACTGTGAAGACTCTCTCCCTCACCCTCTTCCTATCATAACACAATTGTGGTCGACCTTACTCCACCATGCTAAGGTCTAGGAGCTATGGACTACAATCTTTCCAAATGCAGAGTAACCGTGACTCTCGCAAGCCATTTGTAAGGAAAAATGGGGCTAGAAACCTAATAAATATGACTGCCAGTAAATGCCATAATACCACTCATATTTAAATAATATCAATAGCATATACACTATAACCACTAGTAATGCTCAATAGCCTATTGGTATCATAACTATTATTGCTAGTATCATGGCTATTATTAATGGTATAGCTCTTACTATCAGGATATCTACCTAGTGCGCCGGTGAATTTTTCATGTTACCCATGTGACAACATTATCTTCATGCTTTTTTGGACCAAAAACGATGATCATGAATGGTGCATTAACACAAACGTGCAAAAGTCAACAAAGTCCCTACTCACATTCAACTCATAGAAATTCTCCCAAGCTCCAACAAGGGGGATTCCATTTTGTAGTCACTTTTTGGCTTAACTCCACATCTATGCTTTAGCTGGCTAGATTCTATCATTTTTGTGCTTGGATTCATCACCTACCTACATTATGATACTTATCCTAATTCTAGGAAAGGCTCTTCTTCTTTCAATTCCTTGGTGACATCAATCCCCATCTTCTTTTCTTATTTCCAATGAATCTCTATCTGTTTTGGCTCCTCTTGATTTGTTTGGTACTTCTGGCTACCTTGCAACATTGTGACTACATTTCTTTGATGTGTGCCAACACCAAGACTATAGTTGGTGCCTCCTCATCTTGGTCGCATGACCTTTCTAGCATATCTAGCTATATTTTGCACAATTATAGTCCATCTTCTGGTGACCCTCAATCTTGCAAAGAAACATGTTGTATTTGCATTCTTTGGTCTATCTATTTGATAGGGTCTTCTACCCTCCCTCTCTAATTGGTCGAATTTTGTGGTCCTTTTTTTTTGTGAGCCAAAAATCTTTAGACTTGTATCCCGAATGATTGCATATATTGCAATCTTATCTCAACTAACATTTTGCACTTCATGTACAAAACTTCTCCTTTTTTTCTGTGCTGGTATGTGCATCCACTTTGCACTTGATGTACAAAACTTCTTCTTTTTTTTGGAGCTTCTCTTAGTCCTTTCCCTTTTGGAAACTTCCCCTATTTTTGCTTATTTCTTTTTAACACCAGCATGTCTTCTTCTTCTTCTTCTTCTTCTTCTTTACTATCTATGAAGCCTAATTTCCACTAATCCCTTTCTACAACTAGCTTGTCTTCTTCTTCATTGTCTTCACTATCCACAAAGACTACATTTTTCTTTCTTTTGGACTCATTGATGGCCCCTTTCTTGATCACAATTATGTTGTGTTGGAATTCATCAAACATTTTTATTAGATTTGTGATTTTCATGTTTCTCAACTTGCACAATTGATGACATCACACAATAACGATGAACAAACCCCATTTTATCTTTGATACCAGCAAGTAATTGGTTGGAATCCTCAATCACAAAGTCATATACTAACTCTCTAGATTTCTAATTTACTTGGTTGACCTATAACATCACACCTTTCTTGCTGAAATCATATTGAAAACTTGTTAGAAAGGCTTCCCTCAATGCAGTCCATATCATAAATGTTGTTCCACATATTGGTCAAATCATTATGCCATGTTGTCTATGAGCATTATAGGTAGATACATCAAGTAGTCCTCTATATTGCATTGCAATATTACCATTTTTTAGAAGAATATCTACAAAATGGGAGCGAGGATTTTCACCTGCTTGTCCCATGTATATTTTGAATTTGCTTTTTACTACTATCATGTTTTTTTGTGGAGATATCTGTGTAACCTCAGCTAGATCTTCCATCATCAAGGAGCATTCTTTTGGACTTGGTTCTCTCCCTTACCTTTGTGAATTTTGTGTGGTAATTCTTCCCAATCCTTCCTAATGTGATAATGCTTTCCTATTGTGATATGCTTAATTTCCCCTTGGAGGTAGAGCCTCCGGTCTCTCAGCCTTCTTTCACTCCTCCCCCTATATTGGCCTTGATGTTGTATTTGGATGCAAATTTCTATATTTCCCACGATCTTCCCCTTATTGTATTTCCTTATTGGTTAGTGATAAGCTTCAATAGTTTAGTCATCTACTAGTATCTTTATTATCATCAATCTCTTACATATTCATCTAACCCCAACATTCATTTGATGTTGATTCCTAGTTCTTGCCTTTTGACTTCATAACTATGCTTTATGAGATCCCAAAGCTTTACAAGAAGTGTAGCATGGCTATAAACTATCCTTAATTATTTATCTAGATGGGCTATGTAAATTTCATTGGTTGACTCCTACACAACATTTAAAATAAACAAATGAAAAATTTGGAAAAAGTATACTTACTTCCACTAGATGGGGGTTCCTTGCATGTAGACATCCACCAACTACAATTGTGTACTTGCAAAAAGGTTTTCTAGAGGCATGGTTCACAACAATGCCTTGGACTACAATATCAATCCCAATACATGCATCCTCCTCTTAGCTCATTTCATAAGAGTAGAATCAGATGATGGCTATGCAGATGTCGGAGAAAAAAAATTATTATATGGGAGAGGAGTTGGGGAGAAGTTGGTTCTACGGTAGGCACCCTCATACTATCAAATTATGCTCTTATACACTTATCATGTGACTGAAATAATATTTGCTCTAGTTTCATGAGCTCTAGAGTCTCTATGAGGCCTCACATCAACTTTTCTCAAGAGGGGGTGTCCTCAATGTGCTCCTTATCCTTTTATTATGAGTCATTTCTCTCCCTACATTGTTGAGAGATGGGCTCCCTAGTTGTCACATGGACCTTTTGAGCTCTCAATATGGAAACGCGGTCTAAGAAGAAGATAGTGAATTAACAATGTTTTTTAACTACTCTCTATGTAAAGACTCAAAGGACGCCTCCACATTATTTAATCCTATACTACTAAGTTGTAGCTTAGGAAAATTAACATATAATGAATTTTATGAGAGTAAGAGGGCACAAGAAGAGGTTGAGTGGGAAAGAGGAAAAGTAAGTAATCAAGAGAGAAAGAGGCAAGAGGAAAAATGCAACAGAGTAAGAGGCAAGACAACAAGAGGCAAGAGCATAAGAGATTAAAGATAGAGGAAATTTAATACATTAATACATATAGGGTGCTTTTTTTCGGCAAGCATCTTTTGGTGAGCATGTACAAAAATGGCAAGCTCTCTCTCTCTCTCTCTCTCTCTCTCTCTCTCTCTCTCTCTCTCTCTCTCTCTCTCTTCTTTCCTCTCCCCTCTCATGTACTCCCCTATTTTCCCCCCTCCTCTATTTTCTTTCTTCCCCATCTTCTTTCCTCCATGCTCTCTCTCTCTCTCTCTCTCTCTCTCTCTCTCTTCTCTCTCTCTCTCTCTCTCTCTCTCTCTCTCTCTCTCTCTCTCTCTCTGTGTGTGTGTGTCTCTCTCTCTCTCTCTCTCTCTCTCTGTCTCTCTGTCTCTCTCTCTTTATTGCTATTGTTTTTCTTGTCATTGTTATTGTGCTATGACAGTCCTCTCTCTCTCTCTCCCCCTTTGTCACATTCCTCTTGAAATAAATCAGTTTTTCTTTCCATTGTTATTATGCTATGATTCTCTCTCTCTCTCTCTCTCTCTCTCTCTCTCTCTCTCTCTCCATCACAAGGCAACTATTTGAAGGAATAATGGCTCAAGCAAGCACTATATGACACATGGATGAAGGAAAGACTAATCCCATAAGCATGGAGTGCTTGGGTATAGTTTAAAGTACTTGTGGAGCATCTCTCATTATCTCGCTAGTCTTCTTGGAGATTGCGAGAGGCCATGTGGCTAGGAGGAAGTGGGATTGGGAACCCTCTCTCTACTTAACGTTAATTTTGGGCCATGTGTGTGGCCAACAATAGTTTAAAAAGGACCCCTTTTTTCTTCTTCTTTCCAAATCTCAAATATGGATGCACAAGCAGAAAGATCTTCAAATTTCGAGTAAGTTTCCTTTTTGGACCGCCTCAATGCGAGCTATGCATCAAAAGTTATGACCCTTCGAATTTTTGGCTATGTTTATGTTGAAAGGCCCAAAAAAAAAAACTAGAATGCTTGGCTAGTTACTTTAAAGTAGCTAATAATAGGCCAGTTGATCTAAAGGCTTAGAATGTGTCACATGGCTTCATAGGATTTTAGCATTTCATAAAACGCTCTAGTGCTGGCCAAATTAAAAAGGCCACGTGGCATTTCGGTTGCCGAAGCCACGTGGCCTCTCTCTTTTTCTTTTTTTCTTTTTGGCCTTTCCACATATACATAGCCAAAACTTCGAAGGGTCATAACTTTTGATGCATAGCTCGGATTGAGGGGGTCCAAAAAGGGAACTTACTCAAAATTTCAAGATCTTTCTGCTCCCATGCTCAAATTTGAGATTTGGAAACAAATTAAAGGTCTATTTCAAGCTACAAAGTTTTAGGCACATGTATGGGAATGATGATGCAAGAGCATTTAAAAGAGGTGTGTGTGCTTGTGTGTATGCGTATGTGTATGTGGGTGTGGATGTGGGTGTTTATGGGTGTGTGCGTGTACGTGCACACACATGCTCTCTCTCTCTCTCTCTCTCTCTCTTAGCATTTTGACGTTTGGAAACAACTTGACAACTGAAAAAAACTTGTCGCTTGGCATTTTGACGATTGAAATGCCACATGGTAGTTCTTTTAACTAGCATAAATAAACTTTTTCTGGGTGTGGTTTTTTTGGGTTGTTGGTGAAAATTTTTAAGAATGAAAACTTACTTGGATTGCTTTCAATTGGTAGCATCAAATGTATAGTCATGCATGTTGGCAACTTGCATGGTTGCCATGTGTCCCGAGGACACTGTCGAGTGTGAGAGATCCCCATTCCCCCATCTCCTAGCCATGCATACCTCTATTCCCCCAAAAGGTTCTAGGACGGATGAGACAGAGAGGGAAAATCAAAACAATATATCCAAGGCCACTAGGGCCACATTAAGGCTTATGGGATGTGTGTGTGTGTGTGTTCTGAATCCATTCAACCTTCTTAGGGTTTTCTACTTTCTCGTGCCCTTTCCTCCCAACCAATTCTGTCTAGCCTTTCTTAGGCCCAATAGTTGGGGGTTTGTTTGTATTTCATGATCAAAGTGATGACAGTTCCCGCTTTGCATCCTTGGTCTGAATTTGCAGTCGGTGCTAGCAAAATTTCTTTTATCTTTCTAAGAAAGGGTTTCTATTATGCTCACTGTACAAAAATTAAGACAGTTTTTCAATTGGTGAGCATGGGAGGAGTTTGTGGTGCAGATCATTTGGCAATGGTGATGCCTTGGGATCCTCTTTTTGATCCGGCACAGTCTCTACTTCGACAATGTCCAGTGTGGGTTTCACTGGAGGATTTGCCAATTCCTTTTCTTCCGCATATACATTCTCTGGCAGTCCTTCTTGGTAGAGTGTTTTTTATCCCTAAGAGGGATTTTTTGGTTACTAGTAGAGATGTTCGTGTTTGTGGGAAATGGAATAGCCTATTCTTGCATGCTTGGATGTGGATTTGGGTTTGGCTCAACCTTTTTGGATTTGTCTGCAATTTTCTTCTTTTCCAAATGCTTGCTATAAATGCAGACAATTGGGTCATTTTGCACGGGACTGCACTTCTACTCTAGCTCTAGGTACCTCAGTTCCTTCTCCAACAATTTCGGCAACCAATTTTTCTTCTTTTGGGATACAAGTAGTCAAGCAATCTTCCAAACAAGTTAAGGTATGGAAGAGGGTTAAAGATTTTTCAGCGCCAGATTGTTCTCAGGTTAATCCCTTTGTTGTTAAAGAAGCTCGAGATCACTCTATTATTGAGCATACTCAGCATACTTCTCTTCAAGATATGGAGTTACATGTTGAAGAGGGGCTTAAATAGGATGATGCACATGGTACATCTCAGGCTGATGCACAGGGTGAAGCTGTAATGATGTGTCATCATTTATCAGCTGCAGCTCCTATGTCAAAGCGTGTAGATGTTACTCAAGTCCCTATGCCTGTGAAGACGGTGCCAGAGTCTCTTTATGTTCAGGATGTAGGTATTCCTTTTTCATTGGATTCTTTTCATCCTTGGTTGAAACAGGTTTTTGACCCTGTGGTTTAAAAATTCAGGTTGCCAGCTTATATCAAGAAGAATCACAAGGGGAAAAGACAACTTTGTTTTATTAACGATGATGTCACCACGTTGCATCACTTTTTGCAAGTCAATAGTCTTAAAATGGGTTAGATCCTCCTCCAAATGATATGTAAATTTTATCTTGGTAGCCTCATGAGTTTTTCTCTCTGAGGCTTGCTCGTAAATTTGATCTTTGTACTCAATGGTGGCTTTTCACCTCGTTTGAGGTTTCCCACAAAGAAATATAATATTCCTTGTTTAAAAAAAAAAGTGTGTGTGTGTGTGTGTGTGTGTGAGAGAGAGAGAGAGAGAGGGAGGGAGGAGAGAGAGAGGGTGTGGAGAGTGAGGGTGTGAAAGGGGACAAATAGATAGAGGGGAGTTGAGAAGAAGAGAGAGTACATGTGAGATGAGAGCTAGGGAAACAAACATTGAGAGAGAGAGAGAGAGAGAGAGAGAGAGAGAGAGAGAGAGAGAGAGAGAGAGGAGATTTTAGAGAGAGAGAGAGAGAGAGAGTGAGCGAGGGGGTGGGGGGGGTGAAAAGGGGATGAGTGGATAGAGGGAGTTGAGAAGAAGAGAGAATACATGTGCATTAGAGAAAGGAAAGCAAGTATTCAAAGAGAGAAGAGAGAGAGAGAAGAGATGAGAGGGAGAGAGAGAGAGAGAAGAGAGAAGAGAGAAGAGAGAGAAGAGAGAAGAGAGAGAGGGTATGCTCGCCATTTTTGGGCAAGCTCACCAAAATATGATCGCTAAAAAACATCCCCCATACATCATTAGAATCTCAATTCTAGAGGAAAAAATCAAGGGTAGAGGGTGTAGGGTAAAGTGAACGGTCTACTAGGGAATATAGGTACAATCTGTCACTGGATAAGTAATAGCATTGCAATACTCACCAATACCAGAGTTGTTTACTATGAAGTAATGCAACTTTGCTAGCTATCATATATTTGTTACAATGCAACTCAATTTAGAGTTTAAAAAGCTGTCATGAATGATGCTATTGTTGCTTTTTACTTGCAAGTACCACTTTGACCCCCATTTGTAATAGCACAAGATGTATGATGAAATTTGGTTGTGTGGTGAAATTCGCAATGGTTGACTTTACAAGTCCAACTTTGAACCATGGTCTTTTGTTTGGAGTTTTGAGTTGCTCTCTCTCATAATCCAAAGATGCTTTCTCAAAATTTGTATGCCTTGATCAATTTATGGCATTTCCCCCTCTACATTCTTTAATTCCTTTTTATAGATTTTCTAACTTTGCAAAGGGGCTTTGAAGTGAAGTGTGAATCACATAGTTACAAAATCATTTTTATTTCCCTTGGATTAGATTGTGTCTCCTCCAAATTTTGCCTTGTTTTATGTAAAATCAAATAAACTTGAGTAAAAGATCCTCAAAATCATGTCTCATGATTGTGTGCTCAAGCAAAGAAAAACACAGCCACAACCAAAGTCTTCAATGCACAAGCCATGCCATGGTAGAAATTGTGTAGGAACATGGATAATCAAGTAATGACAAATGAAGTTGGAGGTAATGAAGGCCAAAAGTGACATCGATGTTAAGCTATAGAAATTGCAAAAGACCAAAGAATTAAGCTATTGAAATTGCAAAAGACCAAAGAAATGGGGCTTGGACAATTGTAAATGTACTCAATGGAGATAGGGAAAATATGTGATGTGTGGGAGAGGATAGGATCCATATTTTCTCTAGAAATTTTTTTATAACTATAGGATAGGCTCCATCTTTTCTTTAGATAGCTTATTGTAATTGTAGGATGCAAAGAAGTGAATTAAAAAAGAACTAATCCCGTTAAGAAATACGACATAGAAAAATAATCGAACATGCATATAACACCGAATAACAATACTACAAGATTGATTCCCTTTTTTCAAACTTCTTGATTGCTAGTAGAGGTGGGAGAGTGCTTGTTGAGTGCGATTGTGCATATTTGTTGTGTGGAGTGGTGAGAATGGTTTCGTGAGATCCTCGAATCAGTTTAAACGCAAACGCAAACACGTGTGCGATATGTCTGGTGAGAGGATCGAGGTGGATGAAAGTCGATTGGGAGAAAGTGATGAAGGGTCTGAAGGGAAATCTCAAGCAAAAGAGAGGGGGAAACCTGAAGCACCATCCTATGCAAAGACATTAGTCATAGGTTGTACGATGGGTTCTCTCCTCTCTGTGATGAAGAAGCTCTCCGTATCCTAACACTATTGCATATAAAGTGGGTAACATTGCACACAAACAAGAACTAAATGGAATATTCTTTTTTCAAAAAAATTGATTCTTTTTAAATCATAATGAAAAACAATATTACACAGTATCACAATGGAAAAAAATATGCCAAAAAAAATCCTAAATTTAAGTGTATTTTTCTTAGCAATTTTTTAATGTGTCAGTTTGCCAACTTCATCAAAGGAATTGAAAAGTTGGGCAATTTCTTGATACAATGACACTCAAAAAATATGAACATTAGGAGATTCCCACATAACCAAAAATTGTCTCACTCTATAATTGCATCCTCATCTATATCAACACCTATGGCTTCATCATAGTTAAGGTCATTGTCATGATTTGATGATGATCCAGAAGTGGATGATCCATCCTCCTCCAAACTATCAAACAAGAACATTCTCTTCATCCCTATGAAGACCTGTTGCCCCTTCCATTTGCAACTGTGTGAGTCTAGAGGAGGAGCATCCAACAAGATGTGTCTCATAGGATGGAACTTTCTCAAAGAGGATATCTATTGTGATCAAAATAAACTAAATTTAGCATATTATAATAATTCTCACCTATCTTCATACATAAATGATATAAACTCAAAAATCACACCTAGGTTCTTGAACTTGACTAGTGATTGTATCTAAGTGCTATTACGAGTTACAAAATTTAAATCAATATTTTCTAAAATTGAAATCCTTGTATGGGTGAACTAATAACATGAATGGATTACTTGTGTTTTGCCAATCGATTTGATATGTTACATGACCTACTTTTGACTTATAAATTGAAAGTTATGGCTGTTTGCAATCTATAAATTTTTCACTCCCTACATCAAAATCCAATCTTGGGGATCGGAATTGCATGCAAGCTCATGCCACATCATCATTAACCTGCATGCAATTTCCATACCGATGATTGGAACAAATTGCAAACATCCATAGCTCTCTATTTGTAAGTCAAAACTAAGTCATGTAACACATCAAATCGATGGGAGAAACACAAGGCACCCATTCATGCTATTGGTTTACCCATCCAAGGACTTAAACATTTAGAAAATATGGAAAGCTCTTTCCTTGTATTAGATAGAACCATTGGTCAAGTTCAACCACCTAGTTGTGGTTTTTAAGTTTACATCATTTATGTATGCATATAGGTGAGACATTTATTATAATATGCTAAACTTAATATTTTTAAATGACATAAGACTCTTTTCAAGTAAGCTCTTTATTAGTTTATTTTGATGCAAAAGACAATTATTATTTTTCAAGTGACTGGTGCTTTATTAGTTTATCTTGTCTCACATTGTCCCTTGCAATAGGCTTATCATAGGTTTTCTTTATATCCTTCTACTTGTGAGAAATTTGTTAGTCTCTTCCTTGAGATTATCTCAATACTACCAGTCTCCTTTTTTTTCCAGAATCACTTAGTTTCTTATCATTGTAATTATTTTTCAAAAAATAAAAAAATATAAGTACTAAAATTCAATGCAATGGTAAATTAATAACTTTGTTGAAGTTAAAGGTTCCACCAACTAGACTATGTAAAAAATTATATAGAAAAATATATAATTTTAAAATTATAATTTCTATCTACATATTCTATTATGAAAGATCATGTACAATTTTTCGTTATTGTTATTGTTATTTTTATTATGTGTAAAATATCCTAAATGTTTATATATTTTTCAAAACAACATTGTAAATTTTAGCATACTTTGAAAATATTAGTAGAAAATGGTCCTTCTTTAGGGAATCTTCAAAGTGGTTAACTTGCAATAGTTCTCACTTAATATGCAATACTGTTTTCTCCATGTTGAAGTAAACTGGCGTAGGAAAGAAGCAAAGAGGAAAGGGTGGAATGTGTTTGAAAAGTTCATAGTTTTGTCTTTGATTTGCCTTTGCAAGCTATTAAGCCTAACCTGGAGAGGTTGGCAAAGGGTGGCTTATACCTATTCTTCATCAGGTAGGTACCAATGATGGTTGAGCTTAGTGAGCTCGTTTCTTATGAGTTTGATATATTGGCTATTGCATATGCTACTAGATTTATGGGCAAGGGTTTTTTCTTACTGTGGTGTGTGTCACAAGCTATTAGAAACGAGATTTCTAGGGGTACTCTCCTTTGTAGGTGTTATTGTGTTGCTGATACCATGGAGTCTGTCCTTCAACTTGGACGAGTTCATTCTCAAGGAATGCCCTGTATGGGTTGACTTCCCTAGCTTTCCAATGTGGTTGGTGGGCAGCTTTGAGAGAATGGTAGCCTCGTTGGAAAGAGTCTTACACATTTTGCCCTCGGTCAAGGCAAACGTGGATATTATGGGAGAAGAGTTTGAAATCCAAAGTTTTTGCATGTAAGGCTTTCGAATGAGATGCTCTTACAAGTTAAGGTTTGTTTCAACCCCTTCCTCAATTCGTTCTACATTTGCGAATAGACATATCACTATGCCAAAAACTATCCCATAAAGTTTCACAATTAATCCCACATTTAGGAGGTCACTTCGGCATAGGTTCAGAGACATTTCAAGAAGGGATATATATCCCATAGGAATTCTTGATCCGGATATGTATCACAAGGAAAGGGTTCTAGAGGAGAAGAAGGGAGAGATCAATTCTACAGAGGAAAATCTTGCAAAGAAGTCCATTGTGGACTCAAAAGGGGGTGTCTAAGAGCACTAAAAGAGCATGGCAAGTGTGGCATCATCGGGAAAAGAAAACCGATTCACCTTTTTCAAGGATGCATACAAGGTGTTGGCACAATGGAGAAAAGACTAGTTCCAAGAATGAGGTTCACTTGCTTTTTTGGAATCTCAGAGGCTGGTGCAGCAGAACAAAGCAAAAAGGTTGCATCAGACTGATTCTTAGAAGGAGTCCATACATCATTCTACTTCAGGAGTTGAAATGTGGGGATCATGATCCATTTTGGTTCTCTTTTATCAAATCAGGGTTCACAGCCTTTGTGAACCATCCAATCAAGGGAAAAGGAGGTGTTGCCATCCTAGTTCGCCAATTGATATCTATGAAAGAAGTTTATAAGAGTGAAAAGGGTTGGTTTATTGGGTTTGAGGTTACATTGAGTGGTTTTGCCCTTAGAGTTGCAAGCATTTATGTCCGTAATAGAATTTGTGAGAGGATAGAGTGTTGGAGGAATTTGAAACTTTGCCTAGTTAGCCAGAGTGGATCTAAGGGGGAGACTGGAATATAACTCATGGTGGGAGGGTTATATTTGGTAATGAGAGAGAGTTTTGGGATGGTAGTTAGGTCTTTAGGTCTAATAGACTATGAAGAGCTTGACCATGAGAGTTTGGGCAAATTTTATTGGAATAATAGGAGGGTGGATAAGAACTTAGAGTAGGAGAATAATAATGATGGTTGGTGAATGAGGTCTCCGTTTGAAGGGTCATATGTTTTATCTTCATGTTTATCTGGTCACATTCTAGTTGAATGGAGATTTTTAAATAAATATGAGTCCTTAGGTAGAGGAGAGGTGCTTCACATCTCAGGAGTGGTGGCAAGTGCCTTGTTTCAGTGGCAGGTCCCTAGACATTCCTTTTAAATTTGACAACATGATGCTGAAGAAAAATGATTTTTGCAAAATTATCCATAAGACTTGGAGGGATACTACTAGGATTTAACTATTAGATCTATGTAGTTGAAGGCAAGAGCATGGAGAATAGTTGCTAGATCTAAGAGACAATTATTACAATATAAGACACGTTTGCAAATCATTGAGGTCTACTCTAGAGGAGAGGAATTCCCTAAGGATCCGTTTGCTACTACGCTTTTGAGTAAGACTGACAATGCCATACAACAACTTGAATTGGAGGATGCTGAGATAGCACAATTGAAGAGCAGGCAGCTTTGGTTGGCTATGGGAGATTGCCCCTCAAAATTGTTCTTCTAGTCTATTAGAAGAAAGCACATGAGAGAAACAATTTGATAGAATGAAGGATAATAATGGTAATCTAGTTACCGAATAGTGGCATATCATAGAGGTATCTCTTACTGAGCTTAGTACAATTGTTTGTCGAGAAGTTGTGAGGGATGAGGTTTGGCGAGATAGGCTAAGGCTACATGTATTAGGTTTAAAGTCCAAAGTCTCTGAGGGTAAGTGTTTGACGCTGGCATGTCCTTTCTCCATTGAGGAGCTTTGGGATGCTCTGTCAAGTATCGATAAGGAATGATCTCCTGGCCCA
Organism: Dipteris shenzhenensis; assembly: GCF_047967505.1. NCBI lineage: Eukaryota > Viridiplantae > Streptophyta > Polypodiopsida > Gleicheniales > Dipteridaceae > Dipteris > Dipteris shenzhenensis. The sequence continues at coordinate 49,264,893 of NC_141616.1, read as the reverse complement.
TATGGCTTCATTACTGAGTTATATATGCATTTTTGGGACTTATTAAAATGGGATCTACTTGATATGGCCAATACTATAGTAAAGAGGGGGGCTCTCTCGGAGGATGTCAATGCCGGTCTAGTGAAGCTCTTCCTCAAAGAGATAGGCAAGGCTTGTGATTGGGGATTAGTGGTAGTGCAGTTGATTTCAATGCTAAGCACTTCATATAAAATAGTTACAAAAGTATTGACATTGAGGATTAGGCACATATGTATGAGAATTGTTGACAAGGAGCCGAGAGAGTTAATCAAATCTCGAGATATGTTTTGAGCATATTTCAAATATTTCCACTACTTTGGATCTAGCTTGCTCGGAGGGGCAGATTTGTATATCTTTGGTATTGATATGGATAAAGCCTACAATAGGGCTCATTGGGATTATATTCTAGAGGTGTTGAAATGCCTTAGCTTCAGCGATGCATTTGTGAGTATGGTGTCAATGTTGTTCATGAATGCTTCGGCAATCTATGCCTTAACGGTCGAATTGTGGGGAGGTATGACCTAAAAAGGTTAGTGAGACAAGATTGCCCCTTGGTTCCTCTCTTATTTTCCATTGCTACTATCCCATTGGTGACCTTGATGAAAAAGGGGATGCAACAGGGTCGAATTCAAGGGCTAAAATTGCCATCGAGTAATCAACTACAGTTTGCCAATGATATGATGGTTATCTCTCTAGAAGATAAAAATAGTGTTTCACAGTTGTTTGAGTTAGTGAAGGCCTTTTCCCTTGCTTCGGGATCTATTTGTAGTTGCTCAAAAACTTTGCTCTCAGAACGGCTCAGGATTGACGGCTCAAGATTGAGCTGCTGGGATGGGTCAAGGAGTATGATTTGCATTGGGTAAAGAGAGGTGAAATTATGAGGTATCTAGGTGCCCAGTTGGGTTTAGGTCCTAACGTTATGTCAGAGGCTTTAATGGTTTAAAGACAAGATCAAGCAAAATCTAATGCCATGGAATGGGTTTCCCTTGGGTTGGAATGCACAATTTCTAATTCTAGAGCATGTATTATCTACCACTACTACATATTTGGCTTCCATTTGGTTGTTTCAAAAAAAGTCATTGGGTGGTAATAGAAAAACTATTAACATCTTTCCTATGGGTAGAGGAGCAGGATTAAAGAAAGCTATACTATATCTCGTGGGTTCTCCTCAAGCTTCCAAAAAGTAAGGGTGTTATTGGTTTACCAGATACTGGTTTGAAGAATCTCTCACTGGTTGGTAAATGGATGCCAAATGCTTTTCGAATATAGTACTCCATGGGTTCAGATAGCTCATTAGTTCTTAGAGCAATCCAGAGGCCAAGTAGTCAAAAAAAGGAAGTTCTCTCCTGGTACGAGAAGTTATTTTCTGGGTTTCCTAACAAAATCAAAAGGGCGGATTTGATTGCTAGCTTGGTCTCAGTTTGGAAGTAATGTTGTGCTAAACGGGCAGTGTGGCCTTAGAGAGGATGGAAGCTTAGGGGAGGCAATCTAGTGGGGGTTACAATACAACATTGGGGTCAGTTCACCAGCTAGATCTCTCTCGGGCAAGAGGTCTTCACAGGAAAGGTATAAGGGGATGGATTGATGTGTGGGATCCATAAAAGGCTGATTGGAAGTACATGGAGTAACTAAGAGTGATATGTAAATTGAATAGTGCAGGAGCTGCCTTGCTGGCAAATGTCTTCGGCTATATCCCAGAAAGTTGGCCCTCTAATGTTATTTTCTTGGAGAACTTGTTGATCACTTAATGGTCATTTCGAAGAACATGTCTAAGGAAGATATCATATACAAAGGGTTGTGTGAGATGATATCGCTAGCACCTGGGTTGAATAATAAATGGGGTTTGAGGAGGAGAGATAGATGGAAATTACGTATATTTCGTGGGGGTGTAGAATTGGCAAAATGCTCGTGGGATGTTTGCCAATTAGGGGAAGGATCTAAAGGTGGGTCAATGTAAATCCAAGATATCCTCTCAATAATATATGGCTATGGAGGCCATCAAGCATTTATTCTAGACATGTTGAACAACTCAAGGTGTGTGGGCAAGAGTTCAGGGGCCCATTAGAAAGTCATGGATGATGGCACACTTCTCTACCAGGTCCAAATGGAAGGTAGTGTTGCTTGAGGACCCTCTACACTAGTGGCTTGTTGGTCATATGTATGTGTGGCAGTGAGTCTTGCAATATGGCACTATAGGAACCAAGTGTCTTTTGCTCATGGCAAGGTGGCTGGCTCAATGGAGGAGACTATGATGCTGGCCATTGCAGCGCCTCTAACAGATATGGGGTTGTTAGTGGACAATAAAGATGATATAATAAATACCTACCTCAAGGATTTGGGGTCTCTACTCCTCGATAATAAATGCACATATGCATAGGTCCTTAGTTGTTTGCCTTTTTTGTTTAGGCCAATGTTTGTAAGGGTCATTTTTGTTTGGGGATGGACCCACCCCTTTTTAAAATATATTCGGCATTGAAAAAAAAAATCATACTACAAGATCTTTCCATGGTTTTACTATGGGTTTACAAACAAGAACCGATAATTTAAGATTGGCATGTGGCATAGAAGTCGTAATTGTACCTAATATCTTATTGTCAATTCAAGAGTTTATTGTAAATGGAGGCCCTAATTATAGCTATAAGATCAAACACTAGACGTAGTTTTCCTTTATTCCCAAAAGCTCAATGAATGTCAGACAACCATGGAAAAGTAATGCATAGTGTACAAATATAGAAGAGAAGGACGAGTCTATCTATCTATCTATATAATATAATATTATATATATATAGATAGATAGATAGATAGATAGATAGATAGATAGATAGATAGATAGATAGATAGAGAGAGAGAGAGAGAGAGAGAGAGAGAGAGAGATCTATTAATATACCTCATGGGTCTACGAGACAAAGTACAAAAAGTGACTTACTTCATCTAGATGGCTAGAGAATTAGGGCTTGCCCATGTCAATAAACCACCCATGTGCCAACTTTGCATGCTTCCTTTACTTTTGTGAGTTCATTGTTTCTTTGTTTGAGTTGAATCAGAATGAGCTCCCAAGATATCCAAATCTATGTACCCTTGTTTGTTTGAGGATATTAAGTCATGCTTCCTTCCATGGAACGAGATCCATGCTTATGTGCCATTTTGATTGATATTTCATTCAACTTGTGGTATTTCCTTCTTAAGGCATATCATTATGTCTTCTATGTCTTTCCTCCTCATCATCATGAAGGCAGCCATCTTTCAATCCCCCCATGCATAAGAGCATGTTATTTCGTGCTCTGGTTTCCTGCTCTTGTACTTCCTAGTAAATGTCGGCTCTACTAACTTTGTTGTTGGCATCAGTAGCCATTTCTTGCTTGATTGAGTTGACTTTATTGGTGATCATATCCTTAACTGTGGAGACAAGTATGGGTGCCAGTGGGGACATTTACAATAATTTCCTGCTTTCCACTACTCTCCATATCTTGCACTTTTCTCCTAAGAGTTAGAATATGAAGCTTGAGCTCTATGGTTTCTTGCAGCAAATATTAAAATTTGCTTGTGTGGGGAGTGGGTGATAATGCTAAGTATGAGGGCTTACTTTAGACGACATTCCCCCGAAATGCTATCTTGGCATATTTGTCGTTGGTTCTAGTGGTGAGTGCATGCATGGCGACTGTTCTCACTCTTAATGCTTGCTGCTCTCTGCAAGTATTGGGTCCCCTACTAGTGAGATCCAAGGAACTCTGAATCGGCTACAACCATCAAAGTCCATGACAGCTCCCTCTCATTGGCTATGAGCGATATAGCCCCAAAATGCCATGGAAGAGAGACCATATTTCCATCTCCAATGGGGCTCAGTTTTGCTAGCTACTGCAGGGAACGATTGTTGCGGGGCATAGCGTGGGAAAATGTGAAGCAGAGGAGTAGAGTGGCATCTCTTATCTCTTATCTCTTATATTCCTTACGGGGACTAATCCCGTACATGAGAGAAGGGAGGTTTGTGGAGGTTCGGTGGAGGCATTTGGAGGTTCGGGGAAGTGGAGGCATTTTGGAGGTGAGGAGGGAGGAGGAGGCAGGTTCGGGGAGCCCGTGAGGAGAAAGACTCAGTCGCTGAGGGGCAGCTCAAGAACGACCACATGGCGGACGTGCAAAGGGAGACAAACCCTACGTAGAGACAGAGGAACAGAGATGGAGGCAGAGACCGTGCATACGTGGCGCGCTCAAGGTAGGCCTACAGGTGATGTGGCACGCGGACAGAGGGGGCAACTACAGACGGAGGCTACCACACATCATATCGCAGGTCCGCAGTCGTGCCATGTGGCACAGTAGTGTGCAGACTGTAGATGGGGTGTATTAAATGCGAAGAGGGGGGCGATGCCAGGGCTACGACTACGAGGAGGGGGCCGTCAGATAAGATGACACGTGGCACCCATCAACACAGGGCGCGCAACTAGGCGTGTTCAAAGGACACACTGATCTGACGCGCGTAGTCTGACATAGAAGTATGACTCCAGACTCTAGAGATACAGTGAGAGTGAGAGGCCCGCACAGAATGTAGAAGGGAGATCAACCACATGGAGTAGGTGCAGATGGTGTGGACACACGACATTGACCGAGCGGGTAGACGAGAGCAACATGGCGCAGGGGCCGAGGCGACGGTTGGCTGGCATGGGCTGGCTGGCAGAAAAATGCATGAAGCATGCAGAAGCAGGCGCAGTGCGACACGTGTAGCGATGCTGATGTGGTGGCCGAGACGCTGCACGACAAAAGTACATGATGGCCGAGAGAGAGAGAGAGAGAGAGGATAATATATTATATATTATCTTTTATTTAACATATTGTATAATATATTACATTATTATAGAGAATATTTAATATAATATATTATGTGTATATATTATACTATATAATGTGAAATATATTATATTATATATTATATATTATGTAATTGAGGACTGAAGGCAACCACCTCCAACGGCCCATGCATCTGACGCAGTCAAACATGATGGTAACACACACACACACACACAGAGAGGAGTATCTATATATAATATATATGAAGAGAGATAGAGATAGATAGATAGATAGATAATTAGAGAGAGAGAGAGAGTGAGAGAGAGAGAACAAAGTGAGTGAGTGTGTGTGTGTGTGAGAGAGAAAGAGGGGGGGGGGGGCGATAAGGGAGGTAGAGAGAGAGAGAGAGAGAGAGAGAGAGAACAAAGTGGGTCTATGTGTGTGTAGTTGACATTAACAACACCCCTTTCCATAGTGAAGAGTAGACAAATTTGGAGTAGGAAAGAGAAATGTTTAATAGATAAACTTTGCAATAAACATCCATAAAAAATGAAGTAGCATCATTAAAGGATGAACAATTTTTTTTTAAAGAGAAAATGTGAGCAGTAGAGCTTTGAGAAGTCGTTGGCAACGTCAGTTTTATTGAAGAGGGGAGTCTGCCCACCTGCCACCATCCAACAAGCAAAATAGTGAGAACCAACTTGGGGCGGGGAAGCGGGGAAACTTTGGAGGGGAAAAAACAAAGGGATTTTTTATACTAGAGGGAGAGGGAGAGGGGGTTTGAAGCCCCACGTGCAAAAAAACCACAATGAAAAACCCGAAGAGACCTGTGAGAGCTGAAACGTGGTTTCAGAGCGTGCGTGGAAGTACACGAGGGCCGTGGGACTTGTGGTGACTTTGGTACAAAGTGGCTACAATCAGTGCAGTGCCAAGGTCATGGGCAGGGGCTAGGCATCATCATTTGGAGCAGTGTGCACACAAAGGGGTGGTGCACGCTTTATGGAGGCCATAAGAGCAGCGTTGTAGTAGACGCAACAACATCGACAACTATAGGGGGGCAGAGTAGAGGTAGTCTAAGGTAGACACCAGTGCCGACAAACTATGCAAGGGCAGGGGGCCAGAGAGGAAAAAGGGGGGTTGGGTTTGAAGAAGGGGTAGTACAGGTGAGTGATGATGACTATGAACTAGGAGGTGAGGATAGAGGAGTGAAAAGAGGGTTTAAATAGGGTGTGTAGTCAGGGAGAGGAAGAGTAGTCGGGAGTGAAACAGTTTGGGGGGGGTGTATGTGGTATAGGGATAACTAAAAATGAAATAATTAGAAAAATACAAAATGAAAAATAAAGAAAAATTAGGGGGGGAAACAAAACAACGATGGAAAAATTATGAGAAACAAAGGGGGGATTTTTTTATCCAATGTAAAAAAAAAGGGGGTTTTACAAAAATTTGGGTGAATTAGGAATAAATTAGAGGGAAAAGAGAGTCGGGGAAAGGGGAGTCGGTGGGTTGGTTAGGGAGTAGTTAGTAAAATACTAGGTAGGGATTTTTAAAAATTGAAAATTAGAAGATAGTAAAAAACCAAGGGCCTAAAGAGGAAATTTGGAAAACAAAAAAAAGGGGGGGGGGGGAGGAACATTAATAAAGAAAATTCGAGGGAAAAAAGGGGAAAATTTTAAGGAATTAGAAAAAAATTAAGGGAAATTAAGAAGGAAAAAGTTAAGCAAAGGTTAAGTGTTTTCGTTGAGGGAAATTAGGAAAAAGTAAGGAAGAGTAGGAGGGAGAAAAAAAGGGGGGGAAAGGGTAGGGGGAGACAAGTTTAGAAAATATGAAGGATAATAAGAACAATGAGAAAACGAGAAGGAAAGGGTTTTAACATAAATTAGGTAAAAGAGGAGGAGGAAGGTAGAGAGAGTTGGGGGGAGTTTTTGAGGGAGGGAGAGGGGAGAGGTAGTCTAAAAAGGGTTGTCAAAGGATTTATAAAGGAAAGAAAGGTAATTTGCAAGGATAAAAGATAAAATGAGAATAGTATGTGTGTGTGTGTGTGTGTGTGTGTGTGTGAGAGAGAGAGAGAGAGAGAGAGAGAGAGCATTTTTCAATGCACAATGGAGGGTTGAAGGCAACCACCTCCAACGGCACATGCATTTGACACAGTCTAACATGTTGGTAACAAACACACACACACACACACACAGAGGAGTATCTATATTTATATCTATATCTATCTATATATGTATATTACATATATTTATATATTATGCCAATGTTTAAAAATGGAGGCCAACTAAGCAGTAGTTTGAGACTTGAGACCAAAACTAAGCCAGAGATAAGAGCCGGAGATGAGAGAGAGAGAGAGAGAGAGAGAGAGAGAGAGAGAGAGAGATAGAGAGAGGAAGAAGGAGAGAGAGAGAGAGAGAGAGAGAGAGAGAGGAGAGGGAGGGGAGAGAGTGAAAGAGAGAGAGAAAGAGCTAGAGATAAGAGCCGGATATGAGAGAGAGAGAGAGAGAGAGAGAGAGAGAGAGAGAAAGTAAGAGAGAGAGAGAGAGATGAGAAAGAGAGAGAGAGAAGAGCGAGCGAGTGAGAGAGAGAGAGCGAGAGAGAGAGAGAAGAGCGAGCAAGAGAGTAGAGAGAGAGAGAGAGAGGAGCGAGAGAGAGAGAGAGAGAGAGAGAGAGAGAGAGAGAGATGTTGGAGATTCACTCTTCATATATAGAATAGATTTAATTTAGATTGTACAAGGATTGTGAATAGTGGAGACACAGAGAAAATAGAGCAAGCTTTGACACATAAAATGACACAAAACTTTATTCTAATGTATTTTGACTTAGGCTTGCACCTCACCCGTACTTGGTTTGTTGGCATACAAACAACTCAAAAGACACACAATACTATGAAGCATATAGCTTCGACTCTATAGGCATGAATGCCTCGACAAAGAGACTGACTAAATGCTTTGATCACATTTATGTAGCTCTCCACCTGCACTCGACTATGCCGCCTCAACTGGATGCTCCTAGAACCGCCATGCAAACTCTGAGTCGCCACATGTAATCCATGTACTGGTTGACCATTTTAGGTTAGTCTCTCTCCACCAATCAAACAAGCTAGCTCACCTTGGTCCAATAGCAAACCACCACAGCCACCTTGTGTAGTATCTATGCACCAATCATCAAACACACGTACCATTTGGTTCTCCCATGAGGGAGCTATGCCCAACATGCCCTCCCTCGACCGAAATGGGAGAACGCCAAAAAAGAGTGGACATCGTAGTCCTATTAGGAACTAGGCATCATAGCCTATCACAAACATTTGCCAAGCATCATAGCTTAACGTCGGCATCGAAGCCTAATCATTCCGACAATGAAACATACTACCAAAAACGCAATCGCAAAAATACTCTGAGATGTCTTAGAACTTAGAAGGCCCAGTCTTGATCAGGAAGATCATTAGATACAAATCTCGCCATCTCGTTCTGGGGTGGAGGTTCTCCGACCATACAGGCATTTGCCTTCCCTTATTTTGTTACTTCGTCTTTTTGCTTCTGAATGCAAAACCTTTCTATATGCCCTGGCTTCCCATAGAAATAGCACGTTCGAGGTTCTGCTCTTGAACTACCAATGGACTTCCTCTTGTCTTTTGCCATGAATGCAGTGCTACTAGGATAGAGACTCTCTTCTCGTTTCTCTTCACTCAATAGCAAGCCTACACAATCAATAAAATCAGCTTCGTCATCTAATCTCAAAATACGAGCAGATTCACTATACCTTGAAGGTAAGCTCTTCAACAGTATGGCCTTTTGATCTTCATCTTCGATCTTAGATAGATCCGAGTTCAAGAAGCTGTTGGGTATGCCCTCATAGGAGAATGCATGAAGACATGTGGTGCTGGTGATTTGGTTACTGTAGTTGGTTGATGGTTTTCTATTGGTCCATGCATGAGGACATAGATGATTGGCTACCTTGTGCATGTGGTGGTACGTGGCGCAAATTCAATGATTGTGATGATTCTAGACGAGCAGGGTGGCGGTGCAGTGGCCAGCCCATATATCAGGAGGCAGCGATCCTTCTTCTACTTCTCTTTGTTGAAGCCATGAGCTGCAGAGCCATGTGCGATTAGTAGGTCTTTGGAGAGCAACTGCTCTGTGTAGAGTCCAATAGTAGTGTGTCTATTTTGTAAGTCTACAACAAAGCTTGTAAGCTTGCGCAGATGATTGTAGGATTCAGTTGTGTCTTTTTTGTTCACAGATAGCTATAAAACTGCCAACAAACCTCGTATGGTTGAGGCATAATTGTTAGAGAATAATAAAAGAAGTCGAGTCGGTTTGTGTCCACTTTACATGCAATCATCAATTATTCTATCAGTGGGGTATCAGAGCGGGTGATCTGAGGGTCTGGGAGAGAGAGAGAGAGCAATTTTGGGCTAGAGATAGAAAGAGGGCATTAATATAGATTTATATTTATGTTTATTTTAACATATCTATATATATATTTATTTGTATATATATAAAGTATATATATATATATATACATATATCTATAATAATGATTTCACTCCTAATGAGGGGTATTGAAACTTGAAATTTTAATTCTTTAAATTAAAGAATTTCTAAGATCCCTCCTTGAGACCCAGCGGAGCGGGTCTCTAGCCCGTCGTAGAGGGGTCAAGTTACTCGTATTGGCCAATGGAGCAGGACGCGCGGAGGTGCTAGTAGCGAGCAAATGGCTTGAGCTAAGGGAGGAGGGGAGCGGGGCGCGCTAGAATGGCCGTTGGAAAGGGGATGGGGTGCGCTAGAATGGCCGTTCGATGAAGATCCTACGGAGAGGGTAAGGTCAACTTTTATAATTATAATTATAATTTAAAAAAAAGGGGAGTCGACTTCTTTACTTGTTGCGTGTTTACGTTCTCTGTCGAAAACAGCATCTCTTGGTTTCTCATGGCTCGAGATGAGACTCTGGTTCTTTGTCGCCCTGTTGGACAGCAGATCGTCTCCTTCTCCCTCCAAAGTGCCCACGGTGAACTCCGCTGTAGATTTTCTGCGAACGGTTCCACTCTCGCAGACGTTCCGGCTCAGGCTCAGGCTGAAGAAGATGGTGTTTCTGTCTCTTGTCACTGCGCTTCTTCACAGGTCAGCACCATCTTGCCGACTCCCTGTTACTCTCAGTGTGATGCATGAGAAAGTAATTTGTGATGGGACTCAACGTTTTCATGCGCATGGCTTGCCTCTTTAGGTTATAGATGAGCACACACAGGTGTCCGTCCTGCTACCCAACGGCGTTGAGCTTGTGTGTGAGGCTGCGAGGAAGACTGGGAAAGACGATGCCGGTGGTATAGCCGTCGTTTCTCCCTACACTCTTATCATATGTGTTTCCTGATGCTCTACGGGACTGTTAGAAAGACGTGTTTTGTAATGCACAGGGATGTCTTCTTCCTGCTGGCAAACAGCAAGAGCTGAGATTGGCGATAACTAACAGCAGCTCAACTCTCTGGCAGCTGCAGGGCTTTTCACGAAACTCTCTTTGCTAGACCGGTACCTCTTCGTATGGATCCTCGTGGACATGGCGTTGGCACTGGTTATCGGATACTACGTCAAAGGGATTAAGACAAAGCTGGAGGTTGTGAAGCTAGCGTCCGTCTCTCTTCCCATTGCCGTGGGGTTGTGGGTGATGATGTACCCTGTTCTGTGCAAAGTTCGCTACGAGCTTCTCGGCCAGATGGTGAGGACTGGGGGACTCGCTCGGAACTTGGTGTTGAGCCTCGTTCTGAATTGGCTGATCGGCCCTGCACTCATGACAGGCCTCGCTTGGGCTTCTCTTCCTGACCTCGGCCAGTATCGATCAGGAGTGATTCTGGTCGGGATTGCTAGATGTATAGCTATGGTCCTTATATGGAACGACTTGGCGAAAGGTGACGCGCAGCTCTGTGCAATCCTGGTGGCTGTCAATTCGGTCATGCAGCTCGTGCTCTACACTCCCCTTTCTCTGTTCTATCTCAAAGTTGTCTCGAGAGGCAAGGGCATCGACGTGACTACATGGGAGATTGCCAGAAGTGTGCTGCTGTTTCTCGGAGTACCCGTGGTGGCTGGAATCATCACCAGGTACTCTCTTCGTTACACAGTCGGACGCCGATGGTACGACACCAAGTTCATCCCTTTCATAGCTCCTTGGGCTCTCATCGGCTTGCTGTACACCGTTTTCGTGATGTTCTCTGTCCAAGCACGCCAGATCATCGACAACATCGGAGATGTGGCAAGGGTTGCTGTGCCTATGCTTTTGTATTTCTCCATCGTCTTCTTCTCATCGGTAGGGGTGTGTCGGTATCTGGCCATCCCCTACTCTCAAGCTGTCACTCAGTCCTTTACTGCCTCCAGCAACAACTTCGAGCTTGCCATAGCTGTGGCAGTGGGGAGTTTTGGCATCGACTCCAAAGAAGCGTTGGCTGCGACCATTGGCCCTCTTATCGAGGTGCCCGTCTTGTTATCTTTGGTGTATTTGACACTGAAGCTTCAGCAGACCCTGTTTGGCCCGCAAGTTCGAGGTTGATTGCTCATTTTGCCAGGAGACTTTGCTTGGCGGGTTTTCCTGTTTCCCCTTAAACCTGGTGAGCACATCAGTATTACCGTGTGAAACTTATTTATGGTTCTTATGTGCACACTGCAAATGATTTCTCAAGTCAGGCCTTCGGTTAACCATTTGCTGAAATTAGCGCGAGTCTTTTCAAATCAATTATAACGCAGAAGAACAGGGGCACCCAAATGTCGGACCACTGTTCCATATGGAACCCAATTGAATCCATTTTGAAGTAGCCACGGCGGTTGAGTTTGATGGCTAAGCCAGATGGCATTGCAGTTCTTCGAGATGCACATAGTGCCAGACGAACTTCCAAACAATTCTAAAGCATGTATTAAGTCATCAATTTCTGCTCATTCGCAACAGACAGGGAGTTTAGTTTCAGACCTGTGTAATATTGATAGTCATAAGGGATTCATTGGCTAAGGCAAAAAGCAAGAGTGCAAGAGGATATCCCTGTTGAATTACCCTTCGTGACCATAACTGAGGCTGCAGCATTTTGAAATTATGCATATGAAGGTGAATGGGTTCAAATCCTCCATACTCCGTCACCTATAATAAAAAATATTTAAGGAAGCCGATCATAAGCCTTGTCTAAGTCCATATTGACAAACATCCACGGATCTTTATGCTGCATGGCCTAATCCACTGCCAATGAAAGCTTGATAATATTTTCAAATATATCGCTCCCTTGCTGAAAACTATACTGTTCCTTGCTAACTAGTTATCTTGGGCATCAGCCATTTCATCCACATAGAGTTTGTAGGAGGTAATACGCATCATCAGAGGTCGCTAAGCTAGAATAAACTTCACAAGCCCTGAGAAGTATCAATGCACACATGCAGAGTCACCCGGTGCTTTTTAAATAGGTCTTTATGTCACATGAATGTAACATGTAAGGTAGCCAGTGGGAGTATGGTTTCCTCATTACTATTACGGAACTATGTAGATTGTATAGTGAAGATTTAGATTCTCGAGATTGGCACTGTTTATGGAGTGTAAAATGGATGGGCTCCACTCAAGATCTGCAATGGCATATAGGTTTGGAATCTGGATGCAACTTTGGGCATCTCAAGCTCTAGGTTCACATGGTGGCTCGTCCCTATTGGCATTATTGTGAAGCCTCGATCAGACAAAAAGATGAACAAGTCGTTGGGTTTAAATGTATGCCTCAACAAATGGCCCTTTTGTAATTAAGTGGCCCCGGGATGATCGAAAAGGCTCACTGATAGGGGTGTTTCTACGTGGGCTTACTTATGGGGCTCTACAAAATCTCAGCGGTTTGACCTTTCTACTAGGGAGGTAAACTTCCTACCAGCTATCTTTGCTAGACTATTGCCAACATGGCCCACGATCCTACCTTTCACCAGGGTTGCATCTCAAGAAAGTCTCGTTTAGCTCTAACTAATTTTCACTTGTTTGCTTCGTCTAATATCCCTCGATTGTTTCAATGTGCTTGGCGGCATCTAGCACCATTGAATTCGGTCTAGGTTTGGCTACAGCTTGGTAGAGTCTAGTCGACGACTCCTACCCATAGTCTCAGAAACGGCGTTTTTGGGCACTTGAAATGGTTCACCTTTTCGGCACTGTTTTCGAAACCAAAACGGTGTTTTGGGTAGTGCCTCTGTTGCCTAGCCAGGGAAACATATATATAGAGCAGCAATGTAAGAGTGTGAGAATCTTGGAAGTGTTCTTTGACACGTAGAGGGCTGCAAACATATCCCATGCTTCTTTCGATGTCTTGACTGTGTTGAGCTGTCCTAGCATGACATCTTGCACATTCTATTTGATCAGATGATATGTGTACTTATCTTTGTTATCCCATTATGCGTGAGCTCGGGCAATGGCAGGATCTACTACAGATGCAAAAATTGTTTGTGTAGCTATAGATCCTGCTATTGTTGGTGCTGTGGCAACAGGTGGAGTAGAGCTATTGCTAGTTGGATCGTCCAATGGTCTAGGTGTAGATCCATCGACATACTCCCATTTGTCCTGAAGTACAAGAATGGTCTCCATTCGGTATTTCCATGTGCCATAATTGGAGTTGTCTAGCTTAGCAGATGCCTCCAGATTGAGGTTGCTAGTCGTAGACATGGTGCAAGAAATGTACTCAAAGTGTCATGAAAATCACTGCATGAACCAACTATAAAACATTGACTGTGACAAGTGAAATCTGACTATCGGTGAAGATAGAACTGTAATATATATAGTCCGATCTGAATTACAAGGCTTGTGGCAAATGATGCTGGGAATAGCCAAGAGGCTTTACAAGGTTGAAATGATGTGCACAATGCCGTGAAATAGCCAAATAGGCTTTACAATGATGGCATTGTGTGTGTAAAATCAAATCATGTGCTATCTACCTACTAAACAATCGACAATGCCTCTGAACACTCTGAAGTCTGCTCACTGAACTGATGAACATCATGTTCCAGGTAATGTGATGATGTGAAACCATATGTGAGCGTATGGACTGACTCCGAGTAGGTACTAGTCAGGGATTTTCGACATGGCTTAGATTGGCAACTTGGGGAGATTCAAAGCGTCCCCTCTATGGCGATCTAGTCTACTTTGATCTGGATCTATAGCAACCGTCGATCGATGAAAGAACAGCAAATAATTTCTTTTCTTTGGTCCTTTTTATGTGCTGGGTCAGATGCATCGATGTAGAGGTTGATGTGAGTGTGGGAAGTGGATTTGTCAGCGAAGATCAAAAGTGAGTGTAACTTGTGCCAAAATGTACGCATGATGTGACGAGCACGTAGAGCACGAAAAATTGATCGATTTTCCTTTTTGGAGCACCCTCAAATTCTTTCTGGATCAAGAGATACGACTTGATCTAGGTGGAGAGGCAAAAGGAGTCCAAATGTGCTCGATGATGATGTGGCAGTCGGGGGGTCACATGCAGTGAATGTGCCTAGCAGGGACTGTTCCTGTGGAGCTCTGTGCTGAGGTGGCACTTGTGTTCACGTGAAGTGCCTGTGGAGAGGTAAGTGTGTCCGCAAAGGGTCAGAGTGATGTGGCAGCTGACTGGGCAATGATGATGTGGTACAAGTGATGTGTCTGCTGACATGGCAGATGATGTGGATGATGACATGGATTGCTAACCTGGCAGTGTTGATGTAGCTGCCACCGTGGCAGATAAGGATGACGCGGCCAGATAAGATGCCACGTGTCGACTTATAGACCACTCCGGGGTATGGTTTGTAGACCACTAAGGGTATGGTTTGTGAAGAGCCACGTGGCCTTATTTGCCACGTGGCGATTTCTCTCAGAGGAGGTCTAGTTGACGTAGCTTGGAAGGCCGTTGTAGAGGGCGTCTGTGGTGCTTTACCTTGTAGATGCTTTGTGTTGCTAGAGTTATAGGAGACTGTTGTGGGGAGCCATTTGAGCTTGGAGCGTTTGCATGGAGGCGCAGCTAATCAGCAAGAGGTCGCGAAAACTGTTCGTTGTTGTCGGAGCTGTAGCCATGAAGATATAGCTCGGGCTGTCGTGTACAGCCAGAAGTGGAGCGAGAGCCCGTTGTGACACGGTGTTGTAGATAGAGCGGGTTGAGCACTGTCTACCCTACGACCTTTCCTATAACCACCCTACAACCTGGAGATGAGAGAAGGTCGCAACACAAGGCGGGTGGATATTGATATTGAAATGTAGAAGAGTAGGAAACTGTGAGCCCTCTAAGGAGACTCCTAGTTGCGAAACAGCACAATATAGAGAGTAAGATGTCCCAACAGTTTGCTTGTGTGATGGACCGCTAAAGAACTCAAAGTAGCTCTCTGTCTCGAAAAACTATAAGAGGAAGAACATAGGTCTCTCTTTCTCTTAGCAGTACCTATCTCACTCTAAGAAGAAGAAGAAGAAGAAGAACTCCTCATAGGTCTATCTCACAAATGAGATCTCTAAAAGGAATGAACTCTCTCTTTCACACAATCTCTCAACGGAAGAGAGGTCTCTTAGATGTAGATAGAAATCTCTCAAAGAACGGAATTTTTCAAGAATGAATGAACAGAAATCTTTCATCAACAGAATGAAAGAATGGAAGAACTAAATCTCTCAATCTCTCTCAAGAATTGCAATGCCTTAGCAGAAGGCAAGGGAGCTTTGATACCATGACAATGAAGAGGAGAGAGAAGAGTGGAGATGAGGAGAGAGGGAACAGCTAGAGAGCACACCACAAATGACTAACTATACACTAGATTTAGTTGAAAATGTAGAATATATGCAAACCCATTTAGGGTTAGGGTTAGGGTATCTAACCCTTTCCTTTATAGTACTCTATTGGGTTGGTGCTATGCACATATGATCACATGATGTTGAGCGTGAACTCTCAACACACTTTACAAGACGATTCATATGCCAAAGGTTATTTGCCCGCTGCTAAAAATCCATGGTAAGGGCAAAAGAACTTTGTAAAGCGAAGAAATTGTAATATGAGACGGTCGCAAGGACATCATGTCGACCCTGCCGAATGAAGAGTCCAGTCTTGTAGTCGGTCTTCTATCTCCAAAGTAGGAATTGGAATAAAATTATGAATCATGTAGATAATGTGATGCCATACTGGACGATAATGCATGCCGAGGCTATATTTTGTAACATCCAAAGGAAAAGAAAAAGGGGTCCTATCATCATGAATCCCCTTGAGACTCAGAAAATATGAACGTCAAGGCTCCTGCAAAGCTAGCGGAGAGGAGAAGAATCTGGACCAATGGATGCTTTCAGCCCGTAAAGAATTACCCTGTAAAGCATCCGTGCCATGCTATTCCAAGTGCGAAAGAACATGTTTCCAATCCATCAACATATTGGAAACTAGTGGACAACCTTTTATTTTTCCATCAATAGAATCCAAAATGAAGTCCCAGGGAGTGGGCTACCAATATCCAAAGGCATGGCTGGTAGGGCTGGTAAGTTCTAAAAGTAAATGACACATCATGGCAGCCCATGGTTGAGAACTCTACATAAATTGCAGCATCATGGTGCCTTTGTGAGCAAGAATATGTACATGAAGGTTAAGAATATTCAAACCTCCATGCATCTTAGGTGAACGGATATGCTACATCGAGAGCAAACGCAAGCTTTTCTCGCCATGTTTGGAGGGCCAGAATGTTTCCATAACTTCCATGGAGAGAGGCCAAAAGTGACTAAACTCAATTAAAGATTCACAAGTTTGTTTTGCCTAAGCCACATTTTCCCTCAAAGTCTTCATATAATTTTTGCCATAGTCCCTAATGACAGATTGCATTCTAGCAACAAAAGCATCCCAAGCATAATCCATGTCAATGAGACTCTGATGAGAAAGAAGCTGACACACATCATAAACCATTGCCTTGTAAGTATCATGCTGCAAGTAGCTATTGTTTACAATGAGTAGCCTTCTATGTGACAATCGATCATTTGGCATGTCATGCAAAGAAATTCTCAACCATAAAGGGGCATGGTCTGAATGCACAAAGGTATAATCCACCCACATTTTTGTAGTAGGACTATCATAATGTTGTGGGTTGACCTTGTACCGTCGATCCAGGCGTGCCTGATAAGAAGACACTGCATTATGTTGAAAAGTAAAGCCTGGCAAAAATGGTTGAGATTCTTTCCAGAGATCAATTAATCGGAGCTGAAGCAAAAGCTAAGACCAATGATCCCTTTCAAAGGCCAACATATGAGTTCGACTAGATGTATTATCTTCCAATTGAGGAGCATTATTAAAGTCTCCACATATGAAAGCATGATGACGCCAGGGATACCTCTGCATATCCTCCCATATCATACCTCTACCACGAGATGATTATGGGGCATAGACTGAGGCAAACTCAAGAATTTCTCCTTGAATCGAACACTACATAACAAGCCACCTTCCATGTGTATTATTAAATGCCATTGTTTGCTGCAACGCCTGAAAAAGAATGCTGGTCAGCATAGAAGATATCATAACCTTGAAAGTGACCATGCTATCCCGCATACATGTGCTGATTGTGCTCTTGCAAAGCCACAATGTCAGGCTGCAAATTGTTGAGATACACCCAAACTAACTTCCATTTTCTAGTTTCACACAAACCCTGTACATTGAGAGTCAAACATTTTATTTATTTTTTGGGCTGAAAAAAGTAGTGTATATTTATTAATTTATATCATGTCATACATCCAAAAAGGGTAGAACCATAAATGTCCGTTGTGGCTAATATAACCCTTACATCCTGAGAATAATCAAAAGTATAAACTCCTACAGCAAACATCTCAAGGATGAAATGAGAAGCTGAAGGTATCTTCTTGAGCATCTGATGCAGCAGCAGCAGAGGTGTCTGAAGAGTGTCCCTAAGCAACAGTAGTGTCAGAGGAATGACGATGAACAACAACAAGGCCCTGTATAGGGTCAATAGACATGGATGACAGCTGAGTAGCATCAACAGACATAGGAATGTCCTGTGCAGAAGAGCAAGAGCCATGGATCTGCATTTTGTCACCTGGAGAGGCAGCTTGGGTCTGTTTAGAAGGGGAGTTAATGGAGAGGCTCCCAAAGTTAGAGGTAACCTGTGTAGAACCAGCAGCAGCAAAAGTAGACGGAACTTTGCTTGTAGAAAGCTTGAGGTGTTGAACCTGGGGAGGAGGGAAGGAGTTCACCAGTTGAAGTAGATCTTCTTTGAAGAAAAGGAGGAATCTTTGCATGCTCATCTGAAATAAAATAGGAAAGCTTGTGTCTGGCAATATCTGCACTTAATCTTTGATGCTCAAGATTGTATGCACTAATGATGAAGTCAATTCTCCTTTTTTCATGTTCCACCATGCAACAAACATAGCATCAGTAGCAAGATCTTTATGATTAAATTGGAAATTATTTCTAGATATCCATATGAACCAGAGTGCATGGGCCCTGATGATAAACCAAGGCTCATGCCTTATCCTACAAGCATCTCCTAATAGAATGGCTTTCAAATTAACAGGTTCACCACATTCTATCTGGATAAATTTCCATACTTTCCTGGCATGAGGACAGGCAACAAACAAGTGGAAGACATCTTCAACAAGATTAATGCATCTCATACACTTGCCATCCCCTTTGCCAATGCTGAGACCTCTTGAGTTAGACCATACAGATTTATGAAGTATTAGCCATGCTAGACAAGACATTTTCTCAGGCACATTTTTAGCCCAAATTCTATGGAATCTGTAGTACCATTTGGTTCTATCATCATTTAACTTCCATCTACTATTGAGAGTTTTGAATAGATTCTCCATATCAGCAGTAGGAGTTGGGATGGGTAATAAAGAAGAGCATCCCACCCAACTAAACTCCTTGTGTATGCACAGTACTGAACCTCTCTTCCAAGACACCTCCCCTTTCCAGAGTTCCAATCTTGCCATAATCAATCCTTGTTGTTGGTTAGATAGAGAGAACTCTCTTCTGATTTCAAGCCAGGTTTTCCATTTGATATGTTCTCTACTCCACATCTAGCCCCAAGTCTGAAGCCCTTTCTTAAAAAGCTTAGCTGCAACTGTAAATTGCTCATCTGTGAAAGTAGCAGATCTAAAAATGGAGGACACCCAGATAGAATCAAGCAACATGAAGTTACCTTTGCTAGTGAAGAGAATGTAGGCTTTTATCTCTTCAAAGGCTCCCCAAATGGACTTCTACAGGGGACTCCCTTGGGTTTACAAGGTTCAGAGTTAAAAAGAGCAGAAACAAAGGGATACTTTTTCCAATTGGGTGCTCTGTAGGGTCTAATGTAATTCATGTTTCTCAAGAGAAGTTGTGCCCAATCTTCCTCAGGATGAAGAGCAGCTTTGATGATCCAAGTAGCAGACAGTTCTTTCGTAGTAGAAGAGATGTCAATCACCCCTAACCCCCCCTCCTCTTTGGGTTTCATACAATAATCCCATCTAACCTTAGAAATCTTAGTGGACCCCCCCCATAAGAAAGATCTACATAATCTGATAAATCTGTCCAAGGCAGTCTTGGATGGAGACCAACAAGATAGATAAAAAATGATAATAGGATAGAGACAGTGATTGAGAACCATTTTCCTTCCTGCCAGATTTGCTTGGAAGCTTCTCCATTTATCTAGTTTCTTCTGGAATCTGTCCATTGTGACATCAAATCCCATTGGTATCCCCAAGAGTCTAAATACTGTACCTTTTTGTAACTTCTTCCATCCTAGCTGTTGAAGGACCCCTGGATCTTCCCAACTGAGTGTGACATACCTTGTCTTGGAGTGGTTAATAGATGAGCCTGAGGCTTGACAGAACATCTCTAGGCAGTCCATTACACAAATGACATCTTGATCCGTGTTTCTAGGTGTCAAGGTAGTGTCATCAGCAAACTGCTGGCATAGCAATTGTTTACCATTACTGAGTTCAATCCCTTTAAGAGCTCCCTCCTGTATCTGACTTCTAAGGAGCCATCCTAGAGAGTCTGTAGCAATTGCAAATAAAAGAGGAGCTAGAGGACACCCTTGTCTGATTGACTTTTTGAGAAAAAAAGAGTCACTCATAATGCCATTAACATTAACCCTAGCAGTAGCATTGGTAAGTAATAGCTTAACACTAGAAACAAATGAGGGGCCCATACCCATATCTTACAAAGATTGTATGATAAAATTCCATTCCAACCTGTCATAAGCTTTATCAAAGTCCACCTTAAGAAAACATATATCCTATTTGGTCTCTTTAGCATACTCACACCCTTCCCAAATGTTGATGATAGCTTCCAAAAGGTGACATCCCTTGATGAACCCTTTTTGTTTTGGTAGTATCCAATCCTTCATTTTGCTTCGAATCCTTAAAGCTAAAGCTTTGGCAAAAATTTTGTAGCTGCAGTTTAACATTGTGAGGGGTCTCAAAATTTTTAATTCATCCTTAGAGCCTTCCTTAGGGATCAACTTTATAATTCCTCCATTTATATGAAGAGGAAGACAACCTTCCCTAACACTTTCCTGCCAGAGGAGTAAAGGGTAAGGCTCAATTAGTTCCCAAAAGGATTTGTAAAACTCAATGGGAAGACCATCTTCCCCTGGAGTCTTCCCATCAACCATAACATTTACAGCTTCTTTTAGCTCTTCAAGACTGAAGGGTCTTTCTAAATAGGGGAGGTCAAAGGATTTAACAGCTTTATCCCTTATTATTTGGCAGAGTTGTCTTGCCCTATGGGTGTCCTCATTAGGAGGGGAGGTGTTAGAAAGTAAATCCTTGAAATGATTCTGAATATACTCAATATTTTCCTCAGGGTTGCTTAGATGAGAGCCATTTGGTCCTTTAAGAAGAGGAATCTCCTCTTGACACCTTTTCCTTCTGATAATTTTGAAAGTTTCCTTGGTAGGCTTGTCAATCTTTCCTTCCCACCAGTCTCTGTAGTACACTTTAGACTCATTAAGCCTAATTTGTTCCTGTTTTCTAAGCTCTCTTTTGGCCTTATTCAATTCATCATGAGCTTCTTCATTACCCTCTCTGGCTTTATGCTCTAAAATGCTGATGTTATTTTGGATATAATCCATTCTTTGAGCCCTTATCTGTGCTCTTTTTTTTAATGGCTGATCTTAAAATAATCTGAGAATCCTTGAGTGCCGATTCCCAAGCTTGAGATGTTGATGTTTGGTGAGAGAAAGCTCTATGCTAGGCCACCTTAATTAGTTTCTGAACACTCTTAAGTTGAAAGAGTTTAGGGTCAGCTTTGGCTCCTTTCCCCAGTTCCAAATCGCATCTCAATGAGACAAGCTTGTGGTCAAACAAGCTGAGAGAGGAGTATGTTACAACTCTTAGAGAAAGCTATCTGTTCAAGAGATTTTGGGAAATATAGAATATTTCAAGTCTAGCCTCCCTTCTACAATCCCCTATCTGACTGTTGCACCAAGTAAACTCTCTGTTATTACTGACATCCACCATCTGCCAGTGCTCTTTACATTCTTCCCAAGCAAGTAATTCAGATCCTCTGATGCATGTGCCCATTCCCTTCCATCTGTCTGATTTGCTCTCTACCATATTGAAATCTCCAATTATTATGTAGTTGCCATCTGGGTATTGCAAGGATTCCCATAACTCCCTCCTCTCTGGAGCTGAATTGGGAGCATAGACAGAAATGACAAAAATGTCAATTTCTTTAACACAACACTACAGCATTAACCATCTGTTGTGAGCATCTGTAATGACCTGAGAAATACAATCCTTATAGTGAGACAAAATACCTACAGCTGTCCCTCCTTTGCCATCCTCATGAGAAGTAAAAAACCAAGTCCTTCTTCTATCTATGACTTGAAGCCTGTCTTAAAGAGTAGACTTACTTGCCTTGACTTCTTGCAATGTTAAAAAGAGAGGTGAGAGTGAATTAGCTCTCAGCCAAAAAGCTAAATCTTCACTCCTACCTGGATCCATTAAGCCTCTGATATTGAGAGTCAATAAAGTTAATGATTTATAACATTCTTCTTCTACCCCTTTTTAGCCCTGGGGTTGGGGTTGTTCACTGGCACTGAGGTTACCTTAGATTGTCTTCTCTTATGTTGAACTACTGTGAAGGATTTGTCTTGACTAGTGACTTCCTGAGAAGGTATAGTATCTTGAGTGGCCTTTCCTGGATCATCCTCTGAGTCTTCTTCACTAGCTTCTGCCTCTTCCATGGCATCTTCCCTATTAACATCCTCTTCAAATTCTTTTGACCAACCAGCCTCTTTGACCATGTTATCCTCTTGATTGACAGTGGCTTCCTTATCCACACTTTCTTCTTGCTCCTTGAGTGGATCAAAGAAATTTTTGCTGGATGTTTATGTTTGTCTGTTGTCCTTTTCACTCCTCTTGTTAGAAACCTGTCCAATAGACTGGCCCTTAGAAGGAGAGTTTTGTGTTTTAGGGACCCACTTTCCAGTAGGGGAATGCTGTTTTGAAGCATTGGCTTCTGGCTCCTTAGCTTTGGGTCTCTTTAAAGGACACTGCTTGACCACATGTGTGGATAGACCACACAAAAAGCAAGAATGAGGGAGATTTTTATAAGAAACGGGTTGTTCCTTGAATATACTACCATTTCTATTAAGAATGGTAAGTGTAGCTGGCATCTCTTCTGCTATGTCCATTTTGATGCAAATTTGAGGATTCCCCCTGGGGTTGATAAAGTTTTCTTGCTCTACTCCAAGAACTTCACCTAGCCCAGTACATAGGGAGGGAAGCTGGTTACATAAGTACAAAGGCAAGTCTGGGAGCTCTACCCATACAGGAATCTTAGTAGATCTAGGAGAGTCAGGAGAAAAATCTTTGTACCACCACTCAAGATATAAGGGCTAATTTTCTAATAGTCCAAAGGCTGTTTTGCATGGCTCTAGAAGCCATTTTTTGTTTCTAAAAAAGAAAGACAAAAAATCCTTTCTTGAGAAATCTTACATTTAAAACATTTATACCTTTCCTAATCCACTTCATCCTGATCCAGGATTCAATGAAAGTGAGAGGGGGTCTTACTCTAGGCAGAAAGCCTACTAATGCATGAGTTCTAAGCTAGACTAGGGAGTCTTGAAGAAGATTGTCATCTAAGAAAGCTTTTACTGACTTACCTTCTCCATCTGTTGTATCCTCTCCATCAGGATGTTATGCTCCGTCCTCATCTGGTTGTGAAGCATGTCGAGGTTCTGAGATGCCCAATGATAGGTGGTCTTCAACTTCTTTCTTGCAGGCTGAGGGTAGCCTCTTGTCTCCCGTAATCTGCCCAATATCTTCTCTATCTCCTCTTGTGTCCTGGCCTAAGGAGCCTCCACTGAGGGAGGGAGCTCTGTCTGCTGTCTTTGGTCGGGGTCCGGGGTCCGTTATCTCCTGTTTTATCATTTCGCATGGTTCCAGTTTCACGTGTATGCTTGGAAGGAGAGCTGGTACCGGTGCCTACAACTCCTCCTTCACCTTTATCGTCAGCTTCTCTTTAGTGGAGGGACTGCATGAGATGCTCCTTGTGTAAACCTCTGGCCACCAAGGGCCCATCTGCATTGGAAGGGCCAGCAGAAGAACGCGTTCCCGGGGGGAGGTTGAAGAAGCCACTCCGTGGCTTCTGAGCTGCATGCACATAAGAGGGGCGCACAGCTCCTCCTCTTCCATCACGGACAGCCGAGCTAGTGGAGGGATTGCATGAGATGCTCCTTGTGTAAACCTCTGGCCACCAAGGGCCCGTCTGCACTGGAAGGGCCAGCAGAAGAACGCGTTCCCGGGGGGAGGTTGAAGAAGCCACTCCATGGCTTCTGAGCTGCATGCACCATAAGAGGGGCGCACAGCTCCTCCTCGTCCTCCTCTTCCATCGCGGACAGCCGAGCTAGTTCCATGTCTCAAAGGTGGCACCTCTCGTTCTGGAGTCTGTTTGAATACAAGCGCAGGGAAGCAGGTATCATCAGCTACAACTAAATTGAAGCGTTCTGGCCAGCTGAGGTAAGCGAGTGTCGACGTCTGAGAAATCTGACAAGAAGTCACTCTCAAAAGGTCAATGAGGTAAGTCGAAAGTGACGTTTAGAGGGTTGATGGAAGTGGAGGCGTACGGGCGGAAAGATCTAACATCCCCCTCATGGCCTCTATTGGCTGTCTCCATCATCCTTTGTCTCCATCACTCCTCTCCAGAAGTCCTCCCCTTCTATTGGTAGAGAATCTTGTGAAGGATCTGTCAAACATTTTATTTGTGACAGCATATTCAGAGTATGTACAGTTGAGGGCAAAACAACAAATTAAGTTTGCATATCAACCTCAGGGTCAGGGCCCCAACCCTGAAGTGACAGCAGTGCCTGTGGAGAGGACAGCAAACTGACAATATCCTCCTCTGGGATAAGAGTATGACTGGCCATTACAGCAGCCCAAGTAATGCCCACACCCGAATTTCTTTAGGGGTGTGGCCATTAGAAGAAGCACGTGGAGGTAAAGGTCTTCTAGTTGTAACAGTTTTTCTCAGAGTCTGCCAGACTTCCTGCAATGTCTTGTCTTTTCCTTTAGGTTGAGAAGTAGAAGGCAGTGAAGTAGGAGCATTCCCATTAGCAACAACCGGTGCTTTGCCTTTCTCTTGAGAAACATATACCTGTTTATTCCCTTTGCTCTTAATCACAAGAGTAGCAGCATTATCCTTGTTTTGCAGCTGAGCAGGCATAGGATCCTGTGGCATTTTTTGCACACGCAAAGGGCATTGTGAAGCCATATGCCCAAATTTCTTACATTCAAAACAAGCTCCTGCAAACAAACCCCACTTGAGCTTGTAGAAAGCACTTCCCATTGCAGCATTATTTACTGTAATAGAGTAAGACTCAATAGTGGGATTATCAGTATCCCACAAAATGCAAAATCTATTTGAATTCCCATTCTGTCTAGGAGGACATACCACCTTGGCATGAGACTCAGCAATTTTAAGCAAAAGGGAAGCCACACATTGTGGGAAATCCACCACCTCCACCCAAACTTGACATCTATGACAAATGAGGGCTTGATAGTCCCTAGTCGGTGACCATGGTAGGACATGTACCATTTGTTGCCCAAAAAAGAGAGGAGAATGCTCCAAGAGTATCTGCTTATGCTCCTCGTCTGTCATGATTACCTCAAAAAAGCCCCGTGCTGCATAATGAACTTTTCAAACAAATGAACCTCCAAGAGTCCCTGTCAACCACTTTCCAACATCTATAGCAACATGCATGCTGCCTAGAAAGAAAATAAGGACAACATGCTTAGCATAATCCCTCACGGGGTCAACAATGTCATCCACTTCAACCATAAGACCCACAGTAGGGCTGGGTCTTTCTAGGCTTTACGCGTGTCTTCAGGCTGCTTCTGTTTTTTGTCATGAATAGGGTCATCTTGACCCTCAGATTGCTTATGTTTTTTGTGTTGTCCCAATCTATCCTTCTAGAAAGTTTTCTCAAAGGCATATGCAACCATGTCGATCAATCCAAAAGATGAAGCCTGTACGGCGAGCAGGGAAAGTACACACACACCAAACTGAGTTGTACGGAACAATAAACGTCAAGGGCATACACACGGAGGAGAGTTGTATGGAACAGCATGCGATGAAAATGCATAGCAAAAGAGTTCGAAACTATGTTCGGCAAAATTGCACAAAAAGCAGAGAAAATGTATGGAAATCTATACGGTGAATCCGTACGAAAAGCAGGGGAACACAGAACTATACGAAGATACGGAGCCTACACGCAAAATCTTTACGGATAGCAAAAACTGCACACAAAACCTGTATGAGACAGTCGTACAAATGGTGCAGAAATTATACAAAAAGGGACAGATCTGTACGGACTGTTGTACATCAAAAAAGGAGGTGGAGATGGCACAGAAACCTAGGTTGTGGACTCTCTCTCATGCACACTGCCACCCGCTATACATACACACACACATATATGTATATGTGTATGTATGTATATGTGTGTGTGTGTGTGTGTGTGTGTGTGTGTGTGTGTGTGTGTACCGGGGCCTAAGGGTATGCCTAGTAAGTCGGG